>NC_068937.1:93818081-94159697 GCF_016801865.2 Culex pipiens pallens | reverse complement strand
GGGGTCAAGCCATAGTGGCCATATTGTGTCCAAACTTTATTTCAGTGGGTTGGTTGACTTTTACGATACAAAACCATGATTTTTGACATGTCGCAAGCTATGTGTGCAAGTTTCGTATAAATGGTTCTCTGGAACCGTGTTCCGGATGTTCCGGGGGTCAAGCCATAGTGGCCACATTGTGTCCAAACTTTATTTCAGTGGGTTGGTTGACTTTTACGATACAAAACCAGGATTTTTGACATGTCGCAAGCTATATGTGCAAGTTTCGAATAAATGGTCCTCTGGAACCGTGTTCCGGATGTTCCGGGGGTCAAGCCATAGTGGCCATACAAGGCCTGTTTATTATTTGGGATCTGTATCTGAATATTTTTTTTTGTATATTTTTACGAACACAACGAAGGCAAAATGTGACTTGTAATGTGTTATAGTCTTACCCACTCGTGGAACCGGTTCCGAGGGTGGCCAAAACCGGAACCGGTTGCCACACTTGCTAGGATGGTCCAACATTGATCCAAATATGTTTTGTGGCATGTTCTGTTTATTTACAGCAAGTTTTGTCAATTTTAATTAATTTTCTGTATGGATGCGGCCGGCCAGTCAAAAAGGTACCCCACTACGATCCGGAATAACTCCGGTGAAAATGGTCCAAACTCGGATTTCTCCCCGGAATCGAAAACTAGAGATCTTTCCCGTTCTTTTGACTACCGGATGTCAAGGATTTGGTCAAACAGGTCAAAAATACGGCAGTTTTAAAGATTTTTCGATTCTTCCATTCAGACGTTTAGCTTGTACGGGATAAGATTTCTTGGTTACCACTTATTTTATTCAAAATGTTTAAAGTGACTAATTCTTTAAACATATTTGTAATAAACTTAAATAAAAATTTGTCGATTTTGTGTTGTTTGAATTTCAATATTTTTTTTCTTGCTTTCAGTTTTTCGATTTTTTTAATTTAGAACTAACAACGGTAGGATTTTATTCGATATTTAAGTTTTCCTATAATTGAAAATCATACTCACAAAAAAGTTCAAGGGAAACATTTGGAAAAAAAATATTTGAAGTAACTTAATGAATGTAGTTAAACAAATAAACATATTTGCCACACAGAAAAAACTATTGCAAAACTCAAATTGGAATCTTTTTCCTAATGTTTAATCAAAAACACAATGAAAGTTTAAGATGAACGTAACTTTAAGCTGGCCATAATTGTTTAAATTAGACTCTACATTTGTATGGCGTATGGCGATTGTCTACGCTCCGTACAAAACATATTTTCTTGTATGGACAATTGTCCACGAAGGGGAGGGGGGGGGGGGGGGTTGAGATTTCGAAAAAAGTGTCCACGTGGTTTATGGATGGTCCCGAAAGTAACCTTAAATTTTAGGTAAGTTACTAAAGAAGAATAAAATTAATTATTGAGTGAATTAAATTTGAAAATTGTACAAAGTTTACAAAATTATTTACAAGATTTACAATACAAGATTTTTAATACAATTTTCAAACAAGTATGCTTGAGATTCCGATTATTTGACAAAAAAAAAACAAAAATTCCCCCGCCTCTTTCCCGTTTTTTGGTGGATTTTGGCGAATTCCCGACTTTTTTCCCCGATTTCCCGATTTGGGTGGCCAACCTGCGATTGGAGTGTTCTGTCACCTATCACAAACAAAGTCACAATTTCGTAAGCACTGGCTAACACCACCGAATACTTAAGATTGAGATGAATCAAAGTCTTTCCGATAATTTCGATGCCGGTCAGCATTTATTGGATTGGACCACACTCACCAACACAGCACTCAACTTGAACAACAAAAATTGTTTAATTCATGAACTTGGGGATAGTCAGGGTTCAGTAATTTACTATTCGATGTACCGACGACGGTATCAGTAAAAAATTTAGTAATCGAAAAAACATCTTCTGAAATATAAATTTCACTAAAATAGTTTTTGGTGTTGGCATAACAGCCGAATTTTTAACATAGGATAATATATTGGTCAATATGTCGACGAATAATGTAAAGACCTAATGGCCTACGTTTGCTAACCTTGGTTTGAGAGTTGAAAAACAAAATCAACAATTGTTAAGGCCGTTGCTAATATTTTTCTATGTTTTGTCGCCCTACATGTACTCTGTTAACTGTTCCACAAGCTTGACAAGAATAATTCAGCAAAAAAAAAACCTCCCAAACAAGAGCACTTACCTTGAATAGATGCAACTTTCGGAACGGTTTCAACACCGTAGGCTTTATGAGATGGCAGTAAAGCGTCCACCACTGCTCGACGCTGGCACAACGACCCACAAAGTGGAGTGATTTCTGGTATTCCTGCAAGCAAACCAAAAAAAAAGAATCCCCATTTAGCTTCGAAACCAAAATATTCACTTCCTCAACTTACCGCCGCCCGATGTGAACCCTTCTTCCCAAACCAAAGACAGTACGTGTACTGTAGCTTGTGCTCCCCGGGGCCCACCTCCAGCGGTTCCAGTTTGTCCACGTCAAAGTCGGTGCCCTCGTCGCCGCTGTCATCGCTATCGCTGCCGTAGGGTTTCAGCCTGAAACAAGATGGGCAGAGGATAAACAACACGGAAATGGTTCCGCCGAGAATTTTATAACCTAGAAAATCGAGCTCCCTCTTTCTTCCCCCTTTGCTGCTGAAATGGCGAAACACTTACGCATCGTACTTGTTGGTCATTTTTGCTCTCGAAATGTCCGCTGGTGGTCGGTGTGTGGCAAAGTCTTTGACGCGGGGTGTGCTGCTGTACTGGTATCACAGATTCTGCTCAGGCTTTCGGATCTTTCACGATAAAATCTCACAAAATTTAGGAAACAACACAAACTCTGGCTGTGTGGTCGCTCAAATTTTCCTCCTTTCAAAACTGACTGACGGACGAACGACTTGACGTCTCTGTCAAAATTCCGCCTCAACACACGCACACCACGAAAGATCACAGGGTGACCCAGAGAATTCTCTGCAAAAACTCCAATATTTTTTTGCAACCTCCTCAAACGTCAAACCAGTACAAATTTGCTGCCGGATCTTTTCCGGATCTCTTCCGGAACAGATCCGGCAACAAATGTACACTCAAACCCCGATGGTTTGACACCAACTGTTGTCAAACGAACGGGGTCACTTTTTAGTTTGACACCCCTTTTACACGGAGTTCACACACACTACTGAACGTTTGTTTTGATAGTGTGCGTGAGCGCCGTGTAAAAAGTGACAGTTCGTCACTTTTTAGTTTGACTTTGACCAACCAACGGGGTACAAACTAAAAAAGTGTCAAACGAAAAAGTGACCAACCACCGGGGGTTGAGTGTATATGGTTTGACGTTTGAGGAAGGTGCCGAAGGTCCGCGAAGTTATTTTTTTAATACGTAAACGAGGGGCGTGAAAAAGGCCTTAATAGAGTTATCTACGTGCGCATGTGTTGCGTATACGTACACGAAAAAGATTGAGGTTAAATTTTGTACCCGCCAGCAAAACAAATGGTGTGCGTGAGAGCGGGCTTAGATAACTCTATATATTAATTGGGTACTAAAGCCCTATGTCAATTTTTATGTATAACGGTAAAAAACACGATTAAAAACCATTTCTGATCACTTTTTTTCATTTTAATGCAAAATTTTTTTTTGACAAGACAAAATTTTTTCGATGGATCAACTATGGTACCCTTGGAACAAGCTGTCAAGTAGGAGCTTTTCTGTCAAGAAGGACCGCGAGGTTAATTTTTCAAAATTGATTTAAAAATCCATTTTAAACTCTTTGTGGTCGTACAAAGGGTCATTGTACTCAGAAAAATAAGCTTTATCGCTGTAAACAATAATATCAGCAATCTAAGCTTCATTTTAGGACCCAATTTTCGCTTTTTAATACATAGAAATAGTCAGAAATTAACCAACACATTCAAAGTATGTTTACATGGCAGCTGGACGTTTGTTTGCATCAGATTTCCTATCTCTTTCTAGCTAATTTTTTTTGTCAGGCGACTTCTAGCTGTTTTTTTTTTCGACTGACTGCCCGATATGTCAGCCAACATACTTCGCAGGGCTGTGACATAGGCGAGATCTCGAAAGGCGAAAAAGTAGACCCACCCCGTTAGGCGAAATAGCACAAAAGGCGAAATGGCTCAAATGGCGAAAAAGTATTATTTGATTAGGATTCTTCCTTTTTCTCAGACAATGAAGTACGAAGTGTAAACAAACAATCCATCCAGCTCGTTCGTGGATGGATTGTTTGTTTACACATCTAGAGTATTTTTTAAAAGGTTCGACAGCTATTGTGTTTCATATGTTTATTATGTTTATAATCGGACCTTAAAAATTTAGACTTCGTTTTGGCCCTGTTACGTGGTTTGGTTGATCTGTAGTTTTATTGTGTAATGTTTATGCATTTTTAATTCCGAATCTTTATCACTCCGGTATGGGCAACGAACACACGACTTCTGGAAGTTTAGTACGCTGCTAGTCGAAACCCCTACGGTCAGGATTTTGAGTGAGCACTTTGCTCTTTGAAGGGAATCTGACTTTGGCGAACCAAAGAGTAATCTAGAGACTTTGTTTTGGTCTAAAAAAATGTTGTTAACACAGAAAAAAATAATTCTGATTGTTAAATCATTAATGAAAAATCAGTAAAAACTGACTTGAAAAAAGAACGGGAATATTTGAGGAAATGCTTTATACAAAATTCATTTGGGGAAAAAATACCCAAACTGGCGCGTAGCTTGGGTATTTTTTCGCGAAATCGAGCCAAACATTTCATTAGGGCACAAAAGCAAAAACCGCGATTCGAGAAAATCGCTTGCAAAAAATGGACAACTTGTTTCAATTCCTATTTAAAAAATAAGCTTGACTGATGGTATTTTTACTGATGATTCGATAAAACACATCATTATCCTCAACTCTGCTTTACTGCTTCTTAATTTATGTTGATTTTCGCAATAAAACTCATAATTTTAAAAAATCTCGTTATTAGGCCCTTTTAGCTTTCCAACTGCTGTTCATAATGGGCCCTTTCTAAATGCAATTTCGAAGAGAACTAAAAGGGCACTAAATCGCTGTCACCGAATTGTTGTTTTGAATGATGTTTATGGGCCCTTTTGTTTAGTTAGAAATAATGAGGAATTCAGTGGAAATTTTGATAATTGGTGAAGTTTTGTGATTGAATGGTGTAGATAAGGTATGTAAAACATAAAAATTCTTCAAAAGTGTACTGAACAGCAGCCACGGGTCCGTATTAAATAGTGTATTTCGATGAAGTTTTTTTTCTACAGAAATGCTTGGTGAAAAGTAAACCAAACTTTGCTTTGAAGTGAATTAGTGTTAAGAATGTATGAAAAGTTCACTTTATAACACAAAAAGTTCCACAACTACGAAAAACTAACGAAAAACAAAAGGGCACATTTGAACTTTTATTTTGGGTTTTGAGTGAAAATTGTTATGTGCCCTTTTGTGTTTTTGATTTTTTCAATAGGAAATTGTTTGCTATCAATCTGATTCTTGGAGGGCATGTACGGAGTGTACTAATGATTGGAATAATGGAATAATCCCGAATGTTTACGTTTTGGTTTTGTGCCCTAATGAAATGTTTGGCTCGAAATGTGCTTTTTGCCTTATGTGATTTTCGCCTTTTGAAACATTTCGCCTAATGAATTTTCGCCTTTCGAGTGTTCTCCAAACGTAGGAGACTCGTGACAACTACACTGCCGTTCTTCGCATAATTGTCCCATGTCAGTTTTGGACGATTTTGACTTTATGACATTTTTAAGTTTAGTTTGATGTGTACTTTAAGGAAAACACATATAATCTGGTACTTTGTTCGGAAACTAATTAAAAATAACATCAAGTCTGTTTGTCCCATCGTTAAACTTCTACGCATAATTGTCCCACCAAGTATTTTCTTACACGGAATCATTAGTTTTACGAAGCATTATGTCTTCGTTACCTGTTGTATAGCAAAATAATCACAAATAAGGATAATAAACAGCTAACTGGGGCGATTAGGGACACATAGGGCGAATAGGAACCCACGGGACAATTATGCGTAGAAACGCAGAAATCGGTCGAAAAATTTCAATCGCGTTTTTCTCAGTTGCACTTTTTTGAACATGGGACAATTATGCGTAGAACGGCAGTACAGCTCGATCATTTTTTGCATCAGGACACTGTGACGAGGAGATCGTAATTTTTGGGTAACATTTTTTTTTTTTTAACTGGGCCTATATAGGAAGCCTTATTAAGAGCGAGTCCACGAGCAAAGCATACTTGAGGCATATGTCAATGCGGATGAATCGATGATTCCCTATAGGGACCATCCATAAAACACGTGGACACTTTATGGGGGGGGGGTCCACGATCCATACCAATTTTTTTTTTGTATGGACAATTGTCCACGAGGGGGGGGGGGGGTAACAGATTCCCAAAAAAGTGTCCACGTGGTTTATGGATGGTCCCATATATGGTAAGGATAGCAAAAGAAGAACAGAAAACCAAGAATAAGACAGAGTCAGTGCGGATGGAGAGCAAATTGGAATCTCCCCTCACAACGACTTTTTTTTCGATATTTTGATTACAGTAAATAACTTCCGGGTTTAATTTTAGAGAAGAGTAAAGGTTTTCTTTCAAAATAATCCTAAACAGTTAACTATTGAATAAAACTTATGATTTATTATGTCCTAACGCCTAGCATTGATAAATGATTGAACTGCAATCTGCACAGTGTGTTAAAAGCATTTTAATTCCGTTTCACGCAAAAATGCATAATTTTAAATTTTTGATTTTCCTTTATGTTAGTGTGTATATTGCCAAAAAACGTTGCTTCCGGTCACCCGTCGATAAAAACAAAACAATCACTCACCACCAGTCGCCGTCGGTTCCTCAGCCGCCACCGGCTTCTCGACCAGCTCAAAATCCCCCTGCTCGGCCGCGTGCTGCCTCATCTGCGCGATCGACGGAAACGCCTGTCCGACGATGGCTCGGAACGCCTCGTCGGTGCTCATGAGCGGTTCGTTCGAGTGCTGCAGCGCCCGAACGGCCATCTTTTCGCCCTCGCAGGTTGGATCGAGGCCGGTGAGTTCCAGTGGTTCCGGCATGCCGAGCGCCGAGTGGGCGAGCACGAGCCGCTGCGAGATGTTGACACTTTCGGCGGTAAGATCGAGCAGGTTGGCGGAGGGAAGGGTGAGGTCTTTCTGGTTCGAGAGGAACTTGAGGTTCTTGAGGATGTCGATCTGGAGTTCGCGCGTTTTGGCCGTCAGCTCGAGCATTTCCTTGTTGGAGGAGAGGAGAAGGGCGTTCTTTTGGAGGAGGCTGGTTTTCCACCGGGCGAGCTCTTCGACCATGAGACTGCTGGCGAGGAACTTGCTGCGCCAGACTTCGCTTTGACCGGCGAGAAATTCGATCTGTTCGCGGTCTGAGGAGAGGTTCTCTGCGGAGTTGAGCAGCTTTCGCGCCAGGTGCAGCTTGTCCTCGGTTAGGACGTTCACTTTGGTTTGCAGATCTTCACCGACGGCGGCGACGAGCAGGTTCTTCAGTTCCGAATTGACCTGCGCTTGGAACTTGAGCTGACTCTGGAAGTAATCGCGCTCCTTACGCAATTCTTCGATTTGCTTTTCGTACTTTTGCTTCTCGTTGTCAAACTCCTGCTTGGCCACGACCTCGCCCTTCAGCAGCTCCTTGCTCGTCATGGTGGACATTTGTGACACGAGCACGTTCAGGTCCAGATTGTTCCGATCCGGCCCGACCTTGACCCGATTTTCGTTGTTTTTAAACGGAATAATCGGATTGACGGCACCCTTGTACGGCTCGAATGGGACGAAGCGTGGCTCGCGATTTTTGAGACCACTCGTGCGGTGTGTCTGCACCAGCTTCGGAACCAGTGCAAAGATCTTCCCCTTGGGCACGGTTGGCCGCAGCGAGGCACCGCTCGTCGTGGTGATCAGCTCTGTTGGACGGTACACCGGATTCGATCCGGAGTGAGGTAGCAGGCGTTCCAGGTCAAAGTTGAGCGGAAGGTTTAGGGGACGTTGCTGCTGCTGTGGTTGGGTCGTCGTCGTCGAGGTCAGTGCGTCGTGTTCCATACCATCGCCTTGCGTCCGAGCTGCTGCTGATGGGGAGAGAGAAGAGGAGGAAAAAGTGAAAGTTGGCAAAAATTACAGTTTTGCTTGCGAAGTGATTTAACTAGTGCGCAGTTGGTTTATGCAACTTTTGCTCGGTTTTAAAACGTTCAGAAGCTTTAAAATAATGCTTAAATTGCAAATTTGCTGAAATTAAGGCTGAGCAAACTAAAAATAAACACGACTGCCTCACCTGTGTCCATGCTGCTGGTAATGCTCGGAAGGAACATCCCACACACTTAAGATACCTAATCGCACAAATAGCAGCAATCAGCAGCTCAACAATGACGACTGAACGGGGCCGAGTTCTTATCACTAATTGCAGTGATAAGCGAATAATGTTCTTTGCACCTTCTGGATTTTCGCTGTCTGGCTGCGGGTGGACGACGTTGGAAAAGGAAAACAAAACACATAATCAGCTGATGACAGCGAGAAATGTCAGATTTCGTGGGTAGGTCCCCAAGTTACGTAGGTACCCAGTTAACTCAATCGGAATTCTGAAACGGAATAATTCCGATTCCGTGTACGTACCGGTTGTAGCGTTTGAAACGGAATACGTAAACGATTCGAATTGAATTCCGTTTCAGAATTCCGATTGAGTTGACTGGGTAAGATCGCGCGCGCCTCTGGCGGCGAGTAGCGAAATGTTCGCAAAATTGGGTTAAACTTCTAAAAGTGGTTAAATTCGCGTTACCGTGTTAAGTTATGTTGACAACACAGCAGCATCACCCGTTCACAACATAATCCGAGCTGATTAGGGAGATAAGTGGTTTCGCACGCCGTTTAAGTGAGTATAAATGAGTTTTAATTTATAGAACAAGTTTTAATTTTATAAATTGCTCTGTGTTATTGTTGATTCCAATCATTTACCTTTTTTAGATTTCTACTGAAAGACTTACGTCTTGTTGTCAGGCTTAAGTCCCAACTTAGTTGCATAACCACCGGTGTAAGCCATTCCCCAATCAAGAGTCATGGTAATTAAATCAAGTTCCTTCTTAAGTTACCCTCCTAATCAGAACTTCAAACATTCCAGCTAACCCGAAACTTGTCACGAACCGTTCCGTCGGCCCTGTTCCGAGCAATGTCTTCTTCCTCGGAACGCACCGTCCTCTGCGAGGAGTTTGGCCCGGACAAGGGTGTCATCACGCTGAACCGCCTCAAGGCGCTGAACGCCATCAACCTGGACATGGTGCGGCAAATCTACGGCGCGATGCGGTCCTGGCAGGGCCAGAAGAACCTAGTCATCGTGAAGGGCGCCGGGGAGAAGTCATTCTGCGCCGGTGGGGACGTCCGCTCGCTCGTGGAAGCCGGTCCCGTTCCGGAGTCGCGAAACTTTTTCCGCGAGGAGTACAATTTGAACGCGCTGATCGGGTCCTACAAGCCGGATTACGTGGCCGTGATCGACGGGATCACGATGGGGGGCGGGGTTGGGCTGTCCGTGCACGGCAAGTACCGCGTGGCCACGGAACGAACCATGTTCGCGATGCCCGAGACCGCGATCGGCCTCTTTCCGGACGTCGGCGGCGGCTACTTTTTGCCACGTCTCGACGGCAAACTCGGCCTCTACCTAGGCCTAACGGGATTCCGTCTTAAAGGCAAGGATGTGGCCAAGGCTGGCATCGCGACGCACTACGTCGAAAGTAAGAATCTGGATGCGCTCGAGAAGGAACTGCTCGCGAGCAAAAACAGCGCGGACGTCGCCGCCACCCTGGACAAATTCAACGTCCAAGATAGTTCCGAGTTTGTGCTCGCGAAAAATCTTAAACAAATCAACGCGTGCTTCAGCGGTCCCACGGTGGAATCGATTCTGACGGCGCTCGAATCGGACGGCAGCGAGTGGGCTCAGTCGACGCTGAAAACCCTCGCGAAAATGTCCCCACTCTCCATGAAGGTCACCAAGAAGCAGCTCGACCTGGGTCGCAGCATGGACCTGCGAAGCTGTCTGAGGATGGAGTTCCGAATGGCGGTTCACTGTCTCATCGATAGTGACTTCAAGGAGGGGGTGCGAGCGCTGTTGATTGACCGTGATCAGAGTCCCAAGTGGAAGCCGACCACGCTGGGGGAGGTGACGGAGCAGCAGGTTGATCGGTTCTTTGGAGCGTTGCCCGACGGCGACGAGCTGCTGTTTGAGGATGAGGTGAAGGCCAATATGTAAAGGATCGAGGTGAAACCGGCAAATGATTCTACCTCCCGCAAGTGCATTTACTAGAGTGATAAGATGGAAATGGTGTATTTTTCTTGTGCAAACGCGTAGCGTTGGAATAAAATTCACGAATGTTGTTAAATTGTAATTTTATGTCTTTTCTTTGTTTTGTCCGAATGTTTTGCCCGGATTTGCGCAACTACCGACCAGTGTGCGTGAATCCAGCACTGAACCGATTTCACTGTTTTGGGCTCATTCGATCCGTCTTGGGGTCCCATAAGTCACTATCTATAAATGGTGATGTTTAGTTAAGTACTTTACAAGTTATGCTAAAAAAATAATTTTAAGTAAAGCCCGGAAGATTGTGAAAAGGGTGGTTTTTGTAAGAAAACCCGTCATGCTTTACATTTGGAATGGTTATCAACGAGCCAACGAGCCTAAAAGATTGAAGATCTGACAACCCTATCAAAAGTTATAAGTACACAAGTGTTGTTTATACACTTGGTTGAGGCTGGATCTCAGATATTTAGATGAAGCCTGCTGAGTACGCTCAGTAAGGTCCTGGAACGGATAGTACTCGCTCGAATGAACCGACACTTGGACAACAACCGCATCGTCCCCGACGAGCAATTCGGATTCAGGCGAGCGCATTCGGCGAACCACCAGCTCGTGAGGATTGCGCAAGCAGTCAAGAAAGGATTTGACGCGAAGAAATCGACGGGCATGCTGATGCTGGACGTAGAGAAAGCCTATGACACGGTGTGGCAGGAAGCTATTGTCCACAAGCTGGTAGTAGCCAACTTCCCACTGTACCTTGTCAAAATGTTGCACTCCTTCCTGAAGGGTAGAAGTTTTCAAGTGAACGTCAACGGTGCACTGTCGGCCATCCACGAGATACCGTGTGGCGTGCCCCAAGGTTCGGTTCTAAGCCCAACGCTATACAACATCTTCACTGCTGATGTACTGATGATTGACGGAGTGTCGTATGCGTTCTTTGCTGACGATACTGGCTTCTTTGCAACAGACAACGATCCGAAAATTGTCACAATCAAACTTCAAGCTGCTCAGAACCGTCTGGAGGAGTTTCAACAAAAGTGGAGGATCAAAATCAACCCTTCCAAGACTCAAGCCATCTTCTTTACGCGCCGAAGAGCGCCCAAGTACCTCCCGAGTTCCAAGGTCAAAGTCTGCGGCTTGGAGGTGGACTGGTCCAAAGAGGCCAAGTATCTAGGCCTTGCCCTAGACACCGGGCTTCGCTACGACAAGCACATCGACCAGACGCTCAAAAAGTGCAAAAACCTGACGAAGGCTCTCTACTCGCTGGTGAACCGACGCTCCCGATTACAACTCCACAACAAGCTGTTGCTGTACAAGTGCGTTTTCCGTGCAGTCCTGACGTACGGATCTCCAACGTGGAAAACCTGCGCAGCTACCCACCGCAAAAAGCTTCAAAGGATGCAGAACAAATTGCTGAAGATGATCTACAACCTCGATCCGTGGCACCCCACCGATGATCTCCACCAGCTTGCCGAACTGGAGACAATCGACCAGTTTATCGATCGCTTGTTCCAGAAGTTCCGGACCAGCTGCCAGATGTCGGACAACCCACTGATAGGAGCCATCCTTCCCCTTTAATGAAGCGGAACTCAACCCCCCACTCGTCTGTGATATTAGTTTTTAGAAACCCCAAGTTTCGATCTCACTAGGTTTTTTGGCCAAATTTTCCCTAGTTTTTGTTTAATTGCATTTGAAGAACCTTCTGTTACCAAGCGGTTAATGAAAAGGAAATAGTTGCAAGGAACACCAAATCTCTATGAACCAGCCATTCACACAAGTTGTACAATTGTTATTCGGTAAATAAAATGAATTGAATTGAATATTTAGATGAAAACGTTGTTCGGAGCTTTCATGTGACCCATCGTTGGATGACCAACCAAAAACTATTCCGATGGGCCTGAGAAATTGAAGATCTGGCAACCTTATCGAAAGTTATGCGTATTGAAGTAAATTAGACAGAACATTGATAGACTTAAGATTAATCTATATACCGTAAACCGGGGTGACTTTGGTAGGATTTCAATTTGTTTTTGGAATACTTTCAACTGTTAAGGATGATTATTTTTAAAACATGTTCTGGGGTATGCCACACAAAGTCTAAGCACTATTTTTGAAAAAAAGTTTTTTCAATAGTAATTGGAGAAATAGTTACGTTAAAAATTCTTAGTTTAAATTCCGGGGTGACTTTGATAGTCGTAGTTTTTCTTGTTTAAATCAGATTTGAGGTGTTCAAACTTCATTTTTACGTCAAATGTACAATCACTAAGGTTGCTGATACAGTTTTAAAGAAAGAAAATCAATGTTTATGTTTAGTAAACTAAGTTTATGTTCTTTTTAACAAAATACATATAAATTTCAGGTAAAATTGTTAAAATGTTGGTTTTTCCTTAAATTCGTGAAAATTAGTTTTGTTTACAAAATTATCGATTTATATTGCATTTTATACTAAATTCAAAGCACGAATCACAAGTTTTCACATTTTACATGAAATTTGTTCAACTGAAATTGCCTTTAAATTTGGAGATTTTATTGAAATGTGTTTTAAAAACACATATAATTTATTATTTACAAACTTTTTTTACCATCTCCAAGTGGAAAATTGTCCAAAGAATCCGAAAATGCATTCCGTTTTCCGATTCAAACTCATGTTCATTGATAAAATCATGACACTTTGAGAAGTTTTAAATAAAGCCTTTCATCAACATTTTCTTAGTTATAGTTAACTAACTATTTAAACTTTTCAAAATTTTATGAAAAGTTCTTCTTTAGGTACTTTGAACATTTCTCTACCCCGGACAGTATGATTACAAACCATTCCGTATGTAATTTATTTGTACTCTTCATTTTGCGGAAAAATCTCAAACCTATCAAAGTCACCCCGGCTATCAAAGTCACCCCGGCTATCAAAGTCACCCCGTTTTATATATACGGTATATAAAAAAATTCGAAGGTTTTGTTCGAACGCGAATCAATTCAACACGGAACATCGGATCCAGGTGCTCTTTGTTGCGTTGGGTTCGTAAAAGTCCAAGGAAGGTTTATACGCTAAATAATTAACAGTTACGTAAAATCAAATTTTGATCACAGGAGGCTGAATAAGCAAAAAATGTTAAAAACGTCAACAAACGAAAAAAGGCAGAACGAAGTTTGTCGGGTAAGGCTTGTTTAGTATAAGCAAAAATGAGGAAGGCGCCAACTCACTATGGACTAGCAGGTGACCAAAAATAGAAAATGCTACATTTTAAAATATTTTTTTCGTTGATGTTAGTTGATAGTAAACATTTCAATTAAGGAAAATTCAAAATTTCAAAGCTTTAGGTGCTACTGTTTCCGAGATACACGATATCAAAGTCAAAAAATAGTAATAATATCATTTATCAGAATCAATAAGCACGATTTATCGAAGTGATAAGTAAACTTTATCATTTTGATAAAGTAATTTTTTGAAATAATAAGAAAGATTATCATTTCGATAAAACAAATTATTGAATAAAATGACAGCTTTGATCTTGTTCTTTGTTATTGTTTTGTTGCTGCCCACAAAAATGGGAACGTTCCCAATAAAATTTACATATTTTTTTACAAACTTGATCAGTTTCTTGCAGACAAACAGGGAGGATTTGTTAATTGTCATTTAAAAAAAACTAAGTATTACGAGAATAAATGCAGGTGTTAAAGTGATTTTGAATTTTAAATAATTTGAAATGAAAAAAATACGGCAAAACTACCTGGAGATCGGCGATAAATTCAATTTTCATTTCAATAAAAAAAATTATGGTTCTGATAAAATTAATTTATCAAAATGATAAGCCTTTTATCGATTTGAAACATTTTGATTTTGACGTTTCGACAGTGACGTTTATCAAAATTATAAAATAGTTTATCAAATTGATAAATATCTTTTATCAGATTGATAAGAAAACTAATTGAATTTGATAAAATAAATTATTGGTTGCCAACCGATAATTTTATTTATCGAAATGATGGCAGAAACTTATCGAATTGATAATTCATTTTTCTGCGTGTTGATTTGATAATGCAGAATTTTTCTGCGTGTGTGATATGGTTATTTTTTTTCAGAAAATAGCTGTAATTTTCAAATGGTCATAATAAATTGATTTTACTATGAATTTTAAATATTGCTTATTGCGAGATAAAATCACGTATCTCCAAAGCTGTGAGTGACAGGAGATTATTGCCGCCTAACTACCGCAGTGTAAAAATCAGCAAGTTGAACTGAAATTCTGCATTGGTTTGGCTGTCAACTTGGTTTGTTTTGAATATTTTCCAAAAAGTCAGCTGAAAACTCAAGGCAAACTTTGACAACAGCCAAAAATTTGTTCTGCGGTTGTCATGCGGCTGTCATGCGACCATTATCTTGCGGTCGTATCACCGCGCGTGAACTCTAATTATTAACGCCCGCAATAATATTATTAGAGTTTTGGAAAGGTAATAAGAAGAGCTTTACAAACTGACATAATGTTCACAACTTTTTAATTTTTCTATTTTATTTGTTTTAATAAAACTAAAAATATTTGCAAAACAAACAGGTTATTAACGTATTTAATGCAGCATTGGCGCCGTGGCACTAAACCGAATTGAGCGAGTTTAACTCTAGCGACGATTTTCTGTCGCGAAATGTCTGTCAAGCATGTTTGGGCTGTTTCAAATCAGTGTGTTAGCTTTTTTGTTTTGATTGCTTGGTTTTGTTTGAGTCGTTGGAAAACATCGTGTGGTTCTACGTGGTTTTGCAAAGAAATGCGACAATAATATAAAAATAATTAGTGATTAAAATCAAACTAGCTGTAGAACTGTTTTGGTTGGGTCATGTAATGACTTCATTAGAGTACGTTGATAAAATGAAAGATTTTCTTATTTTCAACGATCCCACATTGACTGGGCAGCCCGCCGGCGGTCCGCTGGCGGACCGCCAAACCGCTCTGGCGATCCGCCAGCGATTGATTTGGCGGACCACGGGCGACCCGCTGGCGGATAAAATTTGCAACAATTTGGCGCACGATCAGTTTTTTTTATCGTGACGTTGGTCCGCCAGCGACTCGCCCCGGGGTCGCCCAGGTTTGCCTTGAAATGTTTCACCCGCCGTTCATCCGCCCCACATACGCCGTTTTGTATGGTTCAACCGCCCCTATAGGATGGTCCGCCAGCGGGTCGCCCTCGATACGCCTCCCATAGAAAGTTCATCCGCCTAAAAAGCCCCAACCGCCGTGGCTCGCCCTCGACCCGCCTTTCATATACGGTTCGTCCGCCCCTGTAAGATGATCCGCCAGCGGGTCGCCCCCGATCCGCCCCCTATATAAAGTTCATCCGCCCAAAAAGCCCCAACCGCCTTGGCTCGCCCTTGATGCGCCTTTCATATACGGTACAGCCGCCCCTGTAGGTTGGTTCGCCAGCGGGTCGCCCTTGATACGCCCCCCATATAAAATTCATCCGCCCAAAAAGCCCCAACCGCCTTGGCTCGCCCTTGATACGCCTCTCATATACGGTTCAGCCGCCCCTGTAGGTTGGTCCGCCAGCGGGTCGCCCTTGATACGCCCCCCATATAAAATTCATCCGCCCAAAAAGCCCCAACCGCCTTGGCTCGCCCTTGATAAGCCTCTCATATACGGTTCAGCCGCCCCTGTAGGTTGGTCCGCCAGCGGGTCGCCCTTGATACGCCCCCCATATAAAATTCATCCGCCCAAAAAGCCCCATCCGCCTTGGCTCGCCCTTGATGCGCCTCTCATATACGGTTCGGCCGCCCCTATAGGTTGGTTCGCCAGCGGGTCGCTCCCGATCCGCCCCCTATATAAAGTTCATCCGCCCAAAATTCCATTCCATTTTTGAACATGCGAAAAAAGAGGTGTTTTTCAATAATTTGCAGCCTGAAACGGTGATGAGATAGAAATTTGGTGTCAAAGGGACTTTTATGTAAAATTAGACGCCCGATTTGATGGCGTACTCAGAATTCCAAAAAAACGTATTTTTCATCGAAAAAAACACTAAAAGAAGTTGACGACTGTAAAAATTTTTGGAACATGTCATTTTATGGGAAATTTAATGTACTTTTCGAATCTACATTGACCCAGAAGGGTCATTTTTTCATTTAGAACAAAAATTTTCATTTTAAAATTTCGTGTTTTTTCTAACTTTGCAGGGTTATTTTTTAGAGTGTAACAATGTTCTACAAAGTTGTAGAGCAGACAATTACAAAAATGTTAATATATACACTCAAAAAACCTTTCACCACAAAGTTGCATGAAAATTCCGGTGGCAGCCAGTTTTTGGTCCGGAACAACGTTTTACATGAGTCATGCAACTTCCGCCATGCATTCATGTCAATTCTGATTGATTTTCACGTTGCTTACACTCACACAAATAAATGTCACGTGAAATTCATGCCTGAAAATTTGGAGGCGTGGCTTGCAGTCAGCTGATGGGGAGTTTGCATGGTAATCATGCCACATCCGCATGGGAACTGGCATGGAAAAAATCCATGTGCCTTTTCATGCAACATTGTGGTGAAAAAATGTTAGTGTGAGTGAGTGAGGGAAGGTTGCATGATTTTCATGTCTGAAAATTTCGGCTCGCTTGCTGGAGGATTCCGATGGATCATCACTGCAGTTTCTTCTCGGCGCTTGACCTGGCATGAAGCGCATTCTGTCAGCTTAGATTTTTTTTTAAAGAGCGTAAATTAGTTCGAGAATGCACACAATTAAATATTTTGCAACGGAGGGTATGTATTTTCTATTTCTAAAAAAATAATTCAACGCTAACTTGTGCGTTTATGTTTTTTCAGGCGACAAGACATCACAATTTTAAAACATGTCGGTCTACGTTGGACATCGGAACGAGCATCAAAAGGTGGAACCAAGCGATCAGGAAAAGCACGACTAAAGTCTCCCCCGTTGCCTGCTGGAGCAGCAACGGACAAACCCACCAAAAAGAGCCAGAAGTTCAGCACCTCTAAGTTTCATGTATCGATCTTCTCCCGGTAGCTGGACTTATTGACTGCGGTGATGAGAGCGACACGTCGCCTTCCCGAGAAGCTGCTGCGGTTTCCTGCTTCCGCAAGTGTTATTTTAGTTGCTAGGTGTAAGTGTAACGGAAGTGATTTGTAAGTGAAACGTTGTATTAGACATTTTGAATGTATTGAAAATAAAAATTTTAAAAACTTTGCAGTGCGTATTATTTAATAAGAAGTATAAGAATAAGAAAACAGGAAGTAAGAAAGGAACAAAAGCCGCAATAAAATTCATGCAGCCTTCACGCGATGATCATGTCAATAGTGCATGAAAGGTCATGCACATCTCACGTGAAATTCATGCTAAATCCACTTGATACGATAGTGAATGACTGCTCGCTCCAGATTTTGCTTCCACCGGAAATTCACGTCAATGTTGCATGATTAACTGTATGGAAAATAATCACATATATTTTCATGCGGCCTTGTGGTGAAAAGTTTTTTGAGTGTAGTAGGGTGGGTCATTTTTTTTGAAAGTTCTTGGATCCGGCTGAAATAAAGACCATCTTGTAGAGGGTACCCATAGGGACTCTCACACCAAGTTTGAGCCCATTTGGCTGAAAACTGGCTTGTCGCTCGGGGGTTAAAGTTTACATGGAAATTACTATGGGAAATGCGCGATTTTGCTTCAAACGCTCCTACAAGCTAAGCGACAAACTTTAACCCACACTTACACTAGGTAGCCGTGTCGGGGGTGGTCCAAGGAACATTTTTCTCTAAGGGTTCATGGTCATCCGTTCAACCCTGAGCTTGCGCAAACCCGAAACATCCGGCGACGCCAGAATCCTTCGAAATCGCAGTTTTAACGGTCATCGCATACTGCGAAACTATGACAAGCCTCATGTGAATGAACGGGAAAAACGACGCCAAACGTCAAATCACTAAAATGGAAGCAGGAAGTGATAGTTTGCGCTCCTCCAACCAAGTGTTCCTACTTGGAAAGATTAATGGAAATCTGAAGCTCCACCGCACACCCACCGACCGGGAATTATTGTGTGCAGTGTTGTGGGAGAATCGTCAAGGTAAAAACCAAGTTAAAAAGGCGGTCGTGGACATTTCAAGGAAGGTGAGCGATGCTTTGAAGCTTCCATTATGGAAACTTAAGCAGCACGTTCAAGGGTTGTATGATTCTTGGAGAGGTAATTGAAGTAAATTGGACTTTCGAATGATAAATTAGCACATTTAACTATTCTAGGGTTATACAAAAACAAAAACCGAAACTCAACTAAAGCAGAACAGGACAGGAAGCAATTCCTGCTTAAATTGGCGCAGAAGTGTGATTCTACGTGGAAAGTATGAATATAAATTTAAACTATTGTGTTTATATCATGGTAGTTATTCAACCTTAACAATCAAATGATTGGAATATTAATTTCTCTCAATAATTTAATTACAACCAATGTTTATTTTTGTGATATGTAAATCTGTAGAATTAACCACTCAATTATCAATTTTAAAGAAATTTCGGCAGCAAAAATAAGTACTTTTTTTATATCATAGACAGAGAATAAAAGACAAGAAACATACAAAGAAAATTATTTTACAGATCCACTGTTCAGAAGATGCAGCAACTGATACGGAGACAGCCAATCAGGATGAGTCTTCCGTTAGTTTGGATTGTTCTTCAACCATAACAGGTGGACAAATTGAAGACGTGATTTGTTCCAACGATGTTCAGCACCAGGATGATGATATCGATGTTGATCAATGCCATGTTCACGAAGATGAGGACGATGATAATAAAGTTTTCCTGGTAGGGGTATTGGAAGACTTTGTGGGTTTGGATTGCGCTCCAAACAATCGGCAGTTGCTGAGTGCAATTTTGCACCGACATCGTATTCAAAAACAGCCATTTGGTAAAGCTATCTTGGATGTCTCGTGTTCAGTGGGCAAAGCTCTGAATCTACCAGCATGGAAAATTAAGTTTCATGCAAAAGGATTGCACGTTTTATGGCAAAGTAATTTATTACATTTTGAATTTTACAAATGTATTTTATTCATATGATAATATTTTAGAACTTTCGAAGAGCAAAACCCGAAGTTCAGATAAAGTAAATAAGGACAGGAAACATTTCCTTGCTAAACTGGAGCAATCGTGTGATTCTTCTTGGATTGTATGTGTTAATTTCGTTTCATAAATAACATTTTAAGTTAATGATTTTTATAGTGTCGAAGTGTCCGAACAGATGCAAGTTGGTATACCTTAAAACGAAGAGAAGAATCGAGCTCTACGGATGGCGATCACGATCAAGATCATCCAGCCTTTGAAGATGACGATGACAATGACGATGACGATGAAGATGAAGATGAAGATGACGATGACGATGACGATGACGATGACGATGACGATGACGATGACGATGACGATGACGATGACGATGACGATGACGATGACGATGACGATGACGATGACGATGACGATGACGATGACGATGACGATGACGATTACGATGACGATGACGATGACGATGACGATGACGATGAAGATTACTTAGAATCTGGCCCTATCAACATCAAGAAAAATACGCCTCACTTCTCCGCGTGTGTTAGAAGTTTTAGATCGCTGTGGAATATCGAATCGCAACGCAACTATGCTTTTCCAAGCATTAATTATGGATGAGCACACGAAGAGTCACGACGTGTCAGATTACGTGCTGGACTACAACTCTATCAGAAGGGCAAGGATTCGCTACAGGAGCAAGTTTGCGGCAGAGGTATTGTTACACAAGGCAACATAATCGGGGTCAACTCTTTGAAATTGGACCTTCTTTAACTTAGGCAATATATGGTCCATGATCCTACAATTACGTTGTTCTTACACTTAAAATAATGTATTATTTTAATAATTTTTAGCGTAACAACACAACACTTTTATGTTTGAACCCCGATGATATTGCCATTTGTTGTATGTTTGAATGTAATTTAATAAAATTGTTTTTATCAAGGTGAAGCGAGAGTTCAATCCGGAAGTTCCACTTACGATTCATTGGGACGGAAAGATTATCAGGAACAACGTCACCGGAAAGAAGGAGGAACGGCTTCCGATATTGGTTACAGGCGAAGGAACGTCAAAACTTTTGACCGTTCCAGCTTTGCCCAACGGTAAGGCAGCAGAGGGATCCGGGGCAATCGTCAACGCGATTGAGGACTGGAACCTGAAGGATAAGATAGTGGCCATGAGCTTTGATACCACAAACACAAACTCGGGATGCAAAAACGGAATGATCACTAGGGTGCCAAAGATGTTGAAAAAACCATTACTTTCGCTGGCATGTCGCCATCATGTGGCCGAGCTTGTATTAAAGCATTGTTACGAGATGAAGGGGGATAAGTCGCAGTCAGACAAGCTTGACAACTTCAAGAAGTTCAAAGAGGAGTACAACGCCAAACTGGAATCGCACGAAGTTATAGAGTACAGGAGCGTACTGCACGTTCCTGCTCTTGAAAAAATTACTTCAGCTTGGCGCCAAAACGTGATTGATTTTTGTTTGTCGTGCATGAAGCAGAAACACCCCCGGGGTGATTACATGGAGTTACTCGAGTTAGTGGTTCTGTTTCTTGGTGGAGATACGGAAAAGGGGATTAAGTTTCGACGAGCAGGAAGTTTGAGCAGGGCCCGGTGGATGGCACGAGCGATTTATATTTTAAAGATTTGGATGGTCAACAAGCAAATCGAAACCATTGATCTTGACCTTATGGATCATTTTGAAAAGCTGGCATTATTTATTTCAAAATGTTACACGAAGTACTGGTTCAGACTTAGTAATGCGGTAAGTGTGTGGGTCATTTAAATTTTTCTTATACTTTTGCGATTCATTTCACCCCAACTGTACACAAATAAGTACAAATTCGAATTGACTTTCAATGATTTAGCTCTAATTTGGAGGAGCAATTGAAATTGTTGTTTTAAATACATTTATATCTAGCAGCTTTAACCTTCTTGGTCATTCGCTTGTCTAACAATTGATACTTTCAAAACATTTAAGATTCGCGATTTTGTACCAAAACGGACCACCCTTTATTTTTTCGTCTAATTTGTTTCAAAGATTTTTTGAAAAAAATTTTTTTTAATGGAGGGCGGTGCCAAAAAAGAAGGTCAATTTCGAGTGATGTATCACTTGGCGCGAAATGACCCATACTACTAAGTATGATCCTCCTTACACGTTGCAGATATTTTCTTCCATTTTCTATTTTTCTTGTCTATAGTCTTTTGTTTTATCTTTACTTTAAACTTTTTACTTCAAAAAGAGCAACTGGATGAATCTTTACAATAATCGTTATTACTATACATTTATAGATCACTGCACCAAGGCTGGACATCGAATTTTGGAAATCAATTTCTACATTTGATTACGCCGATTACGGAGAGACAGCCTCACGTGCTTTCCAAAAACATCTGTGGTATTTGTCACCACGCCTGGTTGCGCTTTCTTTTTTTGATGATGCGGTAGCTCCGGAAGAAAAAAGAAAAATGAAAGATGTTTACCTAGCATCTGTGGCTAAGGATCAAAGAAAAAAGAAAGAAGTGCTTACTCGTGCTTCCAGCATCCGCACATCCGATACGTTAGCATCTTTCATAACCACAGACACCAAGGAATTTTTTGAAATTATGAACATTTCAACTGATTTCATGTCGAAAAACGAAAGTGAGTGGCCAGCAGAAGAAAGCTACCAAACCGGGAAGAAACGGTCGGCTTCGCTACAAGTCCTAAATGACGTTGCTGAGAGGGGGGTGAAGCTGATCGCAGACTTTAACGATAAAGGGACTCGTGATGCAACGCAGCAAGGATTTATGCTGCAGGTGATCGAAAGCCATCGGAAGAGATTTCCAAAAAAATGGTATTCTATAAGCTATAATTTTTAAGTATGTTTCTTCCAAATAGGATTATTATCCAGGTAAGCCGATGATGATCGCTTGCCGCTTGCGTTGCGAGGCGAACCCCCCGCCGGCGATCCCGCTGGCCCTGTGCTCGATCAACTCTTGTTTCCGCCACGAAGTCCAACCGAATCTACCAGTCCAACCCGATGATCCCCCTCGCCGTCGATGCCGCTTGCGTTGCGAGGCGAACCCCCCGCCGGCGATCCCGCTGGCCCTGTGCTCGATCAACTCTTGTTTCTGCCACGAAGTCCAACCGAATCTACCAGTCCAACCCGATGATGCCGGCGATCCCGCTGGCCCTGTGCTCGATCAACTCTTGTTTCCGCCACGAAGTCCAACCGAATCTACCAGTCCAACCCGATGATGCCGGCGATCCCGCTGGCCCTGTGCTCGATCAACTCTTGTTTCCGCCACGAAGTCCAACCGAATCTACCAGTCCAACCCGATGATGCCGGCGATCCCGCTGGCCCTGTGCTCGATCAACTCTTGTTTCCGCCACGAAGTCCAACCGAATCTACCAGTCCAACCCGATGATCCCCCTCGCCGTCGATGCCGCTTGCGTTGCGAGGCGAACCCCCCGCCGGCGATCCCGCTGGTCCTGTGCTCGATCAACTCTTGTTTCTGCCACGAAGTCCAACCGAATCTACCAGTCCAACCCGATGATGCCGGCGATCCCGCTTGGCCCTATGGGTACCCTCTACAAGATGGTCTTTATTTCAGCCGGATCCAAGAACTTTCAAAAAAAATGACCCACCCTAATATATAGACATAAGGGGTTTCCTTATAAACATCACGAGTTATCGCGATTTTACGAAAAAAAGTTTTGAAAAAGTTACTTTTTGCGTTTCTCTTTGTTTCGTCGTCCGTGTCTGTCGCGGGTGACCATGAACGGCCCTCGGAACGGCCATGATCGATGACGACCAACTTTTTCAAAACTTTTTTTCGTAAAATCGCGATAACTCGTGATGTTTATAAGGAAACCCCTTATGTCTATATATCAAAATTTTTGTAATTGTCTGCTCTACAACTTTGTAGAACATTGTTACACTCTAAAAAATAACCCTGCAAAGTTAGAAAAAACACGAAATTTTAAAATGAAAAATTTTGTTCTAAATGAAAAAATGACCCTTCTGGGTCAATGTAGATTCGAAAAGTACATTAAATTTCCCATAAAATGAAAAGTTCCAAAAATTTTTACAGTCGAGTAACGGAAAATGGGAGAATTTTTAAAACTTTTTTAGTGTTTTTTTCGATGAAAAATACGTTTTTTCGGAATTCTGAGTACGCCATCAAATCGGGCGTCTAATTTTACATAAAAGTCCCTTTGACACCAAATTTCTATCTCATCACCGTTTCAGGCTGCAAATTATTGAAAAACACCTCTTTTTTCGCATGTTCAAAAATGGAAGGGGTCGTACCGCCCCTCCGTCACGAGATATCAAAAAACGGACCTCGGATTCGTGATCAGGGACAAAAGTTACCCCTTAGGACAAAGTTTCACGCAAATCGAAGAGGGGTCGGGGTAACTGCTGTGTGAATTGGCGGAGAATTACCCACATATTTCATCCGCCCAAGCAGAATACCCGTTCAGGTTCCTTCAGGATTCTGATAGTGTTTTTTCAAGTTCATCTAACACTGAAAAAAAAAACACAAAGTGCCTTATATACAAGAAATGCAGATCTTTGTAGATTCTTGTGTGCTGAAATTTAGAAATAAAACAAAAATATGAAAAAAACATAATTTTCAAAATAATTTTGTTCTCAATACATCTTACGTGCGTTGTTAGTTCACTGAGGTGAAATGATGAAAAAAAAATAAAGAAACAAAATAATATATTGATAAGCAAACTTGTTGCGAAGATTTTCCATTTCCTGCAAATAAAAATAATTCTTTAAATAATTCTTAAAAACTTAATTATTTAAAATGTTCATGTATTATTGGTACTTACATATAAACATGCAACGTATTGAATGTTAACAATTCATACTCTAATATAATCAAACACAAGCGCAGCTAATCCGAAGAAAGTATCCTAGTAGATTACACCCCATGTTCTTTCTTGTCATTCAATTTGATCATATATTGTATGGGGGAATGGTAGATATGAATATAAAAATAAATCTTACAGTGAAAAGATAAATACAAATAAGCAGTAATTTTAAAGATGATTCCGGGAAGCTGCAAAACAAACAACTATAATTAAAAAGACAAATGCTCCAGATGGTTCCATTGCTGAAAGAAAAGGAATAGGATAAGGAAGGATATAAACATTTAAATAAATCATCTAGTGAATAGATAAATGTAGGCATTAAAATTGAAGAAGATTCCCGGAAGCTGGAAGAAAGATAAATATATTTTAAAGAAAAATTCTTCAGACGGTTCCATTGCTATTTCAGTAACTGTCGTTAGTTCATGAAATTTAATCATATATGGCATGGAGGAATGGTAGTAAAAAGGACAAGGAATAGGAATGATATAAACATTAAAATAAATCAAATGAAGAATAGATAAATACATATAAGCAGTTCATTTATAAATGATCCAGGAAGCTGTAAAAAAAATTAAACACAATTTTAAATGATATTGTTGCCGCTGAACTGATAATTGAAAATAATTGAAATTACTTCCTACCCACGTCCTGCATCATGCACACCTAAAAAACGTCAAACAAAAGAAAGACAAAAATCGCTTCTGCACCACTAATTGCCTCCACTGCTGGCACTGAACCCGCAACCTTTGGAGTGTTAACATTCACACAAAGAAACATTAACATTAATTGAGTAAACATTGGCACAAAATCCGCTTTGTAAATGCCACCTCGATACTCTTCAAGAGGTTTCCTTGGGAAAGATATACTTTTTACCAAAATGTACACCAAATTTCCATACAAACATACAAAAAAGAATAAATCAAATCATAACAACAATGAAACATATCAAATTCTAAGTATTCCAAATGATTGCACATCTGCCAACAATATTTATAAGGGGTGTCACATAAATTACACCAACAATAACGATTATTCTTGCAAAACAACCTTCAATCACTATTTCAAACGCACTTTCAACTGTTTGTTTACATAAGTTAACAATCTAAACAACACAACACTTCTCCCAACACAAACTTAACAACGAAAATCAGCAGCCGCCGATTAAATAACAACACCCACCGAAGCTCGTTGAAATCTGACTGAAATGTCAAATTCGAAATAAATTCCTTCAGATGCAAACCGCCACGGCAATCAGCCTTTGGCTCGCCGCGGCGATTGAGGGGCGAACGATATTGAAACATTTCAGCGATAAGTTTGAACCGCCCAGGCGATGCGCCCATGGCACGCCAAGGCGGATGGAGGGCGGACGAAATTGAAAAATTTCAAATGTCAAATTTCAACCGCCCAGGCCAGGGCGGTTCTAGGGCGGACCACACGATCAGTAACGGCCGCCGATGCGTAACGTCCGCACTGAGTTAATGTGGGATGTCAGTATCAATTGGATACTAAAGCCCTATGTAAATTTACAACGGTGAAAAACACGATCAAAAACCATTTCTGATCACTTTTTTTCATTTCAAAAGCAAAAAAAAAAAAAATGACAAGACAACATTTTTTTGATGGATTAACTATGGTCCCCTTGGAACGAGCTGTCAAGTAGGAACTTTTCTGTCAAGAAGGACCGCGAGGTTAATTTTTCAAAATTGATTTAAAAATCCATTTTAAACTCTTTGTGGTCGTAAAAAGGGTCATTGTACTCAGAAAAATAAGCTTTATCGCTGTAAACAATAATATCAGCAATCTAAGCTTCATTTTAGGACCCAATTCAGAAAGGAAAGAAAATAATGACTTTTACACTCAAAGTCAGAAGTATCCCTCAAAAGGGTACTTTCAATCCTCAAAAAGGATACTTTCTATCCTTTTTTAAAGTTCACCCGGCGTCACCCTTTTAAAAGGGTATGTCAAATTCAGTACATTTTCGATACCCTTTTAAAGGGTGACGACGGGTGAACTTGAAAAAAGGATACTTTTTACTTTGAGTGTATGTTTTAGATAAACGCTTTAGTAGATGAAGATTTAATTCTAGAGTTTTTTTTTTTTTGAAAAATCCCATAAGCTATTGTGTTTCAAACAAGCTTCCCATGCGCCAGTGCCAACGCACACCGCGGGTTTGGTTTTCTAGCTTCGGTACGTGCCTGAACCCATTTTTGTATTGGTATCTTGGTACATCGTACCAGCGCACCACGACACTCTCGGCTCGCCCCATCGGTTCTGTGTCTGGCACTCACCCATGGCATGAACCCAGCGTGCCGTGGTACGTGTCGTGGTATTGAACCCGTTTTGTACCGCCAGCGCATACCACGGCACGTACCTCGGCTCGTAACGAGTGAAGCACCTTGGCTCATATACCGGGTTCATGCCATGGGTGAGTGCCAGACACAAAACCGACGCGGCGAACCGTGAGTGTCGTGGTGCGCTGGTACGATGAACCAAAATACCCTCGGTTCGTGTGAGTCGGGTACGGGTGTAAACCGAAGAAAGCAGGCGCAAAGCAAACCCGAGGTGCAAGTGTACCGTGTGTACCGCACGGTGCAGGGAAGCTTGGTTTCAAAAGTTTATAAGATCTTAAAAAAAATCTTCAAATTAAAAACACCTACACCTAAATTAATCCCGGGAATATTCAAGAATTTGATGAAGTATTGCAGGCATAGGGGGGGGGGGGGTGTGAGTACGGTGGAGTCTTAAACGTTTTGTACAATTAAAAAAACTGCTCCTAGATGTTGAATTAATCACTAAAAACAATGTTTTGGATTTTTGGCCACCTGCTTGTATAGAAACCGTCCATTTTGACATTTCGGGCATGCACCATTCGTAACGCCATCTTCACTTAAAAATCTGCAGATACCTTCAGATACAAGATACCATGGATCAAGCCATGGATATTAATATCTCAAGACAAAATAAAATAAAAGAAGTAAAATAATTATTATTTATGCTCCCAATTAAATCAAAATAAAGCAATCATTTATCTCAGTGTTGTCCGAAACCCTTCAGAAAACTTTACTACCCGCCGCCAGGTGTCCGCTCCAGTTTGACATGTTTTGAGTGCGCTTTGGGGGGGGAGGAGGCGCAAACGAACCTGAAAAGTGACGCCATTTCTGCCCAGGTTTTGTTTGTCCAGTGAAAATAACGCAAGTGAAAATCGCAATTTTTCCAGTGAAAACCGTCGCAAACGGCACGAAAACCGTGCCAAAATGACGCCGTCCGCCTTTCTCCAGTTCATCGAGGTGGAGAACTTCAAGTCGTACCGCGGCCGGGTCACGATCGGCCCGCTCAAGAAGTTCTCCGCCGTCATCGGGCCGAATGGATCGGGTGAGTGGGTGGAAGTAGGAGGGAGGTTGGGTTTGTTCCGTGGCCTAATTTTGGTGTCTGCTTTTAGGAAAGTCCAACTTTATGGACGCAATCAGCTTTGTGATGGGGGAGAAGACGACCAGCCTGCGAGTTCGCAAGTTGAACGAGTTGATTCACGGGGCGTCGATTGGGCGGCCAATTTCGAACCGGGCCTCGGTGATGGCCAAGTTTATCATTACGGATGGGGAGGGGCAGCAGACGCAGAAAAGTTTTCAGCGGTCGGTGATTGGGTCGTCGTCGGAGTATCGGATCAACGGAAGCGTCGTGGCCACGAATACCTATCTGCAGGAGTTGGAGCAGGTCGGGATTAATGTGAAGGCGAAGAACTTTTTGGTGTTTCAGGGTGCGGTGGAGAGCATTGCCATGAAGAACGCCAAGGAGCGAACGGCGCTGTTTGAGGAGATTAGCGGGTCGGGATTGCTGAAGGAGGAGTACAACAAGCTGAAGCACGAGATGCAAATGGCCGAGGAGGAAACGCAGTTTACATACCAGAAGAAGAAGGGCATTGCGGCGGAGCGGAAGGAGGCCAAGTTGGAGAAGCAGGAGGCGGATCGGTACGCGCGGTTGAAGGAGGAGTATGCCGAGAAGCAGGTTCAGTACCAACTTTACCGTTTGTACCACAACGAGAAGGAGAACAAGCGGCTGGGGGAAGATTTGGTGAGCAAGCAGCAGGAGCTGGGCATCGTGGAGAAGAAGAAGGAGGAAGCGGACGAGGTGCTGAAGGAGAAGAAGAAGGAAATGGGCAAGATTGCGCGAGAGTTGGCAAAGACGGAGCAGGAGATCCGCGAGGTCGAGAGCGAAATGAGCAAGAAGCATCCGATGTTTATCAAGGCGAAGGAAAAGGTCGCACACACCCAGAAGAAGCTGGACAGTGCGATGAAGACGCTGGAACAGGCGCGTAAAGCGGACGAGGCGCACCAGGCGGATATCAAGAAGTTGGAGGACGAGCTGGGTGCCATTGAGGCTAAGCTGAATGCGTTTGAGGATGAAGTTGCGGGGGAGTCCAAGAAGCGTGGAAGTAACGTCCATTTGGAGCAGAATTTGGTCCAAGAGTACGACCGCTTGAAGCAGAAGGCCGACGCCACCTCGGGAAAGTATCTTATCAAGCTGGATTCGGTGAACCGCGAACAGAAATCCGATCAGGATCTGCTCGACAGCGAGACGAACCGGAAGGCGCAGGTCGAGGAAAACTACAAAAAGTACGAGTCGGAAATGAACGAGGCGATCAAACGCCAGGAAAAGCTGATCGATCACATCAAGGCGAGCAAGGCTTCGCTGGAGGAGCAGAACCGGATGAAGCAGGAACTCAGCCAGGACGTCGGTTCTTCGAAGGAGCGCATCCAGGAGCTTCAGATCGAGCTGGACGACGTGCGCGAGCAGCTGGGTGATGCCAAGATTGACAAGCACGAGGACGCACGCCGCAAGAAGCGCCAGGAAGTGGTCGAACTGTTCAAGCAGGAAGTCCCAGGCGTTTATGACCGGATGATCAACATGTGTCAACCGACGCACAAGAGATACAACGTGGCCGTTACGAAAGTGCTCGGCAAATACATGGAGGCCATCATCGTGGACTCGGAAAAGACCGCTCGCCGCTGCATCCAGATCCTGAAGGAGAAGATGCTGGACGTGGAGACCTTCCTCCCCTTGGACTATCTCCAGAAGAAGCCCCTCAAGGAGCGCCTTCGAAACATTGAAGATCCGCGCAACGTCAAGCTGATCTACGACGTGCTCAAGTTCAACCCGCCGCAGATCGAGCCGGCCGTCCTGTTCGCCACGAACAACGCCCTCGTCTGTGAAACCCCGGACGACGCCATGAAGGTGGCGTACGAGATCGACCGCAGCCGGTACGATGCGCTGGCGCTGGACGGAACGTTCTACCAAAAGTCCGGCATCATCTCCGGCGGAAGTCACGATTTGGCGCGCAAAGCCAAACGCTGGGACGAGAAGCACATGGCGCAGTTGAAGGCGCAGAAGGAGAAGATCACCGAAGAGCTGAAGGAGGTCATGAAGAAGACGCGTCGGCAGGGCGAACTGACGACGGTGGAGAGTCAGATCCGAGGGTTGGAAAATCGACTCAAGTACAGCCAGAACGATTTGGAGGCGTCAAAGAAGATCATCAAGGACTACGACACCAAGCTGGAGAAGTTGCAGCGCGAGTTGGATTTGATCGGGCCGAAGGTCAGCGAGATCGAGCGGCGCATGCAGCAGCGAGACTTGAAGATCCAGGAGATCAAGGAGAGCATGAACAACGTGGAGGACGATGTGTACGCGGAGTTTTGCTCGCGCCTTGGAGTGGCGAACATCCGTCAGTTTGAGGAGCGCGAGTTGGTGCTACAGCAGGATCGTGCCAAGAAGCGGGCTGAGTACGAGCAGCAGATCGATCGGATCAACAACAATCTGGAGTTTGAGCGGTCAAAGGACACGTCGAGTAAGTTTGGGATCTTTTCCAGCAGTTTCTTTGTATAATTAATTTCTTACAAATTTTCAGAGAACGTGACCCGCTGGGAGCGCGCCGTCCAGGACGACGAAGACTCGCTGGAGACGTTCAAGCAGGCGGAGGCCCGCCAGCGGCAGGAAATCGAAAAGGACAAGGAGCGCATCGAGAAGATGAAGGCGGAGAAGAACGTCAAAAAGGGCGCCGTCGACGGAATGGACGACGAAACGGCCAAGGCGCGCCGTGACGTGCAGCAGCACGCGAAGGAGGTCGCCGCGATTAACCAGCAAATCTCCGGCATCGAGTCCAAGATCGAAACGATGAAAAACAAGCGGCACAACCTGCTGATGCAGAGCAAGATGGACGCGATCGAGATTCCGATGCGGCGCGGCAACATGGAGGACATCGTTCAGCAGGGCGCCGACAACCAGTCGGAGACGACACCCCTCAGCACGATCTACGAGCGGGAGGCCCGCATCGAAATCGACTACAGTGCGCTCCCCAAAAATCTGACCAACCCGTCCGAACCGGACCAGGTCAAAAAGGTCGGCGACGGTCTAGCCCGCGAACTCCAGTCCAAACTCGACACCCTGGAAAAGATCCAAACCCCCAACCTCAAAGCCATGCAAAAGCTCAACCAAGTGACGGAAAAGATCCAAACCACCAACGAGGAGTTCGAAGCCGCCCGCAAAAAGGCCAAAAAGGCAAAGGCCGCCTTCGAGAAGATCAAAAACGAACGCTGCACGCTCTTCACCAACTGCTGCAACCACATCTCGGACGCCATCGACGGCATCTACAAACAGCTGGCGCGCAACGAAGCCGCCCAGGCGTACCTCGGTCCGGACAACCCCGAGGAGCCCTACCTGGACGGCATCAACTACAACTGCGTCGCCCCCGGCAAGCGCTTCCAGCCGATGAGCAACCTCAGCGGAGGGGAGAAAACGATCGCCGCGCTCGCGCTCCTGTTCGCCATTCACAGCTTCCAGCCGGCGCCGTTCTTCGTGCTGGACGAGATCGACGCCGCGCTGGACAACACCAACATCGGCAAGGTGGCGTCGTACATCCGGGAAAAGTGCACCAACCTGCAGACGATCGTGATCTCGCTGAAGGAGGAGTTTTACTCGCACGCGGACATTCTGATCGGGATCTGTCCCGAGCCGGCCGAGTGTTTGGTGTCGCAGACGCTGATCTACGATCTGGAGCAGTTCCAGGAGAACTAGGGAGGTGTATGTGTGTGTGTGTGAGGACAAGTACATTTTATTAGATTCTGATTCAACATTAAATGTTTATTCCAATAATAAGAGGTCGGATTGTTTCTGACAAGTTGAAGAATTCTCATTAAAGAAGCCCAAAAATCGATTGACCGCTCGTTCTCTACGATGCTCGAGGTTTTCGAACAGCGTTGAGTACGATCTTTGGCTGCGTACGTAAGAACAATGTATTGAGGAGAAGGATGAACCACGACGCGACGTGAAAAAATACGATATTTTGTACCCAAATGACCGACCTTTATGCTTATTTCTTGTAGAAAATGCAATTTAAAAAAAAATCGAGTAATGCTTGGTGATTCCAAATGAATTTCCTTTTTGCGGAGTCGTGTGATAGATTGGGAGCCGATCAACGACCGGATGTGTAGGTTTAGGATTCAAGGTCGTTTCTTCAACTATCACATCGTCAACGTACATTGCCCACACGAGGAATCATTCGATGCCGAAAAGGAAGCGTTCTACGCGAAGCTGGAGCAGAAGTTCGACAGCTGCCGCAGAGGGACGTCAAGATCGTCATCGGATCGGTATGGTGGTACGGAGCGCGCTCTTCCCCCGGAAAGACATCACCTAATCAACGAACAAAAACACAAATCAACCACGTCCTCAACGACGGCCTATTCTTCTCGGACATACGGACCATCCGCACGTACCGCGGTGCGGACATCCACTCGGTCCACTACCTGTTTGGTGCAAGCATGCATTCAAAACTGTCAACGACGTACCACCGACGACGCACCGCCGTTCAACACCGAGCGGCTGCAGGGATGAGTAGAAAGCAGCTTATGCGGTGAAGCTGATAGCCGCAACGCCCGCAACTGATGAGAACGTGGCGCGATACAAACAACCGCAGAGAACGGTCTTCGAATGAATGAATGAATGAAGTTTTAAAAGCTTTTGGACCCTTTTGCAACAATTTGGGAGAATTTCTCAAAATCATTCAGAAGAAATTTTAAATTTGCTATGCTAAATTTATTGCTCTAGTTTCTTTGAGTCCTCGATCGGTCACTTTTTCGGCCCGCCATCCACATCCGGCTCCTCAATGATAAAATCGCTATCATTCCTGTCCAGCTCGCTGCTCGCAACAGAATCGTCCGGCGCAACCAAATCTCCCCGGTACGACCGCGTCGGATCCAGATTCGCTTCCGTATTTTGTCTAACAAAATACTTTTTAAACTGCGCCGGTTCCTTCGCTTTTTGCTCTAAATCAGTCGTGCTCTGCTGTTTATGCTGCTGCCATGCTTGCTTATTCCTATTCAGCGAACGCTTGATCTTGCTCATTATCGCTTCCTGGTCCAACCCGAGGATGTCATTCCGCATCGCCGGCAGCGTTCGCTGATCCTCCACCGGATAGTCAATCTCGTCCTCCAGCTTGTCGATTTCACTCCGTACAGTTCGCGGCAGTTCGACCTGCAGCTTGAACTCGCTCTTCAGCATCATCGTCCGATCTGTCGGGACAAAGTCCTCGCCGTAATCCGCCCTCCGCAGCACCCCGTCCAAATCCGCCGTCAACCCGTACGTCTTGTCCTTGACAAAGTTCAGCTTCGGCACCTGGCCAATCAGCCTCAGCTGGGACAGCTCGTGCCGCAACCCGCCGGAAATTCGCTTCAGCAACCGCCCGATGTCCATGTCGTGCTGGTTGTCCCGCGCGAACCAAAACACGTTGATTCCGTGATAGTCCGAGCTGACCTTAACGCGCGAAATCTGAATCCCGTACCCGACCAGCTCCTCCGAGTGCTCGCCGGTGGCCATCAGGTCGGTGATCTGCTCCATAAACAGCTTGTTCAGCACGTTTATTCGCCGGGTTGATTCCTTGCCCTGGCCCTTGCTGCTAGCGATGGCCAGCGGAGTGGCCAGTGCGGCGTTGTTGTCCGCGTACCATTTCCGCTTGCCCTTGTCACTGCCGTGGAGCAGTTTGTTCAGGATGGTGCCCTGCTTTTTGAGGCCTTTGCCGAGCACGCAACCGCAGTGAAAACGGCGAACGCTTGAGAAATACTGAATTTTATGGACTAATTTTAACATTTTCTAAATTTTGAAGAATCGCGAACGTCCGGACGCGCGCGCTCTGGAACGCCCAGCGTGTTGCGAAACAAAGTATACGAATTTGTTTACGTTTCGCCAAGATCGCTCAAGGTTGCGAGGTTCTACGGATTGACCAAAGAAGGCAGCGCCCCTCTGGTGGCGAGTAGTGACACCTTTCGTCTGACGTTTATGCTGTTTTGTTTACCACCTCGTTCGGAATCTCCACCCAGCGCAGCAGCATAAAAATCGTATCATAAACGTACAAAACAGACGCGCGCGCGGATTCTTCAGAGGGAAACAGTGTTAATCCGGAACACCAACGAAATGTCCGACGACGAGGAGCTAGTGTTTGCGAAGCGGCCACGCACCATCCACTATGGTTCGCTGGAGGATTCGGAACGGGCGCGTCAGATGGCCGATTCGGGTGGCCCATCGGGGAGTTCCGGTGGGGACATTGGCCAGATTTACACTTCCAGCGATTACTTCGACCTGGAGAACGAGGTTTCGAAGGATAAGGCCGCGCTGCTGGAGGAGTTTGAGCGGAAGAAGAAGGCCCGCCAGATTCACGTCAGTACGGATGATTCGGAGGTGAAGCGGAACCTGCGGGCGTTGAACGAGCCGATTTGCTACTTTGGGGAGGGGCCGGCGGAGCGGCGCATTCGGTTGAAGGAGCTGTTGGCCGCGCTCGGGGAGAGTGCCATTCCGACGAAGAGTTCCAAGGATGACGACAAGAAGCAGTCGCAGTCTCAAAAGTTGGAACAGGAATCGACGTGGTACCACGAGGGACCGGAAGCGCTACGGATTGCGCGTATTTGGTTGGCGAATTACTCGCTGCCGAGGGCGAAGGAGCGACTGGACGCGGCTTCCGAACAGCTGAATCTGCCCAGTGCCACCAAGGCCGGCCGGATGGTCGAACTGCAGAAGCGGATCCAATCGCTGGCTCCGATGTGCAGCCAGGTTGGGGACGTGCGGCCAATCACCAATTGTAGCTTCAACCACGACTCTACACTGCTGATGACGTCCTCGTTGAGCTCGCTGTGCAAGGTTTGGTCCGTTCCGGACTGCAACCTGGTGCAGACGCTTCGCGGTCATCAGTTCTACGTGAGTGCGATCGCGTTCCGGAACGGAGTCGCCACCGATTCCAAGGGCGAAGTCGCCATGGCCTCGGGCTGCTACGACGGCACCGTCAAGCTGTGGTCGTTCGACAGCGAAGAAGCCGTCGCGGACATCACCGGACACGTGCCGCATCGAGTGGCACGGCTTGCCTTTCACCCTTCCGGACGCTTCCTCGGAACGGCCTGTTACGACTCGTCCTGGCGTCTGTGGGATCTCGAGCAGAAGCAGGAAGTCCTTCACCAAGAGGGTCACGCCAAAGCCGTTCACTGCATCGCATTCCAGATTGACGGCAGCGTCTGCGTCACCGGCGGCCTCGACGCCTTTGGCCGTGTTTGGGACCTCCGCACCGGTCGCTGCATCATGTTCCTCGAGGGTCACCTGAGTGGCATCTACGGCGTAGACTTCTCCCCCAACGGCTACCACATCGTGACCGGATCCCAGGACAACACGTGCAAAATTTGGGATCTTCGCCGGCGCAACCCGGTCTACACGATTCCGGCGCACACGAACCTCATTTCCGACGTCAAGTACCAGAAGAACGGCGGCCACTTCCTGGTAACTTCAAGTTACGACAACACGGCAAAGATCTGGTCCAACAAGACGTGGCAGCCGCTTAAGACGCTGTCCGGCCACGACAGCAAGGTGATGAGCGTGGACATTTCGCCCGACTCGCAGCACATCGCGACCACCTCGTACGACCGGACCTTCAAGCTGTGGAGTCCCGAATGATGACGTGCTGTACAGGCGTTGGTTGGTTTGGTTTTGAATAAAGCGTTTGTATGGCTTGTTGCGAGGAAGTGCTGTTTGAATTACGGATATTTATCACAGCCTCCACGGCACAAACATTGATTGGCCTTTTCCGGTTCCGAACTTCTCTAAAACGGACGTAAATTTCAAGTACCTACCTCAAGAGAAAAATGATTGTATTTGAATTTAACTAATCCGTGAAGCGCCCGCAAGTTCGCTCATCCTCCTGGGCAAGCTTTTGGAATGTGTTTTCTTTTTTACCGAATCATTGGTTATATTTTGGCAAAGCATTCGAGCTGTCACCGTCGACGTGTAAACATCGTCGTCAAATCCTAGCTCTCGCGAAAAGTTAATTTATTGGTGCTCCCGGTGTGTTCACCAGCACCCTGGGGAAACGAAAGCAGCCCAAGCCGCCGCCGCTGCCCGGCGAAGGCGATTCCGGCCGGGACAGTGCATCGCAGATCCTGCAGCGGGTGGACTACAAGAAGGCCCGCAAACAGCAGAAGGAAAAAGTGATGACGCCGCCATCTTCGAGACGCCACCGAAGAAATTCGACCGGCGGTATCTCATCGATTTCGGACCAGCTGAACGAACATCGGCCACTGACCCAACCCGGGGGTCCTCCGGGGGATTCCCGACGGCGAATCAGTTCGAGATGCTGGACTTCGACATCTCCGGCGACGAGCAGGAGGATGTCAACAATGGCGGCGGTGGTGATATTTTGCCCGCTGGTGATGGTGCTGCTAGTGGTAATGCCACCGGTAAAGTTGTGAAAAATGTGCCTCCCGCGCCCGCCAAGGTGAGATGTCCGCCAATCTTCGTCCACGGTTCCAGTGTCCCAGCGCTTAACCGACTGATGTCAACAACCCAGCTGGGCGCCGACGATTACCACCTGCGGGTAAACAAAGGGTACATCCAGATCAGGGTGTCGACTAAATCCCACTTTACTTCTGTGGTGAGTATTTTGAAGCAGGCAAATGTCCAGTTCTACACCCACGGGACCAGTGACGAAACCCCGGTGAAAATCGTCCTTTCCGGATTACCAGTGTTTCCGGTAGAAGACGTCAGGCGGGAACTCGAAGATGTGTTTCTTCGTCCCACAAGTGTACGCCAGTTGGGGAAATCGAAGTACGGCGATTACGCGCTGTACCTGCTGCAATTTGAGAAGGGAACCGTGAAACTTCAGGAGCTGCAACAAATCAAGGCGCTGTTCAACGTGATCGTCCGCTGGAGGCACTACTCCAAGAAGAAGTCGGACGTCGTCCAGTGTTTCCGGTGCCAGCAATACGGTCACGGGATGAGAAACTGCCATCTGGAGGCCAAGTGCGTCAAGTGTGGTGAGCGCCACCAGACGACCGCATGCGCACTCCCCGCGCGTGCCGACGTTGTGGTCAACGACGACCGTTCGCAAATCCGTTGTGCTAACTGCAACCAAAACCACACAGCGAACTACAAGGGTTGCCCCACCCGCCTCAAGTACCTGCAGGACTTGAAGGCCAAGAAGAAGACGAGTCCCGCCGGCAGAAGCAACCTTCCGAAGGTGTCTGCAGTTCCTGCGCCTGTTCCCAGGCCACCGGGTGGTGACTTGAGCCAGCTGCTCGGCAGCATCGCGAATCCTGGGCTCTCGTACTCGCAAGCCGTGCAGGGCCAGCCCGAGTCGTCAACCTTGTTCACCGTCGAGGAGTTCATGTGCCTAGCCAGTGAACTCTTCACTAGGCTTTCGAAGTGCCAATCGAAGGCCATGCAATTCCTCGCCCTCAGCGAGCTCATCATCAAATTTGTTTATAATGGCCAACCTTAGCTCGCTGAAGGTGATGAATTGGAACTGCCGTTCCATCCGCAACAAGGTTGTGGAATTTTTCCACTTCCTCGAAGCTCACGAAATTGACATCGCTGCAATCACGGAGACCTGGCTGCAGCTCAACAACTCGGTGTACCACGAAAACTACACCATTGTTCGCGCGGACCGTAACTCGCCGGATGCTGCTCGAGGGGGAGGAGTGGCACTTCTGGTGCGAAACGGCATCAACTTCTCCAAGCTGGAAACCTCGACCCGTGCAATCGAGTCTGTTGGGATCACAGTTAAGACGGACCCGGCACCAGTTAACATCTTTGCCGTCTACTACCCCGGTTCTCCTCGCAGGGCAACGCTCAGCCAGCTCCGACGCGATATCCGCCAGCTCAGCAATATCGATGGGCCATTCTTCCTGGTGGGTGACCTGAACGCGCGACATAGGATGTGGAACTGTGCCAGGGCCAACAAAGCAGGGCAAATCCTGCACCAAGAGTACGAGTCCAAGGACATCTACATCCACGCTCCGGATACTCCCACCCGCTGCCCCGCTGGACGAGGGAGGCCTTCCACGTTGGACCTGGTCATCTCAAACAACCAGGTGCCGATGTCGAAGCCGATACCCCGGTGAAAATCGTCCTTTCCGGATTACCAGTGTTTCCGGTAGAAGACGTCAGGCGGGAACTCGAAGATGTTTTTCTTCGTCCCACAAGTGTACGCCAGTTGGGGAAATCGAAGTACGGCGATTACGCGCTGTACCTGCTGCAGTTTGAGAAGGGAACCGTGAAACTTCAGGAGCTGCAACAAATCAAGGCGCTGTTCAACGTGATCGTCCGCTGGAGGCACTACTCCAAGAAGAAGTCGGACGTCGTCCAGTGTTTCCGGTGCCAGCAATACGGCCACGGGATGAGAAACTGCCATCTGGAGGCCAAGTGCGTCAAGTGTGGTGAGCGCCACCAGACGACCGCATGCGCACTCCCCGCGCGTGCCGACGTTGTGGTCAACGACGACCGTTCGCAAATCCGTTGTGCTAACTGCAACCAAAACCACACAGCGAACTACAAGGGTTGCCCCACCCGCCTCAAGTACCTGCAGGACTTGAAGGCCAAGAAGAAGACGAGTCCCGCCGGCAGAAGCAACCTTCCGAAGGTGTCTGCAGTTCCTGCGCCTGTTCCCAGGCCACCGGGTGGTGACTTGAGCCAGCTGCTCGGCAGCATCGCGAATCCTGGGCTCTCGTACTCGCAAGCCGTGCAGGGCCAGCCCGAGTCGTCAACCTTGTTCACCGTCGAGGAGTTCATGTGCCTAGCCAGTGAACTCTTCACTAGGCTTTCGAAGTGCCAATCGAAGGCCATGCAATTCCTCGCCCTCAGCGAGCTCATCATCAAATTTGTTTATAATGGCCAACCTTAGCTCGCTGAAGGTGATGAATTGGAACTGCCGTTCCATCCGCAACAAGGTTGTGGAATTTTTCCACTTCCTCGAAGCTCACGAAATTGACATCGCTGCAATCACGGAGACCTGGCTGCAGCTCAACAACTCGGTGTACCACGAAAACTACACCATTGTTCGCGCGGACCGTAACTCGCCGGATGCTGCTCGAGGGGGAGGAGTGGCACTTCTGGTGCGAAACGGCATCAACTTCTCCAAGCTGGAAACCTCGACCCGTGCAATCGAGTCTGTTGGGATCACAGTTAAGACGGACCCGGCACCAGTTAACATCTTTGCCGTCTACTACCCCGGTTCTCCTCGCAGGGCAACGCTCAGCCAGCTCCGACGCGATATCCGCCAGCTCAGCAATATCGATGGGCCATTCTTCCTGGTGGGTGACCTGAACGCGCGACATAGGATGTGGAACTGTGCCAGGGCCAACAAAGCAGGGCAAATCCTGCACCAAGAGTACGAGTCCAAGGACATCTACATCCACGCTCCGGATACTCCCACCCGCTGCCCCGCTGGACGAGGGAGGCCTTCCACGTTGGACCTGGTCATCTCAAACAACCAGGTGCCGATGTCGAAGCCGATAACGCACGTTGAACTGTCGTCGGACCATCTGCCGGTCACCTTTACGATCGACGTTGATGTTCCAGTCGCCCCGGCTGGAAGACTCGTCCGATGCTTCGACAGAGCGAACTGGAGCACTTTTGCTCGCTCGATCGAGCGGGAGGTCGACCTCAACGCTAGCTGGATCAACACTCTAGATCGCTCGGAGAAAATCGACGACGCCATCGACAAGTTCACCGCCATCCTCAAAGCAGCTGAGGAAGCCGCTATCCCTTCGCGTAGGATCCTACCTCAGAAGAAGGACATCCCCGACGAGCTGAAGCTGCTAATCCGGCTGAGGAACGTGCGGCGTAGACAGTTCATCCGAAGACGGGACCCGCTCATCGGAGCGGTGGTGAACCACTTGAACAACGTCATCAGCACCAAAAGCGCCGAGCACCGCTACAAAAATTTCGGCTCCTTGCTAAGGACGCTGGACAACGGCAGCAACAAGTTCTGGAAGCTTACCCGCAACCTCCGGAACACGGTCAAGTACAGCCCCCCGCTGAACGTCAACGGAGACCTCGTAGCGAGCCCTTCAGCGAAAGCCGAAGCGCTCGCAAGTGCGTTCGCCGCTGCCCACAACAATGAGCAACCAGGTGATCCCGAAACATCGGCCGCTGTGGAGAACGCGCTTGGCCACATCCGAGCGACAACTCCTCCCGTGCCTCCGGCCGCCCTTGTCAAGCCGAAAGAGGTCAAGGCGATCATCCGCACGCTCAAAAACCGGAAGTCTCCTGGGCAAGACGGAATCCGGAATACGTGCCTCAAGCAGCTGCCAAGAAAAGGGTTGGTCGTCCTGACCAAAATCTTCAACGCTTGCCTGGCCTTGGGCTACTTTCCGGCTCGTTGGAAGCACGCAAACGTGATCGCCATCCCAAAGGCGAACAAGGACATAACCAATCCAGGTAACTACCGCCCGATCAGCCTTTTGAGCAGCCTGAGCAAACTCCTGGAACGGGTGATCCTCGCCCGGATAAACCGTCACCTGGAGACGGAGCAACTCATCCCACACGAGCAGTTCGGCTTCAAGACGGGGCACTCAACGGTGCACCAACTCGCCCGTATCTCGGAGATGGTGAAGCGCGGCTTCCTGGCGGGGAAATCGACCGGCATGATCCTTCTCGACGTCGAAAAGGCCTACGACTCCGTGTGGCAGGACGCCGTGGTCTACAAGCTCTTCCGCTCGAACCTCCAGCCGTTCCTGGTCAAGATCGTCGAGTCGTTCCTGACGAATCGGTCGTTTACGGTGACGGTGAATGGCGAGCGTTCCTCCGTCCACAACATCCCCTTCGGCGTGCCCCAAGGATCAGTGCTGAGCCCGACTCTCTACAACATCCTCACCTCCGACGTGCCGATGATCGATGGAGTGTCGTACGCATTCTTTGCAGATGACACTGCATACTTGGCATCGGATAAGGACCCGAAGATCGTCGTCACCCACCTACAAGCGGCACAGAACAACCTCGAGGAGTTTCAGCGGAAGAGGCGCATCAAGCTGAACGCTGGGAAAACCCAGTCCATCTTCTTCACCAGGAGGCGTGCTGCTCGGCACCTTCCCCGCAGATCGATCAGCGTCAACGGCCAGCCTGCGACGTGGGACGACGAGGTCAGGTACCTGGGTGTGGTGCACGACAAGAAACTGAAGTACGACAAGCACGTGAACAACATCATCGAGAAGGTGGATCGTTCCACCAAGGCGCTCTACTCCCTGCTGAATCGGCGGTCGAAGCTGAGCATCAAGAACAAGTCGCTCGTGGTCAAGTGCATCATCCGTCCAATGCTGACCTACGCTGCTGCGGTCTGGGGCAACTGCGCCAAATCGCACCGTAAGCGACTCCAGGTGAAGCAGAACAAGCTGCTCAAGATGGTGCACAACTTGGACCCGTGGTACCCGACCGACGATCTACACGAGCTGGCCGGCGTCGACACCATCGACGCAAGCATCGAAAAAGCAACGAGAACCTTCAGGACTTCCTGTGGGATGTCAACGAATCCGCTCATCGAAGCACTCCTCCGTCAACAACTGTGATATTAGTCTTAAGCCAAACATAGATCTAGGGTTTTTTCTCAAAATTTATTTTCCCTAAAAGAGCATGCAGCTAGCAACATCTAAACTTAGAAACATGTACCCTCCCTGTAAAGGCTTATGAATTGATCTCAGTTGAAAGGTTCTCCAAATCTCTGAATTGCAAATGTAACATCCTGGAGCAGAACTGTTAAATTCTAATAAACACCAATTGAATTGAATTGAATTTTGGCAAAGCCAGGTTATCTATCTCGGCCGCGGGTCCCCAGTCATGTAAGATTTGTTTGAGAATTGGTGAATAAAGCGCTTGCTTTCCTGCAATGGGCTTCATACAGGTGGCCTTGAAAACGATTACAGTCGGTCTGGAAGGTAAGAAATCGAACTTTGGAATCGGCATCAGCTGTTATTTCTGTCTTTGTTTTGTGGGCCTTTTTTTATTTTGCATTGCATTCCGCTCACCCAGAAAAATGTTGTCAGCTTGATGCACTCTGCATTTTTATTTAGAATCGAACCTGGAAAAAATCTTTTAATGATCACACCATAACAGGAACTACACTTTTGTATCTTGAACCATGAAAAGAACATCTTCTGTAAAGGATCCGGTAGTAAATTCATGCAATTCATTATACCACTGAAACTTTAAACATTTAAAATCGCTGTAACTGCTAGAAGATAAGTTAAGAGTCAACCTTGAGGTACTTGAAGTCTACGTCTGTGTTCGGGAACCTCATATACTGCATGGACATTGGAAGTTTGCACCACGGTTTCTAGGGACTGTTTCGGATTAAACATGCAAACACCTCAAACTCCAAACGGTACGGATTATAGTTCTTTTTATATCTAAAAATTCTGGAGTTTGTTGTTTTTTTCCTTCTTCTGCTGTTTGATTGGTAGATACACTATTTCCGGGTTGTTTACTTTTTTCCTTCCGACGCGCATGGTCGTCCGGTCGCTTGCCTCATCCTCATGTTAAATCTGATCGGTGATGGTTGCATGTATTGTTTGCTTCTTCTGCCCCAAAATGCACAACGCATGTCTTTTAGCTTACTGTTCGGTGTGAAATGGTTTTTTAAAATTTGTCTATTACTTTTTGTTTTATTTTCTGGAAGTGGTTTCGCGAAACTGTTCTAAGCCAAACGAAAAGAACATGAAAACGTACATAGCAAGTGGTGAGACGAACAGAAACTAACGAAAAAAATAATATTACAAATATAGCATAGTACAAGTGTTGATCTCGAATTCTGCCGAAGCTCGCAATTTGGTTCCTGTTAAGTATTCAAAGATGTGACGTCACTACAGAATTCTGTCCGGTGTATTTGTAGAGCTGAACAAAGCTGCTGCTCAAATTGGATTCACTATTTTCTCAGTTTTTATTAAATATCACTCGTCCCTAAATACTTCTTAACCCCACCCCACTTGGTTTAACGCCCTAAAACGCCCCCACTCTGGCAACACATTTGCCCTTAAATTCTGTGGCTACATGCGCGCGTCGCTTCCCTTTTTCCCTTCATCATCATCGTTGTCGCCCTACTCTCGCGTTGTTTCCGGTTTTTTGCTTGATTCTATTGTTTGTTTTAGTTTTTTTTCTTCCTTTAGCTTACTTCGCTGGTGACGCGACCCCATTATTAGTCGATGTACTGTGCGAGCCAGCGGAAACCCTCGCCGTAACCCTGTCGCTTTAGCACGGAACACATGAACAGCTCGAGCGGACGTCCGGGCAGCTCGTTGCGGGCAACCTTTCCCTGGAAAATGTTGAAGAAATTTCACTTGAAACACAAGCAATACTGCAGTTCAGTATGAATTGCCGTGCAAAGATTCGAGCAGTTCACGCTGAAATCTAGTATCAAAGCAAACATACTGCACATCACCATGCATTGCACCCCTCTAACCAACACATTTGTAGCGTAAATTCACCTCGAACTCACCTTGCCGGTCGTCAGCTGGTACAGCGCAAAGTGGTTCCGCAGCTCGTCCTCGCTGGCCGCGCCCGGCTTGTCGATCTTGTTGCCCAGGATGAGCACCGGGCAGTTCGAGAGGGCCTCGTCCGTCAGCAGCGAGTCCAGCTCGTTCTTGCTCTCGGTGAACCGGCTGCGGTCCCACGCGTCGATCAGGAACACGATCGCGTCCACCGCCGGGAAGTAGTCCTTCCAGACACGACGGGCTGCAAATGGGCGGAATTGTTAGTTAATTATGGAAATTTGCGGGGGTTTTGAAGATGTCGCAACTTACCCTGTGTGTGACCACCTAGATCGAATGTGGTGAATCTCATGTTACCGATCGACAGCTCCTCGGACGCTGGAAAACAATAGAACATTTAGTCACGGAAATGCTCAAAAGAGACAGCGTTCTTACTGGGATGTAACGTGGGGACGTGCTGTGCCAGCCGGTCGTCCTTGAGCATGTGCAGCAGCGTCGTCTTGCCGGCATTGTCCAGACCGAGGAAGAGCAGCTTGCCGGACTTTTTCCAGAGACCTGCGTTTTTAGGATTACGAGTCGAGTTAATCAAAAAACTTAGTTTCTGTTGTAGAGTTGTGTTAAACCTACCCAGATAGCCGAGCACGCCGGTGAACCAGTCCCAGATGAACATTTTCGAGCTGATTTATTATTTAGAGTAATTCGCGCCGCGCACAATTAACAGACGGCAAGTCGAAGACGAGTGAGCGCGAAGTGATGTGTAGCTGAGGGAAGGAAAAGAGGTATGAAAAAAAGATGAGCATAAGGGAAAGCAGCGTTTCGAATAATTTTTACATCATTTGTTTTGAGTTAAAAATAGCTCAACGATGGTTGACATTACTGAGCTTCAAGAGTACGTGATGTTTACACAGAGGTTAGCAATTAAGTTGAAAGATTAATTGGCAAGGACGCGATAATTCAAAAGGTATGGTTAAAAATTCATTGTTATAATGAATAAAGTGGCGGTACCTAACATAATAATTTCTCTGAAAACGTTAGCTTCCCTAACATCGACGTAAATGTTAAGTACCTAAAACGCTGAAATGCGCTTCCTTATCACAGACGTAAAATTCAGGTTTACATACGGTTGAAAGTATGCATCCTGATTCACGTTACTCCATATGAGGCCCAAAGTGATCCCATGCGACGTGTACCGATAATGAAGATAGCCCGCCGTCATAACATGCTCTTCCTTACAGTACCGTCGTGGTTCACTTTTACTCCATCGGTCGTTGTCGCACGAAATTCTTATACAAGCTTTTGAACTCGTTGATGTTCTTGGTGTTCTTTGCTACTTCAAGTAGCTGGTTGTACATGCTGCATCCTTTGCACATCTGCAATCTGAGATTGTCAACTTCTTTGGTGTCGTGCTTATGGATAACGTCCTATATGTTTCGCCTTGGTGTTAAACGCATCACTTTACTCTGCAGGATCTGCATTCTTTTCAGTTGTTGACGAGTTGCAAAAAACAGGATTGAGACACAGCAGTCGAAGTGAGGAACAATTAGGGATTAGTCAGGTAACGGTTTATTCTGCAGAGTACTCCAAATTTGCGAGTTGCATCAATCATCAATCCGAACCGCGCTGCTTACGCCGTCGCTTTGTCATGTGGTCACTGTCATGCATTTTGTTTCGCTGACATTCAGCTGAAGTTTCTTCCATCTCAGCTATTTCCGCTTTGGAAACTGTACTATATCATCAGCGAAAAGGTTCACTTGATCTCGTCTCAGTGCTTTCTTCAGGTCGTTGATATATAAAATAAAGAGAAGCGGTCCAAGGAACTCCACGATCTACTGCTGGGGCTGATGACGAAGAAACGTTGTAACGACCCAAGTAACCAAACAGCACTAAAACAAGTCAGATTGCAGCACTAGAAGCACTTTACCAGCTGTGGGTTACAGCATAGAATAGAGAAAGATAGAATTGCCACTCATTTACCGACTGGGGGACAAAACTGTGCTGCCTAACTGATGCCAGCGGCGAAACGGGGAACTACAACACCCTGCGCATAATACTGTCAAGAATGTGGAGAACTGGTTGGCACATATATATTATTCATTAAAAATGTAAAATGATTTAAAAAAACATGGAAAACAAATCAAAACAATTATGAAAATTCAAGATAAGTGCATCCCTTGACTAGGATATTTTTTTAAAATAAGATTAAATGATTTTTATTTCGCATCAGCATCTTTTTTTTCTAAATTTTAAGATTATGCCAAATAAGTTGACACCGGTTTTCACTTCTCCAAGACATCTGTTTTGTCATGTTGACATTTCGCTGTCGCCTTCAAACCAAGTGAAAAATCGGAAGAGGAAAAGACTATTTTGCCGTTCGGAGTGAAGAAAAGTGGTCGTGGTGTTCCAGCTTGAAGATTCCGAGGAAGAAACCTGGCCACGCCACGAATGTTGTTCAAATATGCGGTCACAAAAAAAATCTTTTGAATAGTTCAAGAATTTCTTATTTCAAACAAATTAAACGTTACACGAAGTTTGAACAATTTCAGAGTTTATTTTTTGAAGTGGTCCTACAAACTTTTGTGTTTCATATGTAACTTAAGAATTGATTCATAGAAAAAAGTTTCTTCCAAGGGAAACTTCACATTTGTTGCTCCCTAATTTTGGATATTTTTTTCACTTTGAAAAACTCGTAGCGTTTGATACTGTCGCAACAAATCAAACTTGGAAATAATTTGAACGTGCTGTCCCGGGGATGACGATGCCGTCGGTACGGTGAAGGTGGTGCGGAGGCATTTGAGCTCTTTGAGGATGAGATTATGTCGGACGGTTGCGACCGCTTCGTACTGGGTACTGCAAGAGAGAAGAATGTAAACGTCCGATTGAAGAAAACGCGATTAATTCCTAAGTTCGATATTTATCGCGAATCTTCTACGCTGGGGCTTCCTGCGTGGGTGGCGATGGTTCCCGAGTTGAGCTTGACGTCGACGGGCTCCTCCTCTTGCGTGATTGCCGAAAACCTACGAACGTCAACAAGCCTTTTTTCCATCTGTCACTGTCAAACAAAACGCACCCTCCAGAATGCACAGGGCAGTTCCATCAAAGTGCACAGTGCGCATTCCGACTGAAGTACCCCGTTTCGAGCAGTGGTGGCGCTGTCGGCAGTGTCGCTTGACGTTTACAAGGGGGAATCGGCAAGTGGCAATTCTACCTATCTCTATTCTATGGTTACAGCTAAGTTATTTTGACATCTGCACTAAATGCGCTTTTACAGCTGATAAGCAACCGGGTTTGGACTTTATATTTCTGATTTCCAGCTGGCATCTACTGTTGTTGATCCAACCCTGCACAAAACGACAAAAATTGGGAGAAGCAAAAATGTTGCTCTCTCCTTCTCTTTCATCTCCCCCTCATCCGATCTATTTTCGTTTTGTATACAACTGCATTACCGATAAAGCTGAACCGCTGGGGAGGAGCCGATTTTTTGTTCGAAATTGTGATTTGATTTGAAGATTTGATGCCAGGAGCTAGATGTTGCCGCTGATGAGTGGATGTTTTCGAGCCTGATCCCGCACGGCCAATTTGGAGATGGTTTAGCATAGCTCGTTTGACACCTACAATTGGGTCCTAAAATTAAGTTTAAATGTGTGATATTATTGCTCATAACGATAAAGCTTTTTTTTTTCTGTGTACAATGACCCTTTGAAGACCGCAAAGGATTTAAAATGGATTTTTATTTGAAATAAAAAAAAAAATACTTCATGGTCCTTCTTGACAGAAAAGGTCCTACTTGACAGCTCGTTCCAAGGAGACCATAGTTGATCCATGGAAAAAATGTTGTCATGTCAATATTTTTTTTGCATTAAAATGAAAAAACAAGGATCAGAAATGGTTTTTAACCGTTTTTTTTACCGTTGTACATAAAAATTGACATAGGGCTTTAGTACCCAATTGCTAGTTCTTTGCGGGCTTGTTTACGGGACTCAAATTGGGAATTTACTGAGGTGGGCATCGAAGACGGCAGATTCCTCCAATACCGCCGGGAATCGTAAGAGGAAAAAAAACACTTCAAAGCCATTTGGCCGAGAAATGCCAACCTGCAAAAATCTAGCCTTTAAAAAAGATCATTTAGGGGAAATATACCCATTTTAAGCCTAATAAGCGGCCGTGTTTGAATGATGCTGGATAATCTGGAGTGTTCCTTGAAATTTACTAAAACCAAGTACACCAACGAGTAGAGCAACTTTTTGTGAACATTTTTGTTTATTTTCACTTTTATCAAAAGTTATGCTGTTCCTTTTAAAAGCATTTAAAAAAAATTTCCCAAATGCATTCTAATCAGTCGAATGCATTGGGCCACGCCCATTTTCCTATTTTCAGCTTAGTTCTTTATTACTTCCAGCGTTCTTTTAGGTCTGCTTAGTGCTGCCAAAATCGATTAAATTTTAAGCGAACACTCACGAAAAGTAGCATTTATAGAGAATATTTCCTGGCTCACTCCAACAGGCGCTGCTGGTGGTGTTGGTGGCCACCCTTTGTTCTTTATTTGCCTTCGCTTCTCGCTCGGTTTTCTTCAGCCTTCGATTGGAATGGGTCGTCAAAAGTCAAACGTCAAAAGACTTGGCGCGTTTGTTTTTTTTTTTATGGCGCTTGCTAATTGTTTACATGTTTCGGGATTTTTTTTTCAAGTGAGTGACTAACTAATGTGCAAAAGAACATGTTGCCGGTAGTTGGAAGCAATTTTATATCTTAACGCTTTGAAATCGTTGGCGCAAGTGAAAAGATATTGATGAGAAATGGTCTCGCAAAATAGAAATTATGATCAAAAGTGCATTTAAATTGATCTTTTTGGCCAGTAAATGGCATAAATTCGCGTGCCTTCTTGAGGCGGTGCAGATGCTGGTAAGTTTATAGCCTAAATAGTAGTTTTGGAGCTTTAATCGAGCATCAAACTCTTCATATGACGAAGATAGGTGTTTGATTAGAAAGGGTATATTTCCCCTAGTACAGGTAAACATGTTTTGAACGAAGAAGTTTGTTGGAGATAACCGAGTAGGCCGGTGCTAACGAAGAAGAAGGACTGCAAGTCCACAGTTAATTAATGTCATTACCTGAATAAACTCCAAACCCTACAGACGTGTTTCTATCACACTCTTCAATAACCAAGTGGTTATGGGCCCAGAGTAGGAAGTTTGGAATATTCTAGAAGTTAAAAAATTTCTCAAGAAGTTTCAAGAAGTTTTGCTGGTCAAGATGGTTCTACCGAACGTTTCCGGAAGCGGCGACGGCGTGCAGACGAATCCCCCAGGCTCCAGTTCAAGTCTAGCCGGGTTACCACCGATTCAACGGCTGATTGGACGCGAAAACTGGTCGACCTGGAAGTTCGCGGTCCAGATGTACCTGGAACACGAAGAACTGTGGGAAGTCGTGCAGCCAACCCCGAACGCCGATGGAACGTTGCCAGAGGTGAACGCCAAGCTGGACCGGAAAACGCGAGCGAAGATCGCGATGTTGGTGGATCCGGAATATTTCGTCCACATCCAGGAGGCGAAAACGGCGCGCGAGGCGTGGATGAAGCTGGAAGAGACGTTCGGAGATCTCGGACCGGAGCGGAAGATTGGCCTGCTGTGCAAGCTCATCAACACGAAGCTTGTGAACTGCAGCTCGATGGCCGACTACGTCAACCGGATCGTGACGACGTCGATGCAGCTGCGAGGGATCGGATTCAACGTCGACGAGGAGTGGGTTGGAGCTCTACTTCTCGCCGGTTTGCCGCCGGAGTACAAGCCGATGGTGATGGCGATCTCCAATTCCGGATTGCCAATCAACGGGGACGTGATCAAGACTCGACTGCTGCAAGAGGTCGAGGAACCGCCAGTCACGGTAGCCCTAGCAACGAAGGACAAGCGGTATCCCACCAAACAAGCAACAGGTCAGTCGAAAGGACCGAAGTGTCGGTCTTGCCACAAGTTCGGGCACATCGCCAAGGACTGCCAGAGCAAGAACCGACTAGGAGGAAAAGGACAGAGCGCCCTCAGCACCGTTCTGTCTACGATTGGCGCAGCTGAAGAAGACGATTGGTATTTCGACTCTGGTGCGACCTCGCATCTGACGAAGGACAGAGGTCTGCTGGAGAATCTGCAAGACGGTAGCGGAACAGTGACGGCAGCCAACAACGGTGCCATGAAGGTGGTAGCCACAGGGGACGCGAAGCTGAAAGCAAGCTGTTGCCCTGGTAGCCCAGCCCTCGATGTCCGCAACGTGCAGCTGATTCCGGAGTTAACCACGAACCTGCTTTCCGTAAGTCAAATTGTGGAGAAAGGAAACAAGGTGATCTTCTACAAGCGTGGCTGCCAAGTAGTGAACCCGGATGGAGATGTGTTCGCAACCGGAACCAGGGTGAACAATCTCTTCCGATTCGACGCTGAGAAGCAATCCCGAGCGATGGCGTGTCGAGAATCTGGACAAGCGGAGCTGTGGCACAAACGGATGGGTCATCTGAACGTGCACGGACTGAAGCAGCTCAAGAATGGTTTGGTAACCGGCATCAAGTTCAGCGACGACGGCATCGGCGATTGCAAGGTATGTGCCCTCGGGAAGCAGACGAGACTACCGTTCGGGAAGGCAGGGTCTCGAGCTGAAGAGCTGTTGGAATTGGTCCATTCCGACATCTGCGGACCCATGGAGGAGACGTCGATGGGAGGCAAGCGATATTAAATCACCTTCATTGATGACAAGTCGCGGCGCATCCACTTCTACCTCCTGAAGACCAAGTCAGCAGAAGAAGTCCTGGCCGTGTTCCGGGAATACCACTGTCTGGTCGAGAGGCAAACTGGACGCAAACTGAAGACAATCCGAACGGACAACGGTAAGGAGTACATTAACCGCATGTTCCAGGATTATCTGAAGACGAATGGGATTCGGCACCAAACGACGGTTGACTATACGCCCGAGCAAAACGGGATGGCCGAGCGAGTCAACAGATCCATCGTCGAGCGCTCCAGGTGCATGCTCTTTGAAGCGAACCTACCGAAGCAGTTCTGGGCAGAGGCAGCATCCACAGCGGTGTACCTGCTGAACCGATCACCGACGAAGGGACACACGAAGACTCCGGAGGAGGTCTGGTCTGGCAAGAAGCCGGATTTGTCTCACCTGCGCATCTTTGGAACATCGGTCATGGCTCATGTACCGAAACAGAAGCGACGTAAGTTGGATGCCAAGGCGGAGGAATGCGTTCTAGTCGGTTACGAGGAGGACACCAAAGGTTACCGAATCTTCAACAAGACGACCCGGTCGGTCACGGTCAGCCGGGACGTGAGGTTCATCAGCGAAGGAGAAACGAGTCACGAGGAAGTTGCGGCCACCGAGCAAGGTGCCGTGTACGTGAAGCTGGATTTGCTGGAATCGCCGGCACAACCTGGTACGGACGGTACTAGGACGACTTTAACCGGGCAGCAGCCGGAGCTGTGCCAACCCGGGCCAAGTCGTGAGCCGGACATTCCGTCGGATCAAGAGGATCAGTTCGAGGACACCTCGGATGACGAAACGTCTGGAGAATCGAGCTACGAGACAGTCGAAGAAGATCCAGCAGACGTGACGCTTTCTCCGGCGCTCCCTCCACGCACATCTTCAAATCCACCCGTGTCACAGGTGTTGAGGCGAAGTGGTCGGGAGCGCGCGTTACCAGGCAAGTTGAAAGATTTTGATTTGGGCAACAAAGGTGTACCCCGATCCAATGTTTCAGACAACCCCGGCTCTGGTCCTGCGCCGGCAGACGATCGACAAGGCCTGATAGCAGCTGGACGTCCAAGGAAGCGGCTGAACAAAACGAGCAGCTGTACTGACGATCCATGTACCGTGGGCGAGGCGCTCGGTGGTGGGCAATCTGCGCAGTGGACGGCTGCGATGCAGGAGGAGTACGACTCACTGATAAAGAACGGCACGTGGGACCTGGTGGACTCACCCCCGAACCGGAAGATCGTCGGCTGCAAATGGATCTTCAAAACGAAGCGTGACTCGGAAGGCGCAGTGGTTCGTCACAAGGCCCGATTGGTCGCACAGGGCTTCACGCAGAAGTACGGGTACGACTACGACGAAGTATTTGCGCCCGTGGTGCGACAGACGACTTTCCGGACTCTCCTGGCCGTAGCTGCGAAGCGGAACATGGTGGTGAAGCAGTATGACGTCAAGACCGCGTTTCTCAACGGCGATCTTCAGGAGGAGATCTACATGCGCCAACCACCAGCGTTTGTTGCGGACGGCAACGAGCGGAAAGTGTGCAGACTCAAGAAAAGTCTTTACGGCCTCAAGCAAGCAGCCAGGTCGTGGAACAACAAGCTGCACACCGTACTCACCAAACAAGGATTCACCAGATGCAAGGCGGACCCCTGCCTGTACAAGAAGGTGAAGGCGAACAAGTGCTGCTACGTACTGGTTTACGTCGACGATTTGATCGTGGCCAGCGATGCGAGTGGACTCCATCAAAAGCTGGTAGCTGCACTGGAGAAGAATTTCGAGATCAGTCAACTGGGCGACATCCACTACTATCTCGGAATTGAGGTCGAGCGCGATGACCGAGGTGACTTCTTCATCAACCAAGCGAAGTACATCAACCAGGTCGTCGTGAGCAACGGTCTGGCCGATGCGAAGGTCTCCAAGATGCCCCTGGACCCTGGGTATCTGAAGCAAGAAGCGGAAGGAGAGCCATTGCCGGACAACGTCGAGTACCAGAAGGTGGTCGGACAGCTGCTGTACCTGTCGGTGAACACGAGACCCGACATTTCCGCAGCGATTTCGATACTGAGCAGGAAGACAGCTGCACCGACTCAAACGGACTGGACCGAGCTCAAGCGGATCATCCGGTACCTGAAGGGGACCAGCCACTATCGTCTGCAGGTGAGCAAGACCGATGAACGAGCTGGACTGATCGGATACTCGGATGCAGACTGGGCGGAGAGCACCGCGGACAGGAAGTCGAACAGCGGACAGATATTCCTGTTCAACGGTGGGACGATCAGCTGGAGCTGTCGCAAGCAGACGTGCGTCGCGCTGTCAACGGCGGAAGCAGAATTCATCGCGTTGGCTGAAGCGACACAAGAAGCTTTGTGGCTGAAGCGATTGCTGGAGGATCTGGACGAGGACGGCGCTGTGACGGTCAACGAGGACAACCAGAGCTGCCTCAAGATGTTGGAGAAGGAGAAGTTCAGCAACCGCACCAAGCACATCGCGACGAAGTACCACTTCATCCGGGACGTGAAGGAGAAGGACGAGGTGAAGTACGTGTACTGCCCAACAGAGGAGATGGTAGCAGACATCTTGACGAAGCCACTACCGGGAGTCAGGATGTCCAGGCTGGCAGGAGCGTGCGGATTAGCACCAGCAACTCGAGGAGGAGTGTTGGAGATAACCGAGTAGGCCGGTGCTAACGAAGAAGAAGGACTGCAAGTCCACAGTTAATTAATGTCATTACCTGAATAAACTCCAAACCCTACAGACGTGTTTCTATCACACTCTTCAATAACCAAGTAAGTTGTTCAACCAGTCATTAATATTCTTCTCAAAGAATAAAAACACCAGAAGCATAAACTACCTACGATGAATCTTAGCCATCGACTGACAGCCGTTTTCTCCGCTGGTTTGTTTTGGCCGAACTGGTTGAAGTTGTTGCTACAGCAGTTGTTTTAGAGCTGATTTGTTTTCATCCTAGCTGTTTTATGGCTGATTAGGTGTAGAATGCTGACAAACAGCACATTTATGATTTCTATTAGTGCTGGATGGTTACTTGGGGAGTCACCTGCGTCTTGCTGTTCAAGTAGCTGCTGAACCATTTGAGAGCTGAACCGCGTACACTTTTGGTCAATGGTTTCGGAAGATCTCTTCAGGTCTACGAACGCCGACAGAACAAATTTGTCTTGTTCAATGTTTCCATTTCAACAGTATTAACAAGTTGAGTGCTGAGTTGGCTGAGTCACAAGAGTGGTGTTTTCGGAAACCAGAACCTTCTCATAAAGTGGCAAAATGTTGATTGGCTTGTGATCTTCCGGATGCTTCGATTTCGGTACTTTAGGTATCGGTATCACCAAAGTCCGCTTCCAAGGTTGTGTAAATTCTCCGCTTTTCAGGGACCTGTTGACAATCTTCAACAGCGTCAAATGAATCCTTCTTGACCCGTTTTGTGACGCTATCAACACCAGAGCAATCTTTCAGCGGTTTATAAACCAATCTCTATCTTTCCATGCTTCATTCGAACTACCTAGTTGGGCGAAATTTCCTAACTAATGCTGATCTTATTATTTGACTTTCTTTGATGTACTCGAGACAACACACTTTTTACTTTGAAATTTTTAAGTTTGCAAGATTTCCTTCAAAGTGTTATGCATTCTAGGTACTTGAAGTTCACATCCATGTTAGGGAAGTGCTTTTTCGTTGGACAGATTTATGCATTCTAGATACTTGACCTTTTCGTCGGTGATAGGGAAGTGCTCATTTTGCTTGCAAACTTTCTGAAATTTGAAAAGATTTGATCGCAAAGACACTTTAGCAGGGACGCAAACCAGCAGATTTGGAAAGCATTGTGGAGACATGAACCAAGCAGTGGCTTTAAGAGGTTCTCCAGATTAAATTAAGTTTGTTCGAGAAACTTCGATTTCTAAAAGATGTCCAGTAAAAACACGCTTCATAGGTTAATCGTCAACTTAGCCTTTGTCACACAAGGAAACATCCAAAAACTGTCCACTTAGTCGGCATTGTACTTAATTACTTTCCCAACCAATACTTTGCCGCACACGACAAGCAGGAAGTTTCTTTCCCGTGTCTTCCACTATCAAATATTTACAACTCACGATGGCTCCGTACGCTACGTCGCGACCTTTACCCCATTTTCCAGAGGCAGTGTCCTACTTTGACGCAGTCAGCTAGACTGCTACTATAGGTTTGACGCGTCGTCGCCGACTAGATCATAATTTCATAATGTTCTCATTAGCATGTTTGACGACAAGGTGCTCCTTGGGGCGATGGCGCCTTTTCTAGTAGGCTGTGCCCAAAACCTGCCCCGTCACGGCTTGACCAGAACCCGATCGCGTAAGCATTACGCAGTGCAATTACTCTGAGGTTACTGCTATTTTTTGTTGTTTGATAAGCTCTCATCGAGGCACACACAAAGAAGACACACGGGGCAGGCCATGAAGCGCAAATAAGATCCTTGAAGAATCAAGTCTGACTGGTCCAACAAAGAAGTTGGCTCATCCCCATGGCCTGCTTGGTGTGGAGTTGCTGCTATGCGAAGCTTCTGCAGATTTTGGGCAATCGGTCTGCTTTACGAAATACCTGGCCGCGCTGCTGGCCCCGACAGGTGTGAGGTGTCAACGCAACCTCCCCACAGGTAGAGGGGGTGGTGGGGTGGCGAAATACTCTGACGACGACCACTACACTTTTGAGGCAAATTTTACACCAAATCCGTCGCGATCGGGCCCCGTCCGGGACTCACCTGGCGTCGCCTGATGGCCGCGGCAGCTGGTTCCGGTGGTGAGGGAGCGTTTTCCGCGCTGGAACCACTAATTAAACTACGAATTTCGCTGGCAAAAAACGTCTTCACCCCGAACGAAATTCTCGCTGGCTGGCTGGCGCTGGCTGCTGATGATGATGGAGAGCGCGCTCTTCTTCTTCGTTGCTGCTGCTGCTTCTCTCTCTCTCGTTTACCCTTCCTCTTTGGTTGACTGTCGTCGTCATGGGAAGAGTTGCTAGACATTTTGGGTTGTGGGAAATGTCACTTTTTATGAAATTGCTAGTTCAGTCTGATCGCACTGCCAATCATCAAAACCGCAATATTTGAAACAAATTCAACATTTCTAGATTAAATTTTCAAAACAACCTATCCCTCATGGGTTTCCTATGCAGATAGGACCTTTTGAAAATTTAATCGAGATTTTAAATTATTTGAAAACCAAATATTGACCAATCTGTCGAATTTCATACAAAACCAACGAAATTATCAAATTGCCAAACACTCAGCAAAATTAAACAATCTGGCAACGCTGGTCGGATGAGCGGAGAGCGACTGACAGTTTGACGTGGAACTCGCGTAGAAAGTGGCGCCATCCCGGCGGTCGAGGAGGTAAACAAAGCGTGCGAGGGGTGCTTCCAAAGAAAATTGAAACGTGGGAATGCTCCTGAAAGTAGGCAATGTCGTGAGAGGCTTCGGTTAGGGAAAGCTTATGTCAGTTAAGAAGCTTGAGTTGTGTGGGTTGCGTTAGTTCAGGCATAAATCTGATAGGCAAGTTGAACAGTTTTTTTAGAAAACAAAAAAACTAAAATATCGTACCATATAAGATGGAATTAATGAAATAAGGAGACCGAGAAGCCCTGCATTTTTACAGTCAATGTAATGAAACCAGTCTTGAGTTAAATTGACTGGTTTAGTTTTTCGTACATGGCTTCTTTTAGCATAGTTGAAGATGACTTATACATCTCACCCTTGCTCTGAGTCAGTACGAGCAACACGCTAGAACACGCTTTGAGTGTTCGTGCCAGGCATTCACACCTTCTTTTCCGGTTACGCATTTGAACTCGTTCCGGGGGTGGTACATTGCGTAGGGTTTGATAAAAGAGGTAAACATCAACTGACAGGGTAGACTCTTTGTTTACACTCCGTTTTCGGCCCTATTACAATGTTTTGCTTGAAATGTCTGTGAATCACAGACAAATCTGATTATCTGGCATCATTGCTTGAAATTTTGAAAAAGTACACTGTGGGACAATTTTGACCAATTTGGCATTATTTTATAATCATTGAAATATTTGAAATTACATTATCATTTTTCAAAAACAAATTTAATAATTCAATTTGTTGGAAATCTAATGAACGGAGCATAAAAAATAACCGCGGTACTTTTTTTGTGAGCCATGGTTCGTTCGCTCCTTTTAGTGAACCGGCTCTTTGCGCGGATCACTCTTTTTTGCCCAACTTTAGTTTAGTCTGTTATTGAAAAGCTCTTTATTGACGATTGTTTGTGTTTCAAATATGCCGGAATGGAATTGACGTTAACATCTTATAATGTGGCCCTCTTAAACCTTGCGGTTTCGTCAACGGATCCACAGGCGTGTATCGTTCTTTTTGCGACAAGAATCCGCCTCGATCCTGCGACCTCTGAATTGTGAATCCAGTTCGCGGTCCGATTGATCCACACAGACAGTCCGGCTCGTTTTATCAAACATCAACAGCTAAACTACTAAAACTAATTCTTCTTCCCACCAACTTAACCGCACTCATTTGTCATCCACAATCCAAACCCGTTGGCTCCGAACCAAACTGATTGCTCTCAATTAAAAATTAGCAAGTCAATCAGCACAAATGGAGGGCAGCCGGCGCCCATTCATATCCCAACGTAGTATTGTTACTTTCTTTTGGGACCACCACCAAGAACCGTCGGCAAATGTCCAACATAAATTAGCTAATTCAATCCAATCCTTTGCCGCGTCCGAGCTGGCCGCCACAAATCGTGCCATATATTGAGCCATAAGAACGATGGCCAAACGGGTTTTCGGTCAATTGAAATGCTTCATTTTTATTGACTGAGGTCACGTAATAATCGAATCAAGTCCAGTTTTTTATTAGTGCCAGAGTACACACAACAGTCAATGGTCAGTTTTATATAAATACAGTTATAAAGTGCACATAATACATCTCCTTTTCCATTTCTCCACTTTTGCAGGGTGGTTAAGTATACGTACTAAACTGCAACCATCATCCGGAATCGGTAGTCCCTCGCAGCTTGTTAGTTAGTTAGTGTAAAGAAGGTCGGTTTGGTTTTATTGGCTGTAACTAATGAAATGGAGTTTCATTTTTGTGGTTTTCCCGCCGCCCACCTCGGCGAACTGCTGTAACAGTTGAGCGATTTTATTGCACTCTCTGATGTATGGTGGTTCAGGGCGGTGGAGGTACATGGTAGTTTTGCTGCCCTGGAGGGTATTTTGGGTCAGTTGTGGAGTCCGGTGTGGTGCATGTTGGAGATGAATTTATAGTTTTATTACGGGATTGGGACCATTCCTGGCATCACCGTTAGCTCGTCGATCTGGGCAAAGAGAGAAATAATGTTGGAAAAATAAATTCAGTTTGTTTTGAAAAGTAATACTTTTCAATATTGTTTAGATTTGAACAGTGGAGTTTTTCAGTCAAGATAACACAAGCCAACACAATTGGAAAAAGTTACTACAAATTCTAAGCTCATGGAGAAACAGAAGTACGAACTTTAAACAAATTGAATTTATTGAATATTTCGTTAATTTCAATCAAATTGTTAAAATTTCTATTGGCAAGCCACAAACGATTCATTAGCAAATATCACGTTCACACGAAGTGAAACTTGTTTCTTCGAAAAACCTCTACCGCACATGTAATTCAATCAGACAGAAACCTCAACTTGAAGTGTATGCGCCGTTTCCTTTCCGTTCGACAGATTTCGATCCACGACGATGGCGGCGGATTGAAATCGAATCCCCAACCACCAAACCGCCGACTTGCCGATAAGCGGGATTAGCGTCGTATTAATTACGTTGCGAAGGTCTTGCGCTTACGTGAACATCCAGTGGAGCCTGCAAGCAATGTAGAATGCTATTCGTAATGTCCCCGACGTCCAGTTTTGGGAGTCTCTGGGCAAGGGCCGAATCAAACACCTTGATCATGTCCGTCTGCACCATTCCGGGGTGAATGCTCTGAAAAGGGGTTTGACTTCAGGATGCGAGATTTGATTTAAGAAGGTAGAATCTAGGACTTACGGTCAACCGAACAGGTAGCTTGAAGAACATCAACTCTTTACGAACAACTTCGGCAAGTCCGGTCAGAGCGTATTTCGAGGCCGGATACGTCCCGTACATCGGTACTGACACATCCGGAATCTTTTTTCCAAGAATGCTGTTGACGATGAAGATGTGCCCAGGACTACCACGTTCCTTCATATGCTTCACGGCCTCTCGGATGCAGATGCAAGTACCAACGACGTTCACGTTGAACGTGTCCCGAAAATCCGACGTATCACTCTCTGTAACGAAGAGAATTTCCTTCCCATAAAACTACTCCACAATCTTCAACCCCAACTCACGTGTCACAAAGTTACACCGAAACACCCCAGCATTGCAGATCAGCACATCAACCCCTCCCAACTCGTTCCGGATCCAATCGAACGTGGCCAGCAGATCCTCCTCGCTCGCCACATCGCACTTCCGGGCGTATATTCGACCAACCCCGGAACTAACCTGCTTGGCCATCGCCTCAACCAACTCGACACGGCGAGCGGCTCCGACGACCAGCATGCCGGCATTGGCCAGGGCCAGCGCAGTCTCGTGGCCAATTCCCGAACTGGCACCCGTAACCAGGGCCACTTTGCCAAACCACTTGTCCATGGTGAGCTGCGTAGCTGTAGTCTGCTGGAATGACCGTCTGATACTGACTTGCAAATCTGGATGGTGACGATCGTCGAAGGGTCGATTTAAATTGGTCTGGATTGAAGACGCGGGTTCGGTTGGCTTGCGGAGGAGAAGATATTAAGTTACCAGTGTTTGCTAAGGTAGCGACGTGGATAGGTGACTTGTACTTGGTAGTTGGCGAAGCCAAAAGTTGGATAACGTATGAAAAAAGGAATAATCCTAATGGCCTATCTACAATCACTTAGCTTAGAACATCTAAGTAAAGTAGTTACTTAGGAAAGTACGCAACTTACGGCCGTCATCCACAATCAACTTAGAAATTTTGCTGGGCTGATATACGTTGCTATGCAGTTGTTTGTTTACCTTTGATATTGAAACGTCAACTTACCGTAGATTTTGAAATTTTTCAAGCCATACGTCAGTTTCTAATTTGATTACTTTTCCATTGTAGAAGCTCGGCTTCATTTCCATTGATTCAAATTCCTAAGCTAAGTGAAATTTTCTAAGCTAAGTGATTGTAGATAGGCCATAACACCAATGCACTGCAGGGGGTTAGCGAAATCAAAGAAATCGATTTTCAGGAAAAAAATGCGATTTTATTTACTCTGATATGATTTTTTTTTCTCGTGAAATGCAAGTAATATTTTTCTAGACTTACTCTTTTTTTTGCTCTTGTTGATTTTTTTTTAAGAAACAAAATAAATTGCTTGATAACCACAGGTCTTGGCGGTCTCTTTGTCAAGATTTCTGATTTAAACGTTCGAATAATTAAATGAGGAGTGCACTCAAACGTATGAATTTCTAGATTTTTTTTTATTAATTTTGCTCAATTGCAATGATTCCTGTTCAAATTACACTCAAACCCCGATGGTTTGACACCAACTTTTGTCAAACGAACGGGAGCACTTTTTAGTTTGACACCCCTTTTACACGGAGTTCACACACACTACCAAACGTTTGTTTTGAAAGTGTGCGTAAGCGCCGTGTAAATAGTGACAGTTCGTCACTTTTTAGTTTGGCTTTGACCAACCAACGGGGTACAAACTAAAAAAGTGTCAAACGAAAAAGTGACCAACCACCGGGGGTTGAGTGTATACAAATGCTGATATTTTATTTTGAAAAAATATTCTGCAAACTAATTTCTACATTTTATTTTGATCGATAAAGCCAATAAATTTAACCCTCTACAACCCAACCCCGCCTTTAGACGGGCTTCGATTTAAAAAATCGCCAAAAATCCATTTTCAATCAATTTTTGATCTTTACAAAGCCGGGTCCGGTGGTTTAGTGGTTAGCGTGGTAACCTCTAAATCCCAGTATGGCCTGGGTTCAATCCCAGACATACCCGGTGGCATTTTTCGAGACGAGATTTGCCTGACCACGCCTTCTATCGGATGGAGAAGTAAAACGTCGGTCCATTTGCGTAAAAGAGGTCTTGGGTGACTCACCACACATAACGTTCGGACGCCTAGAAATGAGCAGAAACTTGCAACAGAGCCCACAAAAGACCCGGGGGTCGTTAAAGTGGATTAATTTGCTTTTTTTTTTGGAAAGAAGAACTCTTAAAATTTTAGAAAATTTATGGGTTGGAAGTTTTACTTGTTTTATGTGACTTCGCCAATGTTTTTAAGAAATGTCATTTTTTTTGGGGGCAACTTTTGCTCTGTTTTTCACACACACAAAGAAAAAATACTCTAAATTTAAAAAGATCGTTCGTTGGATTAAAAGTTCGCGTTGGTGAATATTCGTAGAAAGTTCAAACTTTTCAATTTAAAAGTTGGAAAGTTTTTGATACTACCATGCATTTATGGATCAAAATTGTTGTATCGGTAAAAGTGTTTCACTTTTAATTTGAAAAGAAACCTTTTATAGCAAGAATAAACAACATTTAATACTACAGTGATAGTTTCAGAAAAATGGGCTTGATTTTATGTTTATTTTTAAAAGTTTTAAACAGTATGTTAAAAAAAGACATTTTGTTATTGTATTTAACGCTTCTGGCCAAAATCCGAGTCCAAGCTGTACCGATTCTTAGGGAACGCCACCGGTCACTTCCGAAGACCCCAAGCTGGACGGTTCCAGACGGACGTTTCTACGCGCGACAGCAAAGTAGAGAACAGGATGGTCACGTTGCCGGCCTTCATCAGGACAGGTTTGGAGAAGTTGACTGTAGATTCGGCAAGGGTGATCGACGTTTCCCGGCTGGAAAGTGAAGTGCCTGAACGGGGAGTTCCAGATTCTGGAAGCGCATCCGGAACATTGGGTTGATGAGGCCCTCAGAACGGAATTCGATTTCGAGAACTTCATCCTCCTTCGAGAATGACACAGATTTTTTCGGCACGCTGTCCAGGTTCATTCGGCTGGAGCTGCACCGTCGCGAGATGAGCATTTGTGGGCGGTTAGTTACTAAAAGAGATGGAAGTTAGTGAAGTTGGCAAGCCACTGCACACATTCTCATTACTCACCGGTGTTGTAAACCGCCGGCACCGAGTGCAACATCCGCTCTGGCCACCTCCGATTATCCCGCTTCTCGTCGTCCTCCTCTTCGTCGGCTCCTTCTCCTTACCGTGAAAATCACCTGTCTCGTACTTGTCCAAAACCCGGATGTTTATCTTCTTCAACGCAATCTCGTTGTTCACGCAACGCTTCGGCAGCGCCATCTCCTCGATGATCTCGCCCAGTCCTCACGCGAATTGACCTTCAACCACCAATCCCGGGCCACCACCACCCAATACAACCGGTGCGAATCCACATTCCTACCTCTCATCCTACAAAAACAAACAAAATCAATCACAAACCCCAAAAAACATCCAAGCTTCCTTCTTACGCATTCCGGCCGTGGAACAGCTGCAGTTCCTGCAGGAAGCTGACCTTGTCCTTTTCGAGCACTCGACCTCGTCCCGCTCCTGCACCACCCTCCTTCGAAGGCGTTCCGCTGCTGCTGTTTGGCTCACGAAGGTTTCCGCGTCCGAGTCCTGGTTGCTGCCGCAGTCGGCTTTGCTTTGCGTCCTAGACTCACCAGCACCACCGGACCCACCAAAGTGTTTGTTTACATTTGCGACTTAGGCGTACACGGTTACACGAGAACGTCAAAATGAAAGAAATTTTACAGTCGAATTAAAAGTAAAAACTTTTAAATCAGTGAGCAATGGGATTTTCAAAAACTGTAGCAGTAAAAGTTTTCATTTTCAAAACAAGAAAAAAACTTTTAATGTAGCAAATTTTAACAACTTTTTAATTCAAAAGTAAGTTACTTTTGTCATTACCGTAATATTTTTTTGTGTGCAAACATTTCCTACACTTTAAGTAAAAAGAAGGAGGCAGCAATTTTTCTAGTGCCCCAGACAATGCCTCTACGCATTTATTTACAATTTAAATGATAATGGTGCCATTTTAGAGCAGAAAATGAGAAAAATTGCAAAAAATTGAAAAAGTTACTGTTAAAACATGGATAAATTAGATAGGCAAAATGTAATGATAGGAAGTGGTAGAATAGGCCAAATACTACCGAAAATAAACAAAAACTAAACAAGATAAATGCAAATTCAAATACTAAAAATGAAACAAGAAAAACATAAAACAAGAGAAGTAAAGTTTTTCGTAGAACAAAAGTTGCTCAAAATGACCTCCTGAACACGGGAAAAATAAAAACACGAAAAAAAAATTTGGGCAGTAGAGGGTTATGAGTTTTATTGGGCAAAATGATTTTTTTTCTAAAGTCGTTTGAGCCTTTCAGTAGGGTTTTGGTAATTTTGTTCAAACTAAGCATTTTAAAGTGCTAAAATTTCTGTTCGGGGATTACTTTAATGTATCTTTATGATCAGTTGTGAAATGAAAAGTTTTGTTTTGTTTTGTACACTTTTAGAGTAATAAAAAAACTATTTAACTGAAAATATGGATTAGAAAACTTACATGTTCAAATATTGGCATAAATGCTATTTACAGTCTTTCAATGTATATTGATGAGAAAGTTGCAATTGATCTCCCAACGAAATATGTTTTGTAATTAGGAATGCCACATGTTTTTTTAATGTCTGTAAAAAAGCCTATGTATGTCTGTGCATTTGTGTAAAATTCAAATATATCAATTTATAGTCATGGAAATCCATCAGAAATTGCCTTTTAAAGCATTTTAAGACTAACGAAATTTTTACAAAATGTAAATTTAATGAAGTTTTTTTTAAAGTCAGTGCACCTTAAAAAATATCCCTGCATAAACTCAAATGTCTGTGAATTACAGACAAATCTGATTATCTGGCATCATTGCTTGAAATTTTGAAAATTACACCGTGGGACAAATTTGACTAAAAACAATGATGCATTGCATTGTTTTTAGTCAAAATTGTACCACGGTGTAATTTTACGTTGTCTATACACTCAAACCCCGGTGGTTTGACACCAACTGTTGTCAAACGAACGGGGTCACTTTTTAGTTTGACACCCCTTTTACACGGAGTTCACACACACTACCAAACGTTTGTTTTGATAGTGTGCGTGAGCGCCGTGTAAAAAGTGACAGTTCGTCACTTTTTAGTTTGACTTTGACCAACCAACGGGGTACAAACTAAAAAAGTGTCAAACGAAAAAGTGACCAACCAGCGGGGGTTGAGTGTAGTAACCAAATGTTGTTGATACTTTTTCACGGACACAAACACACAAACATCAGTATTTGTTTACGTTTTACACTGCGGCTGTCGTGCGCTCATTTTCTCTTGTCCTTCGAGATGATCGGCAAAATCTATTACTTCTTGATAGGCGCAATAACTTAAGAAACAAAATATGTGTGATGATATGCAGTTGGGTCCTGATTGCTCCAAAAAGACTCATTCACTCGCAATCACAAATAAAACGCGACGAAAAACTGCTCTGACCGTTTCCTACCATTTGTCACTTACACACCGATCGCTACTGAATACTCTCTCTTTGCTCTCCCTCTCATTTCAATCGAGTAGTAGAGTGAATGGCTCAGAGAGGCTGATTGCGCTATGTCGCTCAAAGCTGACGCGAAATAGTCTGCGAACGCCTTTGTTTCGATCATTTATTAAACTGCTTAAAATTAATGCTATAAAAAAAATGCAATGTCAAAGGCACATTTGAGTTTGACAGCGATTTCCACCATGCCAGATTCTAATTGACGGCAAAATGTGGTAGTGCTGGCCAAAAGAGCGCCGCGCTTGTACTTGGTTAGATTCTCTCCGCTCTGAGCATACTCTTTTGTGACTCCGGTCGAAATTTGAAATTGAAATTAAATATGTCTCTATTGAACTTTCTTATAATAATTACATTTCTTTTACATGCTAAGTGGTATGGCTTAATGCTCTTCATCTTTGTTGTATTTTGCGTTTGATTATTAACTGATCACATTTATTTATTTTTTTCAAATTGTTTTACATTTTTGCATTGAATTGAATACATTTGGGTTAAAAAGAAAAAAAATCACTTAATCAACTAATCCTAACTTAAAACTAAAAAAAATAAATTCATTGAAATATTAAAAATCATTAGAACGAGTAAACTACGAACTATATATTTTAAGATGAATGCTCCAAGGATGCTTACTTGTTCCTGGCGAATTTTGCACCCACGCAGTGTTGTTGTCATTTCGATGAAAATATTCAGAAGTTCTTGTGGTGAAAACAGGTCACTACTGCCTTCATGGCCACGCCCATTTTCCTATTTTCAGCTTAGTTCTTTTTTCTTCCAGCGCTCTTTTGGGTCTGCTTAGTGCTGCCAAAATTGATTAAATTTTAAGCAAACACTCACGAAAAGTAGCATTTATAGAGAAAGTTTCATGGCATCACTGGCTCACTCCAACAGGCGCTGCAGGTGGTGTTGGTGGCCACCCTTTGTTCTTTATTCGCCTTCGCTTCTCGCTCGGTTTTCTTCAGCCTTCGATTGGAATGGGTCGTCAAAAGTCAAACGTCAAAAGACTTGGCGCATTTGTTTTTTTGATGGCGCTTGCTAATTATTTACATGTTTCGGAATAATTTTTCAAGTGAGTGACTAACTAATGTTCAAAAGAACATGTTGCCGGTAGTTGGAAGCAAATTTATATCTTAAGCGCTTTGAAAACGTTAGCGCAAGTGAAAAGATATTGATGGCGACTTTCGTTAAGCAGTTAAGCTCTCATCTTGCGTGTGGATGTGTGTGCCAACAAAATGATGAGAAATGGTCTCGCAAAATAGAAATTATGATCAAAAGTGCATTAAATTTGATCTTTTTGGCCAGTAAGTGGCATACATTTGCGTGCTTAATCGAGGCGGTGTTGTTGCTGGTAAGTTTATAGCCTGAATAGTATTTTTGGAGCTTTAATCGGGCATCAAACTCTCCATATGACGAAGATAGGTGTTTGATTAGAAAGGGAAGATTTCCCCTATATTTGCTTATTAATTATTGCATTTTATTTTTAAACTATTTTTTTTTGGACTGGACTGGACGCAAAGAGATGATAACCCCTTTCAGTAGATTAATGACCATCTCTGTTGTATAACTACACAGTAAAAAAATGTGTAAATTTTTAAGGTGTAATTTTGAAAGGTTGAATATTAGGTATCTCTTTAATGATGTGATTTTACCTCAATTAGGGCTGAAATTTGGCTTAACATCACAGAAATGGTAAAATTACACATTTTCAAAGGTAAAATTACACATTTTTTTCTGACATAAAAGATGTACCCCTTCCCAGATGTAATATTACCATGATTTTTTTTACTGTGTACATAATAAATCTTATTTTCACGAATTTTCACGCTGAAGCCTTTCTGTCTTTGGCTTGCTTTGATTAGAAAAAGAGGGACGAGTAGACGTGAGCGTGAAAATTTACTAACCCTATAACAATACCCTTACAGACGGACAGGGCCGACGACGGCCCGAAAACCGCCGGACGGCTCGACAAAACGGCCCGAATTCCGACGGTTTGTCCGACGGAATTCGGGCCCTTTTCGTGCGTATATGCAACACTTTGTCCGACGATCGTCGAAATCGACGTTTGAGAAAATCGACGTTGACGGGCCGTTGTCGGGCCGATTTCGGGCGACTTTGTTATTCAGATTGTCCTGCCATTGTCTGACGTTTGATTTTCGATTTTTTGCGATAATTAGATGTTTATAAAACAGATTTAAATTGCATGTTTTTTTATTTCTCATCATAAATTAAACAACATTATAATAGGCGTTATAAGTGCAAATGCGAGCCTTCATGATCTCAGACGTCTCAGAATTTGTCTTCGGTGGCAAAAGTTGCATGTTTTGACTTTGTCTAAAAGAGAATGTTGATTGAGGAAAATGTAATCAAAAATTGTACGCTGAATTTGTATACCTCTTCCATTATTCCGCAAAGCTGACATGCACTCATTTTATAACAAAATTGAAACATTATCACACCGGAAAAAAAAAACTCATCACAATGGCAACCAACCAAAAATTAACTGTCATGGTCATAACTGTGTCATCGCCTGCCTAGTTTTTTGCAAACGCTGAAAAACGCACGACAATCGCCCGAAAAGGCAGGACTCAATCGACATCGAGTAAATAACGCTTCGAATCGCACGACCGCAGGACTTCAGTCTAACAGGGTAGCAATAATTTCAATTAAATCATTGTTTTTTTTTGTGTCAGGCAGGGTTGTTAAAATATCAAACTATCAGCTCTCAGCAACTACAATTATCACGCCTGAATATTCATGCCCCTAAATACAACTGCTCTCCTCTCCGTATTGATAGTATCAGCGCCGAACATAGCCGAACACGTTTTTGTGTTTACACACTCGCGTTTGACGTTCTCCCTTTCTCTCTCATTCCCGCTTCAACCAGGGATGCCAGATGAAATTTTGAGTTATCTGCAAATTTTTTTTCAAATATCTGCAAAAATCTGCAAACTTAAATACACGTAAAACAAGGTTTATGGATTCGTATCCTACAATTCTGTTTAACTAAATTATGATGTTTAACTTAAACAACGTTTAATGTATGTTTATGCACTTAAATCTGTGTGAAAACAAACTATTTAGCTAAAATTATTTGCAATAAATTCAGTTAATTTGAAAAAAACGTAATGAAATGTACTATAGTTTCAATTAAATCTTATTAACCTACATGATCAAAAGTCTGGATCGAATTGCATTGTGTTTCCCTTAACGATAAAACGACAGGATAAGTAGAATTTAAAAACAATACAAACAATATTTTTAAAGTTAAACATTTTTATCAAGATACCTTTTGTATTTTATTTCTCAATGTGTTTTTCTATTTCAAGGTTAGGCTAATATAAAAATACGTTTTAGGGGTTTTTTCCAATGTGTTTCGAAAACAAAAATTTTACAAAAAATTAACTGTCATTTGAAATAATTTTAAATAAATGATTAGGGCACGGTTTTAGTTTTGTGATACTTTTGGATAACTTAACAAAAAGTTAAAATATAATTAGCGATAGTCTTATTTCGTGCAGTATTGTATCTAAGGAAATTATTGTTTCAACAGTTTGAGCAGATTTCATGTAATTATAATTTTTTTTTGAATCTCTTAAGTCCATGTAGCATATTTTCAGATAAGTTTAGTTTTTTGATAACTATTTTAATTGCTTATTCTTCTTGCACCACTTTACATGACATGTTTACTATTCGTATGGTCATGTCAGTTATTAACATAAACTTCAAAATTATGTTATATATTATAAGTGGAAAGGAGTTTTTGTTGCATCTCGCAGTTAAAATACATGTGCGATAATTTTCTAAATTGATACGAAAATTCTTATTTATTTCAAATATTTATAAGTCTCTGAATTATAATTCATTCATACGACAATTTATTGTTCGCTATTCACGAAAAGAAAATAAGTAAAAGAAAATAAATGGGAATGGAAATGCTAAACTAAACAATTCAATAGAAAAAATGTTTTGTGTTCTAAAATATCACAAAAACTTAAAAAAAAGTCGTTTATAATTTTGAAACTTATTTCAATAATTAGATCTAAGTTAAACCTCTCCCGCCCATGGTTACTTCAGAGCACCAAAACTTTGAACTCTCAAATATACTGACACAACTTTTCATGGTGCTTCAAGTTGCAGTTGTTCATGTAGAATGTATGCTAACATCTCTCCAAATTTAATCAAATTTGGTTAAGCACAAGCAAAGTTACAGTGCGAAATGTTAACAAAAATCTTAGGGGAATAAATAAGACCTGTTTCCGAATGCCCGTAACAATTACAAAACACAACATTTTCTGAAACAAAAAATGTTTTGCTATCATTTGAACCTTGAACAAGAACCCCTGTGAATAACATTGTGAGTTTGGACCGATTTTGAGTGTTTTTCAACCTTTTCCGTTTGGTGCACCAGATATTCAGGAGCACTTTTTCCAATTACAAAAAAAAATATTTTAATCAAAACAAAAGTTTATAAACGTTATGACTATTCCAAAATAAGACAAAACATTGTTATTAGACCGATGGTTTTATAAGTTCCTGTTTGTGAGTTTTGAATGATTTAATCAAAGAAATCTGAAAGTGCAGAGATTTTAGAATTTGTATTTCATGCTTAAGAAATATGGTCTTACAGAAAAGAATTAGTAGTTTTCAACAAATTTCGATGCATTTTCAAACAACTGATCCAATAGATTTGAAGAAAATCAGTTTTTGTGACTTAAAAAAAGTTGCGCATCTGTGCTCTGGGTGCACCACTTCAAATTCAACTTTTTTGCACCAATTCGATATTTATGGGTTAAAGTAAAGTAAAAAAACGAAGTTGACTTTATAGCTGTCGGCCACCATTGCTAGTACCAACCACTAGTGTCTTCCTTTTTATCTACAAGGACTTCGCCGCCCTGGGCTGTGGCAAATGGGCAGTATTCATGATTGCTGAGAGTCGCAGGACTCTCGCCCTTTGCTATTAGTAAGTATCCAGCAAAGCAAAGGGTAAAGCATGCATTTGATACTGTCAACTCCCATTCGGCTGTGTTCTCGTCGCTGTCATGTTGTAAACTGGAGCCGAGGGAGGTCCTGTTGTGAATTCTAGTTGGAGGTGGTCCGAAGATCATTGAAGAAGGTAGAATTCGCCATCACCCAAGACACGAAGGCACGAAGGATAGACCATGTCTTGGGGGGTGAAAGGATGATAGGATTTAGTGATAATACCACAATTTTAATATTTGTCTTTCTCTCTTATTTCAGACAAAATGTCTGGTCCGAGTCCAAGGTGTTGCAGAAATCTTCCACCATACAGAATGGGGTCTTCCTTCTATCATTTCCTATATTCTGAAAAAGGTGGTGCCCCGAATGTGGACATATAGTTTATCACATTTACTCCATATTGTGTGAACGTGACATGCTGTATGTTTGCTCTTGGTGCATTGGCTATTTTCAAAAACTAGCTAGATTTTTCCTATTCTTTTAAGATAAAATTTAGTAAAATCTATACATCTATTTATTTTGCTATTGCTATAACTTGTCTCTTAACCCATAAACTTTAACTATTCAATTATTCTAACTTGGAATCGCAATACATTATTGTAGAAATGTAACTGCTGAAAATAATTTGGTAAGAAATTTGGGCATAACTGTTAATATGATTAAAGGTACGTTCAAACTGTTTTATTATATATGTTAGCTATTCAAGTTTGTTTGTCTTGTCCCATATTTCACAACTTCAGTTGTTTTCTAGTAAGCTTCTCGTTACAAGTTGGTAGTTCTGAAGGTTTCTTTTTTTTTTTTTGTTTTTTTTTGTTTTTTTTTTTGAATTATCAATATACAATAAGTTCTTTTGAAATACATAACAGAGTTTTGGAGTTCCTTTCAGCTGTGTGTTACATCATAATCCATTTTGGAACAATTGTTGCTTGTAGTTAAGGGGTTACCGAAAGTAAGAAAAAGATAAGAAAAAAAAAAAACTTACTAAAATTGCAAGGGAAAGGGGATAGAAATAGAGAAAGCTTAAAACTAGATCACAATTTTTTATCCTTTATAGATGTGCTTGATCATCAGCTCCCCGAGGGCCAGAAATTGCTCCGCCTTGTTACGGCAGGTCCGAAACCGCGTCATCATCTCCCCCGCGAGAGCAAAGAACTCCGGCAGGGTGAAGAGATCTTCCGCGGTGACTCCTTGCTGGGTCGCATCGCCGCTACCGGCAGCGACCACGCTCGCAAACGACCGCCCCCATCCAGGAGGGAACGCTGGGTTGTCCGCTGGAACCGTACGCTGGCCAGCTGCAGGAACGGCTGCGCTCGTACTTCGCTGAGGAGGATGGGACGCTGCTGCTTTCTTCTTCCTCTTTTCCTGCTCCTCGAGGTAGGACTTCCGCGCGACGCATCCGCGGTAATTACCGGTATGGTTACCGCCGCAGTTCGCGCACTTGATGCGCGCCTTGGTTTGCTCTGCCTTGTCCCCCAGGTCCGCCTTGCACGGCAGTGCACACGCCTCAGAGAGGTGTGTTTCACCGCACTTCACACAGCGGGGCGGGAGGTTGCAGTTCCGCGAGCCGTGGCCGAATTTCTGGCAACGGTGGCATTGTGCTGCGTCCGACGGGTTCTTTGAGTAGAACCGCCAGTTTACCCAAAAACCGTCCAACGCCTTAGTCCGCCGCAGGTCTTGAAGTTTGACGGTGCCGCGATCGAAGTACAACAGGTACAGTGTGTGTGTACCTGTGACTGTTGTCTTCCGCGAGAGGACTTTTATGTCTCGCGGCGTTATTCCGACACCCGAGAGGTGCTCCTTGAGGACGGAGGTCGGGCGGTCTTGGTACCCCTGCAAGACGATCTTAACAGCGGTCTTCTGCACGGGGTCGAATGTGTAGAATTTGAAGTTTTTACGCTTCAATTTCTCCACAACCAGGTCGAAGTTCTTTTGGTCAAATGTGAACACTTGCACTGACGATTTACTTATTTTTAGGCAGTACACGAGGCCTTCCAGCTGCTCGTCAACATCGTCCGCCAACGTGTCCAAAACGAAAATTGGTGGTGGTCGTCGTTCCTTTGGAGTAATTACTTTTTTTGGCGAAATCACTTTTTTCCGTGTACGACCATCGTCGTCGTCGTCGTCGGTAGTGCTACCGTCGGTGTTGTTGTTGTTGCTTTCCTCGTCACTCAGTCTCGCGAACTTGTTACTGGTGGGAATGTTGGCGGATGTTGAAGCGCCATCGGTCGACGGATTGCCGGAAGTAGCTGAACGGAGCCTAATAGGGCTGCGATCCTGGACGCGGTAATTAGGGTGTAATAACTTGGGGTCGAATCCTTTGGCGCACACACTCCCCGGCGCGATGGCGGACGACGCGGCGTTGGTTTGTTTACCTTTTTGCACACGGCCGGTAGACGAACTTCGCGGGTTTTTCGAGGCCGCACTCGAACTGCCACGGCCACGGCCGGCCCTTGGCATGCTGCAGGAGCAAACTCGCGGCTAATCCCGGTAAATTACGGCGAAAAATTTCGAAAAAACGATGGAGCACTGAGCACTTGACTGCTGCTTGCACTCGTGCGTACACGGAGGTCTTCTGAAGGTTTCTTTATTCTTTCTTTCTGTGTTAGTCTGTTATTCAATGTTCGATTTTATTTTACATTGTACTTATCCCATTTTTTCTCTCTTTTTCTTTTTCATGTACCTTGCGAGCATACGATGACCGAAAAAGTCATTGTATCAGCCAACACACGTGTATTTTTCACAAAGCCGCGAAACAGAACAAGTATTTTTATAAGTGCGTGAATAACAATCGGTCGTAGAAGCTCAAAAAATGTGAGAACAATATCGCGTCGTGGTTAAGTGATAATAAGGCGAAGAAAGTAGACGACGATTCCGCATGAAGAATATAGCGGAAATTAGGTGTTAATTGCACAATGGATGAAGGTTTGAAGTTGACACTGTCAAAAGGGAATGGTAAGATGCAATAGTAATATTGCTAGGTTTGATAGTGTCAAAAGGTAAGATTAAGGAACAAGGATTATATGAACCTATATTGTCATAATTATTGTATTCACTGAAAATTCTATCCACTTTCTACCCCCAATGTGTCCTGCACTGGGGGTGCCTGGGGTAACTTCGAGTTGACCTGGGCCGCCCGAGGAATTATGTCGTAGGTGGTTCGTGTACTTCTCACTCACCTCTCCTCGCGGCAAGGTTTTCCGTAGGTCTACACTCGAACATGCAACATGGGACAGCATGAATCTTCAGCTGAAGCCGGACGAATGTATTCCGAAATTACAGAATTACAGAATTACAGGACTTCGCCGCCCTGGGCTCCTAAGTGTACGAATGGCACGGAGCGACGGCTTCGAATACCCATATTTACACAAAGAATTTTAAAACTTTAGTAAAGTATTTCCTGCATTATTGTACCAAAATTTAACCATTTACTTTTTTACGATAAGCAAACAGCTCTGGGCGTTAGAGGTTTAACGAAATCAATCAATGTTTTACATTTTTAATTTTCTTGTAAAGCCGTTGCAAATAATTTTCAAAGTTTATGTCACCCCCTTCAAAATTTGTCCAAAAAATCAGAGGGCAAAAAAAAAATATCAAAAAACTTCAAAATGAAATTCCAATGCACAGCACCGCAAAAAACTTTTTTTCCGCGAAAAATTAAATTTCGTCAATACTTAGATATTTTGGAAACTAACTTTTTTTGCACAAACAAATTACTGAGCGAACGAACCCAAAAGAACTAAAATTGGTTTAGTTTGAGCCAAGATATGGGAATTATTGAGTATTTAAAACCCAAGTGATACTTAAATGGTTAACAAATCTGTAATGTAAATATATAAACTATAAAATACAGTCCACACCAAAATCTCCTAAACCTTTGCAATGTTTTATTATGGAAAATCAAATCACATTAAAAATAATTTATGTCTTTCTGGCTCATTTATGCCCCAAAATCATACGAAGTGATCTGGAAACATGTAACGTGTGTAAGAATGTTTATAAATATTAGGGTGTTTCATCAAAACAAAAAAGTTCTCAGAATCAGGCAAACCGAGGTTCCCCTAGTAGAGGATACCCATAGGGACTCTCATGCCAAATATCAGCCCATTTGGTTGAGAATTGGCCTGTCCCCAGCGGTTTAAAGTTTACATTTAAATTACTATGGGATTTTTGTGCTTTTCGTTCAATCGTTCCTACAGGTCTGGGGACAACATGGATTCACTCGGAATAAAGACAGGTGTGTAGGGGATGGTCCAATGAACAAATTCCAGAAGGAATTAGGGTTGTCCGTTTTGTCCCCAAGGTGCGCATTGGATCGACGTCCGGTGTCTCCAGAATCAACGATTCACCCTTCAAATGTACGCATTGTCCTTAGTATGCTATGACGGCTAGGTGAAAATTACGACGCCCCATGTCAGACGGTGAACACGTGGCAGAGCAAACACTCAAGTTTTGGCTCAGACACATTCTTTAAAGTAATAAAATTACAATTATTGATGTTCCTGTAACAATTTGAACTATTCTAAATAACATAACATGATGATTTTGTAATAATAATGCAATCGATGCTTCTCCACGTGTTCACCGTCTGACATGGGGCGTCGTAATTTTCACCTAGCCGTCATAGCATACTAAGGACAATGCGTACATTTGAAGGGTGAATCGTTGATTCTGGAGACACCGGACGTCGATCCAATGCGCACCTTGGGGACAGAACGGACAACCCTAATTCCTTCTGGAATTTGTTCATTGGACCATCCCCTACACACCTGTCTTTATTCCGAGTGAATCCATGTTGTCCCCAGACCTGTAGGAACGATTGAACGAAAAGCACAAAAATCCCATAGTAATTTAAATGTAAACTTTAAACCGCTGGGGACAGGCCAATTCTCAACCAAATGGGCTGATATATGGCATGAGAGTCCCTATGGGTATCCTCTACTAGGGGAACCTCGGTTTGCCTGATTCTGAGAACTTTTTTGTTTTGATGAAACACCCTAATAAATATGTACCCTTTAGTCATTTCAAACATTATGTTCACAGAAAAAAATAATTTAAATTTGGAAGCTGTAATTTTGGAAGGTTGAATATTACCTCTTTTATGATGTAATTTTACCTCAATTTAGACCTAAAAAGTGTCATTACACCAGAAAAGTGGTAAAATTACACATTTCCAGAGGTAAAATTACACCTTTTTTCTGACATAAAAGATGTACCCCTTCCCAGATGTAATATTACCATGATTTTTTTTTCTGTGTTCAGAAACATAAAAAAAAAACTTGAAACCTAGCTCTAAATTTTGTAAATTAACTCATGCTGAAAATTGTGGAACAATAAGTTAGTAAAAAGATGAATTCTGAAAAATCTTTAAAAAAATATGATATATATGATAATGATTTTTTTTAAATATTGTGTTTGTTTGTTCGTTTGTTTATCACAAGTAAATCTGTAGAACTTCATAAAAGTAAAACTTGGATCAGTCGAGACTGGGCTGTATGTGTTATCATAAATAAAATGATTTTTTTGTTAACATGTAAAAGTCAACACTTTATTGTCGATTTGCTCCTCGATAAACTTGACCCTTGAACAAAACAAAAAAAATGCTGTCGTTTTGATATAAACATTGATGAATCCATACTGTAATCTTCATGCAAAATCGATTTATCTTTTGTATGATATTTTCGCTCAATCTTTCCATACACGGTCCCATCAATGTAAATGCATGGAGAGACGATTGTTGCATATATTCAAATAAATAAAAATATGTAAGATATTTAACTTCATATTAATATTGCCAATATGTTGTTTTTGAATAAAAGTTTCATTTTTTTATTTTTTATTTCAATCAAAACCGAATTGAAAAGCACTCAAATTGCAATTTATGTTTTAATAAATCTTATGTATGCCTCTAGCCAATAGTCCTACAGTTCCATTTTTTGTGAGTTTAATTCATCCTCCAATACCGACAATTTATTTTCTATGTATTTTATTTTATCCAGTATTTTAATTTTTTTCCAGCATATTTTGGATTTATTTTGTTAACAGTTGAGCTTTATTACAAGAAATTCCTCCAGATTTGATATTTTTGTGTACCATTAATAAACCATTAATTAAAAAAATTGATGGTGAAAAAATGCTTGCCTTAGTATTTAATCTATCTAATCTAATCTAATCGAACACAAGCGCAGCCAGTCCGAAGAAAGCATCCTGGAAGAACTTGTGGTAAGATTACGCCTCAAGTCCTTTCTTGTCAATATTAATGATTACAGTACATCCGAGTTACCCCGAAAATGTATAGCAAAAATTAAAGCGGCCAGGCCTACTGCGTTGCATTAACCGCAGAGACAGATTCTGTGAACGGATCACATTTCACAGAATCATCAGGGGAGGAAGGATGCGTGGACATACCGTACCAAACGCTCCGAATCAGTTGTGGTGTGGTGTGTTAGTGTAAGTATTTAAGTGTATAAAATGAAGATTTTAAGTTATACATATAAATTGAATTATTTTACTTCTATAGCGATTTTGCTATTTAATGTAAATATTTAAAAAAAAATCAAAACTAATGTCTTGTGCCCTTCCAGACAACTAGAAACGCTTTGATTTATTTTTTCTCTGTTTTTAAGTTTATCTCTGTTGGATTTTTCTGTGAGCAAAAATTTATTTTTAAATATCGATTGCATTAAAAACGAATTCTTTTTTTTTGTGCACTTTTTGTGCTACAAAATTTTTAAGAAAAATTGTAATAGTCTTTCAGAAATTTAAAATTATAATTATTTTAATGAACCCAATTAAATAAAAAAAAATAGGCGTGGAAAAGAAGTATGCAACTAACGTTTTTTGTACAATTAAAAAAAATATTTGAAATATTTTGAAATGATTCGAAACACAAACCCAAAATTAAAAACAAGACAAATAATAAGTGTTGAAATAATTTTAATTTAATCACTTCAAAAAACTAAACTTATCATTCTTTATATGTGAACGACTTAAGTTCTCTATACATCAGACAATGTTATACAAGTTTTTTTTTAAATCCAGAGTTTTTTTTTTTAAAGATCCTATAAGCTATTGTCTTTCATTTGTTTATAAGACCTTCTCGAAAAAAAACCTCTAGATATGTATAGTAATACAAACAATAATGAAGAAAAAGCTACAAAATTCATTACCTCTTTATTAGGAATCGTATTCATGTATGATTCTTTTGCAATTTGTCGTTTAACATATAAGAACAAAATTGAAAGAGGAGATAAAAACTAAAAAAAAACATTTGTAGCATCATTGTTATTTGAATTGGGAATTGTTAGATTATGTTTTTGGCAAATTGAAATTAGCTGTTTGTCATAAGTTTTAAGCTAACAAAACTAAATAGGTTATCAAAGACAAAACTCACTGAAACAAATCATCGATCAAATTTGGCTGTAGCAGTTCAATTAAAAAAGAAACTCCGTATATTTTGACATATTCGGAAAAATGATTGATTTTCTTACACATAAATGTCTTGTAGATTGAACAATATTGAACCTGTGCTTCCCGCGAAAATAAAATGTGTATACATAATCACTATAGTTTAGCCTGTTTGATTTTTTCGCATTGAACGAATTGGTTAAAATTTGAGTTTTTGCGTGACTTAAAATAGTAGTTTATGCAACAAGTTGCAAAAAGAGCATTTTTTCAGCACGAGTCGTACATTTATCCAACGAGGTTCACCGAGTTGGATAAATACGACGAGTGCTGAAAAAATCAAGTTTTGCAACGAGTTCCATACAACATTTTTTGCAATTCTGAAAAACACCCATTGAGTGAAATGTCAAATTTTCATGTATTTCGTCAATAAATCGTTTAGATCAAAAAAATGTTGAAAAGTGTTACTTTTCGAAACAAGTGCTGAAAAGTTCAACTTTTCAGCACCCATTTCAGTGCTGAACTTTTCAGCATTTATTTTGAAAAGTGTTGCTATTCGATTCTGTTATGTTTGGTACAGAAAAGTAGGCTATTTCGTCGTTCAAGAATGACAGAAAAAGTAAGTAGTTTCACGACGGAATTGCAAAAAAAACTTGTTAAGTGTTTTGGTCAATATTTTTGGCGACTTTAATAAAAACATGAATGAAAATCATATTTGAATCATTGAATCTTAACTAAAATTAAATGTCTTATTTAAAAAATTGCAATTGGAAATTATTCTTTGAATCTTATAATAACAATATACCAGGAGAACAACTCCTACGGAATGACTTAACGGCCTAACAACAACTAAGACCGAGACTAACGTTTTACTACTGAGAACCACATTGAAAATCTTATGTAACTTCGCACTTCCATATATTTTTTTGCTTTTAAAAATAAACAGTTTTTCTGTGATATATATTTAAGCTTTCCTATCCTCCTTCTCTTTTCATAGTAATAGTAGCAGTTATTTTAGAAAGTTTTTTCTGCTCTCGCTTAACCGACTGAAACTGAATTTATTTCATTCAATTGATTATATTTGAATTTATTTGTAGTTGTAAGGATCTCCAAAACTCTGCATTCTGTTATTAGTTAAGCAAATTGTATTCTGATTAGTACAACAAAAAAACATGAAACATGAAAAAATAAACAGAGGTAGGAAATCAAATTCACCGGTAATACTTAATTATTTCAAAACATGAAGAAATTAATACAAAAAATGCCAAAACTCAAATTGAATTTATCAATGTTTCCTAGAGTGGTTCAAATTCGGGCTTCTTCGGAACTACCCCCTGAAATTAAAGATTGACCCATCACTAGGATAAATTCCAAATTTGAGCTACGGGTTCCTAAAAATATGGTGTCTTGAGGAAAGTTTTTTTTTTAAAATTAATGAAGGTTCTACATCTTAGAAATAGTTAGAATCGGATAACTATTGCGTCATCCAAAAATGTGAAACAGTTGCCATTCTCCATACATTTTGACGATTTCTTCCATACAAACTTCAAACGATTAGAGGGAGCGGTTCCCGTGGTCAGAATGAGCTCAAATTTGGAATAAGGGACAGCATTTTTTTCCACAATAGCCAAAATCTTGGAAAACAAGCAACTTCAACCTTTTGAAAACCTATAGCTTTGAGTAGGACTCTCGCAGTAGAGTATACCAAAGCCATGTTGTAGAGCGCACAATCTGATTTATAATTTTTTGCGACAATTCTCAAGTGATTAAAAAGAATGGTTGGTAAAATTCCTAGAATTTGGAATACTTGCATATTTTGACAGTAATCAAACTTGATGTAGGTCTAAGAAGATTGATTCAAAATTTGTAAAATGCTATGTACAGTTGGGTTACTCAACTTAATCAAAGAAATTGTCACAGAAGGATTAAAGTTTTTTTGCAAACCTCACCGGTAAAATATCTGCAAAAATCTGCAACAAAAAAGTTGTCTGCAACAAATTTCGGAAATCTTAAAATTTGCAGAGAAATCTGCAAATCTGGCATCCCTGGCTTCAACGATCATCCCACCGCAACAGAGTTTAACCACAAAAGCCGTCACAAAACCAATTTCGCAAGCGCATCTTAACGGGACGTCATGCGTGGTCGGCTCCTAATCGCCGTTTCGCGTTCTTTCATTGCAGTTTTCGGAGAGATTGTGAGACTCAGCGGTGAGAGAGCATAGTCGAGGAAAAGGGGAGGAGTGATAGAGAGAGAATGAATTCGCTGGGAATCACGAGACACAAAAAGAGATCTCACAAGCTCTAGTGACGGTCGCTATACTCTCAGATGTTTTTTCAGATTTGCAATATGGTAACAGGATTCATTTATTTTTAAATAGAAAACAAAAAAACTTTAAAAAATGATAATAGATAAAATATACAAAAGACAACACATCTTTTGTTACTGGGCACCATTAAATATTACAAAAAAATATCTGTCATTTGTCTGAACCCTTATGTTGATCATCAAGCTAGTATTAATATATATGTTTTTTTCCATTTTTGTTTTAAAGAAAAGAATTCACTTTGAAATTGTTGATTTTTCAATTCAATAAACTTCTCATATTTAGTGCTTAACTTTTAGCTCCGTTTTGACAAACATTCTCTTGACCTATGGAGTTCATATTTGATCCAAATGGATGATTTAAAAATATTGAAGGAAGATCCGGATTTCCCCATTTTATTTGTTTAAAATAAAATGGTATTCAGTGAGTACATTTAGAAAAAAGATATTTATTAAAGACTTCAAAAATGATTCATGAGAAAGTCCAAAGAAATTTTATTAAATACTTTGGAAAATGAGCTTATATTTCTTTTATAGTTTCCAGGCATTTCTAAACCACATTTGACATTTTTAATTAAAAAAAAAAGTTTAATTGTTGAAATTAATTTAAAAATATTTCATTGAGAAAATTCAAAGAAGTTTGATTGAATATTTTGGAAAATGAGCTTATATTTTTATTTCAATAGTTTCCAAGTATTTGTAAACCCAGAATTACTCAAATTGTTGTTGAACATTTTGACTTTTCAAAAAAAAAAAAATGTTTAAATTTTGCAAAACCTGTAAAATAATCAACTGAATCCAATGTCATCACTGACGATAATTTAAAATTCAGTGTCACTGTTGAAAATTTATTAAAACATTGCTGGCAATAGTTCAAATCTTACTACACCCAACCCCCGGTGGTTGTTCACTTTTTCGTTTGACACTTTTTTAGTTTGTACCCCGTTGGTTGGTCAAAGTCAAATTAAAACACACTATAAAAACAAACGTTTGATAGTGTGTGTGAACTCCGTGTAAAAGGGGTTTAGTTTGACAACTAAAAAGTGACCCCGTTCGTTTGACAACAGTTGGTAAACTACAACATTTTTATCTGTTCTCATAAGGTGGCAAGTATCAAAAATGTCGACGGTCGTGTTTACTTCAGAAACTTCGCCTACACAGTTGTGCTAATTACATTTCCCTGATAATAAACGACATGTGCCCTTTCACCGGTAGACTTCGAAACAGCTGTTGCATAAACAAATTACAATTTGCTGAAACACGTATCACGTGCAATCGAATGCAGTAATTACTACACAGTAAAAACCCAAGCAATATTTGCCCCTTCAAATACAGTTTAATGAATATGGAACTAAAAAATAATAAATTGATAGAAATCAACATATCATCCACCCTTCAAATGTATTAACAATCAATTATCCATTACTGCGACTAAAGTGTAGTGATGAATCAATGAACTGCATTACACCTATGACCATAATTTGCGTTCACGGAGGCCACAGCTGATAATCTCTGATGGAGGGTACAGATTATTCATTCATCATCAGTGTTCAATCAACCAACACGCATGTGTTTACATTGAATGGCTAGTTCACGCCGTTATAGTCCAATTAAAACAGATGTTCCAAGTTGATAAGTCACGCAGGCTCCCTTCTGTATCAAGCGTATCAAGTTTGAATTTGTTGATTCAACATTCTATAAGGGGCTTGTTTGAACACTTTCAAATAAAATTTCAAGGTAAATTACAATTGATGATTCAAACTTCATCGCTTGGATATGAAAAAAAAAAATCGAAATATCCCAACAATGACCAAATCGGACTTCCAGAACATTATTTACCGTTTCGAAGATTTATTGCGAATGCTCATTGTTCAGTACTATTCACTACCAGTTCAAACGCGAAGCCAACCAATGAAGTCAACCGTTCCCACACGTGATCACCGCACAAAACAGTAATGACCAGACTATGCCCGGTCATCCTCTGTGTCGTCATCGGGATGAATGGGGATGAACAAAGATCGAGTTGGGTCATCGCACGGTGGGAAAATTTGATGAACTTTGGGCATAATCTAAAATTTTCCCAAATGTAATATACATGATATTCTATTAGGTTCAAAGTTAATGTTTTGTTTGATGAAAAAAGATGTTTAAACCCATTTAAATTGACACGTTTGAATTGTAATGTATTGTTTTTCCATAATTTGGATTCCACCGTGCCAAACCATACTCAAACAACGATTCATTAGCCATTTTTATGACCGTTGACATTGCGCTTTCCCGAGCGTCGTGACGCGTTGCGCGTCGTCGCCGAATGGTTCTGAGAGAGAGAGAGAGAGAGCGCGTCGTTAAGTATTCGCGTGTGTCGCGCGATGAATGGGATTATTACATGGTTGGTGTGATGTGGTGTGGTTTGTGGCATGTGTTGAGATGTGTTCTACACACTGGCTATAGCAAATAAACACGCGGAGCGAGCATGTGGAATTATATACTCGTTGTGAGTGTCATCGATTCGATAGCGAACACAAACACTAAACATCATCACACATGGAATTAGACGCTAGTAATCGCGAATGAAGCGGGCAGTGGTGCCATCCGGAAGAGAATCATTTTTGGAGGGTGAGAAACTTTTATGTTACGACGAATTTTTTTTTCTCTAAATGTTAACACCAGTTTGACATGACTCTGTATTCAAATTATATAAAATTAAGTTTTGTAAACACTAAAAATTGAAAATATTTGAGATTGCATGATTGTATTGCATAACTAAAAATTAAAAAAATATTTGATAAGAAAACTAAAATGAAAAAAATCGAAATAAATTAGTCGAATGTTGTTGCTGTTTATTTTAATAACGTGACGGTCACGGAAACTCTAGTCGAATGAATTTAACTGAAAAACGAGTATGTTTTTGGCACCGTGCTGTGTGGAAAACAGACAGCTGTCACTTCTCAGTCACACCCAGTTTATTCTTTTTACCTTCTGTTGATTCAATGTCAGGCAAAGTTTTAGCAAATGACGGTCTAGGGGGGAAGTCAGTTTAAATCATTGTAATACAGTTTTTTTTAGTTTTAAAAAAAGTGTCCACGTGGTTTATGGATGGTCCCGTATCGTTCGTAGGTGTAAGCTTTGAATAAAAGATTATAAACTTTTTTTTCAAAAAAAGGTTTTAGTGAACTTCGATTAGGCCATTGCAACTTTTTTTCAAGGTTTATGTCACCCCTCCCTTCAAAATCGGCCCGTTAAATGTGGGGGGCAATATCATATGTTTCACAAACTTAATTTTTTTAATGGAAATAATAGTCAAATCATCTACAAACAATTTAAAATGATTATATTTTGTGTTGATAATAATATTTAGAATTTTATTTTGAGAATATTTTTTTATGGTTAGTGCTTAGATATTTTGAAAAATAGTGATTGTTTAACAACTGGACTGGTGTAAAATGAATCCTCAAAATATTTTTTGCTCAAATATTGAACCATGGCTTGTACTTTGAATTTTATTTTGTTTTGTTCCTTTCTCGACTTTTGACAGAGCCGGACATAAACATCAAAAAATATTTGCAACGGCCTAACTTGTCAAGGTTGAAGCAAAGTGATGAGTTAAACATTTCAATCAAGTTTGATACAGAGCTTCAGTCTGGCTGTAATTTTCCATATCTTTTATTTATGGTTTCAACACGAAATTATATTTGTATGATAATTCGCAGGCATTTCCTCCATTCATGTCAGTAGCCGCTGACATGCACCTCTATATATATTCCACGAGCAACGATTTAATCAATTTACACATTTGTCTTACCAGATGCCAATTACGACAAAAATGCACAGTTGGCCGCTGATGATGAGCCAGTAGAGAGTAGATGTAATTGTCCCTATATGTGACTGTTAAGTTAATTTAAGTGGATTTTCCCAGCTTAAGTTTTATTTTTTTTTATTTGGTGTCTTTTTAAAAAATACCAATTTCATTTCTCATGAAAAAATAAATTACAAAAATATTTTTTTTGAAAGTTTACAACGTTGAATGTGTTTTATAAGGCGAAATAGTAGTTTATGCAACAAGTTGCAAAAAGAGGATTTTTTCAGCACGAGTCGTACATTTATCCAACGAGGTTCACCGAGTTGGATAAATATGAAGAGTGCTGAAAAAATCAAGTTTTGCAACGAGTTCCATACAACATTTTTTGCAATTCCGAAAAACACCCATTGAGTGAAATTTTAAGTAAAATTTTCATGTACTTTGTCAATAAATCGTTTAAATCATAAAAATGTTGAAAAGTGTTACTTTTCGAAACAAGTGCTGAAAAGTTCAACTTTTCAGCACCCATTTCAGTGCTGAAAAGTAGAACTTTTCAGCATTTATTTTGAAAAGTGCTGCTATGCAATTCTGTTATTTTTGGTACAGAAAAGTAGGCTATTTCGTCGTTCAAGAATGACTGGAAAAGTAAGTAGTTTCACGACAGAATTGCGAAAAATAAATTTCTTCACGGTTCAAACCATGTAACAAGACATTTAAATTTCGTTGTTGAAAATGTATTCAACAAAATTTGTCATTTGGTTCAATTCAAAATTTACTATTTCCGTAAATACGAAATTTTCATAAAAACTTTAAAAATTGTAGCTAGTTATACAGCTGCTGAGCAAATGACAAGCAAAAAACATTAACCAAAAACCAAAAAAAAAAAGTTCAATATTCAAACGACAAAAATCAAGGCTAAAATTTGAAAAGGTTTTGTCTGATAAAAATAATCTAAAATTAGCGCAATAAAACACACACACTCTCACTGTAAAATGAGCAACTAAGATAAAATTGCGACTCCATTCTCAGCTCTATCTGTCTGCTTGTCAGGTGTAACACAATGCACTTTATAGATATTCATAAGCCCTCCTTCTGATACGATACATCATTTCCGGTGTGCGAGGTTCTATATAATACTCGTGTGAGCCGCGTGCCAATTTGCAGCTCATCATCACTGAATGAATTTTCTAGGAGAAGCCACGTGGTTGCCACATTTGGTCCTTTTTTCAACCATGCGTGCGTTATTCGTTCAACATTTCAATAAAATAATCGAAGAGGGAAAGACAATCATCACACTTTTGGAGAAAAAAAAACAACGTCAGTTCAAATTTGCTGGCAACACTGGCCCTCACTTTCGCGTGCGCGTGCTCACTCACGAAACGCTCGGCGTGCGCGAAAGGCAGCGTTGGAAGCGTTGTAGATATATCGTGTGAGATCATTACTGCTGGCTGTAGAGAGTTGACCGCGCCAAGTCGCCGTCCGAAGTCGCGCAAAGCCGGACGCTTAAGCTCGTTTGCTCTCCATTTCGGGACTGGAAAGTTCTTTTTCGCGTGTGAACCTAATTATTTTGATTAAATTGGACAATGACACTGAGGAATAGTGACCGGGTTGAGTTAGGCACAACCGATAGTGATAAGGTGACACGACACCGTTGAAGAGACTCTGCTGATAAGACTTCGAGGGTTAGTTGTTTAACGTGATAAAACACAACAAAGTTCAATCGAGTTCCATGTTGTCACCATGAACAAATAGTGGAATTCTACAAAGTCGTTTAATTTTAAGTGTCTACACCAGCAGTATTACACAAGTTTGGTCTCGAAATGGCCTCGCCGGACAACGATATGGTCTTTGACCGTATCATGGAGATGGTCGGCGATGACGGCCCCTTTCAGAAGCGTTACAACCTGATCTACAACGTCCTAGCCGTGCTGGTTTTCGGCATGACCGTCGTGAACATCCTTCTCGTGCTAACCGTGCCCGACCACAACTGTAACGTTCCCGGCCGGGAACTTCACAACGTTACATCCGTAGATCGCTGGAGGACCCTAACGCTCCCTCGCGAACTCAACAGTCGTGGCGAGTCCGGCTTCAGCTCCTGCCGGATGTACAACCTGTCCAAGTACCCCGAGGGGACAACCCCAGATCAGTGGTTCTTTTACCCCAACGAAACGACAAGCTGCCTCTACGGCTATGAGTACGATCGGGAGTACTTTGACCGGACGCCGGTCACCGAGCAGGACTGGGTCTGTGAGAAGGAGCTTCACCCGACGAACGTGTTTGCGTTCATTCGGTTTGGCGAAGTCAGCGGGACGTTCGTGCTGGGACAGCTGGGCGATAGGTAGGTTGTGGTGTGGGGGTGATGAGTGGAATGAATATCTAACCGGTGGTGTAGGTCTCCGCAATTACAACAGGTGATGACGGGTCATTCATTGATTGGAAATTACGGTTGGGAAGTACGGTGTTAGTAGAACTTATGAATATTCAAATTAGATTAGCTTCCGATTACGATTACGAGAGGGATTGAATTATTAATACGAAAACGAAGTTGACTTTATAGCTGTCGGCCACCTTTGCTAGTACCAACCACTAGTGTCTTCCTTTTTTATCTACAAGGACTTCGCCGCCCTGGGCTCCTAAGTGTATGAAAGTATGGCACGGAGCGACGGCGCCGAATACCCATATTTACACAAAGAATTTTAGAGCGCCCGCCGCGGGATTCAAACTGGCGACCTCTGGATTGTGAACCCAGTGCGCGGTCCGATTGATCCACACGGGCGGGACGATTATTAATACACTCTCGATTTTTTTTTGCGAAACAGATGTTCTGTATGTGCTAAGAGGCGGTTTTCAGACCTTATTTGCTATCCAACTTTGATTGTATTTACCAGTGATGAGTAACAGGTTAATCGTGGATGGAAATCAAATTGGCTTAATTTTTTATTCTAATTTAAGCCAAATGTTACCAATTTTCCTTCATTAATACATTCGCGTTATTTTTTTGTTTTATAAGCCACTAGTTATTTGTCTAGTATACCTGGTTTTTCCAGCGTATGAATTAACACTTAATAGTTTTATTTTCATTTTTGTGAAGATAAAATTGGCTGAAAAAATTAATCTATTCCAAGATAGTAAAATGGTAAAACAAAACAACAAAACAACAAAACAACAAAACAACAAAACAACAAAACAACAAAACAACAAAACAACAAAACAACAAAACAACAAAACAACAAAACAACAAAACAACAAAACAACAAAACAACAAAACAACAAAACAACAAAACAACAAAACAACAAAACAACAAAACAACAAAACAACAAAACAACAAAACAACAAAACAACAAAACAACAAAACTGTAAGGTCCGGAACATTCCCGTTTTTCACAATCACTCACTCAATCACGCACGCATCCGTCTTCTGCCGCTGCTCGTTGCATTCTCCCCGCACAAAGGGAGAGCCGCCCAACAAGTTGGGCCGCGCAGCTTCTTTGTTCCTCGTTTTGTGTCGTCCTTCGTATGCTTGACAATGTGGGGAAACTTGTGTTAATTAGAAACATCAAATTGTGCGCTAGCCGTGTTAGGACCCTACATCCAACCTTGCTTTTAAAAACAAAAATATTTTAATCGCCCTTCAGTCGCGTTTGTCTATTTTGCAGAGATATGTGCAAAAACAATAACATCAGATTATCGCTTAATACATCAAATAAATTTCATCAGAAACTTACTACTCTTTAACCTTCCCTTGGTATTAAAAAAAAATCATCCTAATCCGAAATCCTATCATCCGACATATCAAACTTCATGAAATTGAAAGATATGTCAATCTACGGTCATGCCAATGTTCGCTGACCCATCCTGGCCATTTTGGAACCGGTTACCGGTGGCCCCTTTGGGGACACTCCCGGAATATGAGAGAAATCCTATCATCCGACATATCAAACTTCATGAAATTGAAAGATATGTCAATTTACGGTCATGCCATTGTTCGCTGACCCTTTCTGGCCAATCTGGAACCGGTTACTGGTGGCCCCTTGGGGACACTTCCGGAATATGAGAGAACCCCTATCATCCGACATATCAAACTTAATGAAATTGAAAGATATGTCAATCTACGGTCATGCCAATGTTCGCTGACCCATCCTGGCCAATCTGGAACCGGTTACCGGTGGCCCCTTGGGGACACTCCCGGAATATGAAAGTATCCCTACCATCCGACATATCAAACTTCATGAAATTGAAAGATTTGTCAATCTACGGTCATGCCATTATTTGCTGACCCATCCTGGCCAATTTGGAACCGGTTACTGGTGGCCCCTTGGGGACACTTCCGGAATATGAGAGAAACCCTATCATCTGACTTATCAAACTTCATGAAATTGAAAGATATGTCAATTTACGGTCATGCCGTTGTTCGCTGACCCATCCTGGCAAATTTGGAACCGGTTACCGGTAGCCCCTTTGGGACACTCCCGGAATATGAGAGAAATCCTATCATCCGACATATCAAACTTCATGAAATTGAAATTTATGTCAATCTACAGTCATGAAAATGTTTGCTGACCCACCCTGGCCAATTTGAAACCGGTTACCGGTGGCCCCTTGGGGACACTTCCGAAATATGAGAGAAACCTTATCATCCGACATATCAAACTTCATGAAATTGAAAGATATGTCAATCTATGGTCATGCCGTTGTTCGCTGATCCATTCTGGCAATTTTGGAACTGGTTCCTGGTGGCCCCTTGGGGACATTACAAGAATATGAGAGAAACCCTATCATTCGACGCATCAAACTTCATGAAATTGAAAGATATGTCAACCAACGGTCAGCGAACATCATCATGTCCGTAGATTGACGTAGTTTTCAATTTCATGAAGTTTGATATGTCGGGTGGTAGGGATACATTCATATATCGGGAGTGTCCCCAAGGGGCCACCGGTAACCGGTTCCAGATTGGCCAGGATGGGTTAGCGAACATTGGCATGACCGTAGATTGACATATCTTTCAATTTCATGAAGTTTGATATGTCGGATGATAGGGTTTCTCTCATATTCCGGAAGTGTCCCCAAGGGGCCACCGGTAACCGGTTCCAGATTGGCCAGAAAGGGTCAGCGAACAATGGCATGACCGTAAATTGACATATCTTTCAATTTCATGAAGTTTGATATGTCGGATGATAGGGTTTCTCTCATATTCCGGGAGTGTCCCCAAGGGGCCACCGGTAACAAGTTCCAGATTGGCCAGGATGGGTCAGCGAACATTTTCATGACCGTAGATTGACATATCTTTCAATTTCATGAAGTTTGATATGTCGGATGATAGGGTTTCTCTCATATTCCGGGAGTGTCCCCAAGGGGCCACCGGTAACCGGTTCCAAATTGGCCACAATGGGTCAGCGAACATTGGCATGACCGTAGATTGACATATCTTTCAATTTCATGAAGTTTGATATGTCGGATGATAGGATTTCTCTCATATTCCGGAAGTGGTCTCAAGGGGCCACCGGTAACCGGTTCCAGATTGGCCAGGATGGGTCAGCGAACATTGGCATGACCGTAGATTGACATATCTTTCAATTTCATGAAGTTTGATATGTCGGATGATAGGGTTTCTCTCATATTCCGGAAGTGGTCCCAAGGGGCCACCAGTAACCGGTTCCAAATTGGCCAGGATGGGTCAGCGAACATTGGCATGACCGTAGATTGACATATCTTTCAATTTCATGAAGTTTGATATGTCGGATGATAGGGTTTCTCTCATATTCCGGGAGTGTCCCCAAGGGGCCACCGGTAACCGGTTCCAAATTGGCCACAATGGGTCAGCGAACATTGGCAGGAACGTAGATTGACATATCTTTCAATTTCATGAAGTTTGATATGTCGGATGATAGGGTTTCTCTCATATTCCGGAAGTGTCCCCAAGGGGCCACCGGTAACCGGTTCCAAATTGGCCAGGATGGGTCAGCGAACATTGGCATGACCGTAGATTGACATATCTTTCAATTTCATGAAGTTTGATATGTCGGATGATAGGGTTTCTCTCATATTCCGGGAGTGTCCCCAAGGGGCCACCGGTAACCGGTTCCAAATTGGCCACAATGGGTCAGCGAACATTGGCATGACCGTAGATTGACATATCTTTCAATTTCATGAAGTTTGATATGTCGGATGATAGGGTTTCTCTCATATTCCGGAAGTGTCCCCAAGGGGCCACCGGTAACCGGTTCCAGATTGGCCAGAAAGGGTCAGCGAACAATGGCATGACCGTAAATTGACATATCTTTCAATTTCATGAAGTTTGATATGTCGGATGATAGGGTTTCTCTCATATTCCGGAAGTGGTCCCAAGGGGCCACCAGTAACCGGTTCCAAATTGGCCAGGATGGGTCAGCGAACATTGGCATGACCGTAGATTGACATATCTTTCAATTTCATGAAGTTTGATATGTCGGATGATAGGGTTTCTCTCATATTCCGGGAGTGTCCCCAAGGGCCCACCTGTAACCGGTTCCAGATTGGCCAGGATGGCTCAGCGATTAACGGCATTACCAAAGATGGACATATCTTTCAATTTCATGAAGTTTGATATGCGACATGATGGGTTTTCAACAAAAGAATCAAATTGGCCGTTCATCGGGTACCCGGGAACCGGTTCCAGGTTACCCGGAAGTGGCCACTAACACTCCAGAGTGGTTCTGGCTATCGTGTATTGTGTTTTTAGTAAGTTTTATGGATCAATTTCAACTATCAAGAGAGTATTGGTATCACATATACGTGAAAAACAGTAAAATATGAACTTTTCGGATGTTCCGGATTTCCAGAACCGGTAGGTCACCTGGCCCTGATATTAATATTTGTGGTCAAAGTACAGGTATATACCTGTCGAATGCAACCCGGAGCATCCTGATTGGTTTAAATTTGCCGGAGATACAGGTCGTCAAAGTTGGGGTCTCAAAAAGGCCTTTTTTCGGTTGTAGCCGATTCCCGGTGGCCACAGTGACCAAATCCGGTATTCCGGGTCGGTTTCGAAAAGGGGACGTTCTAAGCTTTCATTTGTGACCAAAAGAACCGGAATCGGTCAAAAACTGGATTTTTGACGATTTTTTAAAGTTTGGGGTCGAAAAGGACCCCAATACCTTTAAAGTAACTTTTGTTATGGACGCTCCCCTAGGGGTCGTCCAAGGTTTATTTGTTTTGTGAAATGTGTATTTATACTATAAATTTAATGTCAGAAAATTTAAAGGCTCTAGCATGTATATAACAAAAGTTATGGCAAATTTAATTTTCAAAAAGGCCGAAAAGGACCCCAATACCGTAGGAAGGTTAAACATGCTTACTGGCTGTGGTAATATCACATGCTCATTAAGAAACGGTATACGATTCTTCACGAAGCACAATAAATTATATTTTCTTGCAACACAATCTATTTACGCTGACGGCATTTTCTAAACTTTATAAACTGATCATTTTCATCAACTACATATTCTTAAATGTGATAACACTATCCACTTTCAAACCCTTTGACTAATTTTTACATGTTTTTTTTTTCAAGGTAAATTAAACATTATGAAATCAGGTACCTGATGGAAACCTGCTGATTCAAACAATGTACTTCCTTTTCATTGAAGAACATTATTTTTGAAGAAAGAAACTTCACCTAATTATGGCAGCAAACGAGCCACTCTAGCTGAACAGTCTTAAAGGAATATATAATGTTTTGGTATACTAAGTCAACTCATCATTTGAAAACATGATAATAATTACATGTAACTCTCGCCAGTAACAGATTGTTAATCACATGTTGGTTTGCATCGACTTTTGTAGATAATACGACTCTCAGGATTAATTATCATTCTGCTGCAATTGTATCCAGCACTCAATTGTTGGCATGTCCGATCAACATGCTTCATTTCATATCTAAATCAGGCTAATATCCACTTTTGGAAAAATCGAGAATTTATTTTCTCCAGGTGGTAGAAGATGTTCCAACGCATCTTCTGAAACTTGAACTTCTCTAAAATATTGTAAATACTAATAACCAACCGGCGAAGATTCGGTGACGAACACAACAAAGCGTTTTTTTTTACGGAATACTTGATTTGGCATAATACCTGAATCCTCAACTATGGGCAGAATAAGTTACGTGGTTCCAGAAGTCTGAAATACACAAATCATGCTCGGAATCAAAGTATGCTTTATAGTCACAGCCAACCAACAGTTCAGAACAAACCACCGCACTTTTCTTAGTAGCTAGACTGACGCTCCCTACAATCGCAGAATGTTAAAATTATCTAGCCAGGCATAATACTAACCTCCACGACTTACACATATTTTTTTCACGCTAACAGCGAAACAAACTTCTATCACTTGAGTAACTTTTGGTGCCATACAAAAACTCAACAAAACATTCAATTGTATATACTTAAGAAATTAAAATAAGAAAATATCCAAGCATGTACCAAAACAGCTCAGTACAAAAAACACTAAAGCAAAACCTCCTACTCGGTTTATGTCTACATTCAAAACAGTTGGTATAGTTCGAAAATTGTTTTACAAATTCTCTCTTTCAACCATATAAATCGGTCCCCGAAACTTCTAATTTTTTCTGACTTAAAGTCTTCGCATTTCTTTCATTATAATCAACAAAAAACTATAATGGCAACGGAAATTGCGCAAAACATTGAAATCATTACGCTGCTTTTCCGTTTTTTTTATAGTAAGCAAAAACTAGATTTGATCTACCTAGAGACCCAAGTAGCAATGCGCAACATGCTAAAAATGACTAAGTTTTTTTTAAGTTGCATCTAGGGATCAGAAATCAAAACTGCAACAATCTTGTACAATATGTAACAATTATGTTTCAACAACGTTTCCTCGTTGGAGCATCTTTTTTGGAGACGGAATTCACGCTCTTCAAGTTATCGCTTTTGCAATGTTTCGGCAACATAATAATAACAATATTTTTGAACATCGGGGTGACAACCGCTCGTCGTGTGTTTTTGATTTTATTTCTGTTTTTACGTGTCCTGCGGAATATTTCCCTCAGCACCATAAAGCTCGGTTCATAAGCCAACGGTACAGAACTGAACTGAATCGGATGGACCAAGAAAAATGGCACGGACTGAAGCCGCTGAAAAATCCCAGTTACAATCGAACGGAACGGATCACTTATTCTCCGCTGGAGAAAGTCTAGAAGATAACCGAGCGGCTGATGTTCAGGAAAAGCCTGTTAAACAGGAAACTCGAAGACCACAATGAGTAGATCCAGATTGTCCGACCTGAGTCAGAGGTAAACCATCGGTCCCGAATCCATGCAGGAGCTGTTGAACGCCCGGAAGAAACGGAGCTGCTGTGCGACGGCAGCATAAAAATATGCGAGCCAGTTCCAGCCGGGAAAATTTTCTGAAGTTGGTCGATTTTTAGAATCACGATTATTTATGTTTTATTTGTAAATTGGAGGAACAATATTGTTGAAATTAATTGAAGATTTGGAATAAACAACTTGAAAAGATCACAAATTTTGTATTTCTTTGTCGGATTCTGAAGACCTTGTGATTGATGCTAACGATTGATTTTGTTTGACAGCTCCAGCAAATCACTGGGGCTGGAATATTGCGGTGGCAACAAAAATACAACGTTCAAATAACGTCATCAGATATTAATGTTGCTGTTTTGTTACAACAACATTGCATACAATTCAAGAAGCTTAAAGTGTTGGAAACTTATCTGAAACGTTTTTGCAACATTTTTAAAGCACAACTACTTTGCTGTTTCATTTGCTTGAATGAAAATTAACAGGGACGTAATAAGGGGGATTGATTTGGAACACATGTTATTATTAAATACATTAAATATGTTTCTGCTGCTGGTTTACTGCTTTTTTGACAAATTTTTATAATTTTTGATGTATTTGAGTTTTATGTTGTTTAATTAATTAAACATGTTTTTTTTTGCTGGAAATTCAAACTATCATTAGAAACTTATAAAATAAAACCGAGTGCATTTCTAATACCCTGGGTGCTGAAAAAACAGAATACGTAACGTGATTTTCGAAAGCTCCCCACTGGTTCCCACTAATACAACAGCTGTAAATATAAACAAAGTAGAAGTCTATGTTCAAGCTCAAGCGTGACATATTTTTTGCTGCTGAAGTGAATTGTTTTGAAACATTTTGGATCTGTTGATGTTAATGTTTTCTATGAAAAATTAAGTGCATCCCACTTTTTTCTTCGTATACTAAACAATGGGCGGCCAATAGAGGCCTTTTTTGTTTTCCTCGTGATGAAAAATCAAAATAAATTATAGATCGATCACAATACTTGCCACTTCTTGGAAGCATTTTGCGAACAGTAAATTGGTTCCGCTTTGACAGTTCTAAATTGAGGCCGCTTTGCGAACCACTTTTCTGCACCCAGCTAATACCTTTGAAAAACCAAAAAAATGCCAGCAAATTGCAATTGTAGTAATGCGATGCAAAGACTAGAAAGTGTATAAAAGATATACAAAATAGTATATAATACTACAAAATTTCGACGGTTTTGTTCGAACGCGAATCAGTTTAATACGGAGTGTCGGATCGAGGTGCTCTTTGTTACGTTGGGTTCGTATAAGTCCAAGGAAGGATTGTATGGGAAAAGATGCGAAAAATCTAATTTGATCACAGGAGACGGAATAAGCATACAAGCTAAAAACGCCAAGACGCGAAAAAAAATACAAGACGAAGTTTGTCGGGTTTAGCTTGTAGTACATAAGGAAATACTTTGCACCCTTGAACAAAGAAGTAGTGCAATTGAATTTCCTACAAGAATCTCATAAAGTTTGATGATTAGGGTGCCAAAATCCTGAAGCAATGTATTTCCCCATACATTTTTTGCGAATTTTACCATACAAAAATCTAAACAGCAAAACCTAAACATCATCCGATTGGGCAAAATTAGCCCAGACGCCCAGAAAATTGACATAGGGCTTTAGGACCCCATTACCACAAATTTCAAAAAAATCATTCATCTGTAATCAACGTAACTTTATACTTCATTTAAAATATTTGATTGCAAGCATTCGTCGTTATCAAACCTTTTCTTTATTTTTATATTTTCAAATATTAAAAAAAATATATTGGTAGACTTTGAAATTGTACCTCCTGCAGAGAATAAATAAATACAATACACCCAAACTCCGATGATTTTACACCAATTATTGTCAGACACTTTTCAGTTTGACACCCTCTTTACACGGAGCTCACACACATTTTAAAATGATTGGTTTGATAGTAAAGTGTGTGTCCCGTGTAAAAATATCAGTTTGTCATTTTTTAGTTTTACTTTGTCAAACCAATTAAGACCTAAAAAGTATCAAACGAAAAAGTGATCAACCACCGGAGGTTAAGTGTAATAGTGTTACACAATCGTTTATCGCATTCTTCTCATAAAAACTATTTATAATACATATTTGAATCAACCATTGATTCCTGATGAAAACTTAATTTGACAAGAAAAATAAAAATTACAGTTACAATGTTCTAAAGGTTCCTGAATACAAAGCGCCATCATTTCTGATAGTATTGAATCAATTGGGTCCTAAAATGAAGCTTAGATTGCTGATATTATTGTTTACAGCGATGAAGCTTATTTTTCTGAGTACAATGACCCTTTGTACGACCACAAAGAGTTTACAATGGATTTTTAAATCAATTTTGAAAAATTAACCTCGCGGTCCTTCTTGACAGAAAAGCTCCTACTTGACAGCTTGTTCCAAGGGGACCATAGTTGATCCATCGATAAAATGTTGTCTTGTCGAATTTTTTTTGCATTAAAATGAAAAAAAAAGTGATCAGAAATGGTTTTTAATCGTGTTTTTTACTGTTGTACATAAAATTGACATACGGCTTTAGTACCCAATTGCTATTTCTGCTTAAAAATTGTATTTCTGCAAAATTTCTGCCAACATCGGACTAAACATTATGTCTTATGAAATAATAGTAAGGTTTTTTCCCCAAAAATCAACTTTAGTTATATTAGAATCCAAATCAAATTAAATTGTTCGCTCTTTAGCATTGCCTTGTATTGACATGAAAATTTATGGTAGACTGTAAATTTTCAACTCCTGTTAAGAACAAAACTAATTGTGATTTGTGTAACAAGTTAGAATTTACTCTTGATTAAAAATAATAAAAATCTAATAAAAATCTAGTTTGCATAAAAACAACAATTTTCTTACAGCAAATTTTATTACAGGTTCCTGGATACAGCCCTGTGCGTACAAAGCGCCATGATGGTAGATAGCAGAAACAAACTTTAATGGTCAATTTTCAGCTATTTAAACCCATTTTGAAGTTTTTTTTTGCCACAGAACTGACATTCTACGTAGCTTGGATTAAAACTGATATAATTTTCAGATATATTTGCAAACTTTTTTAATTTTGATACTAAAATGGCTCTAGAAAAGATACCAAATTTTAAAAAGATTGAGGGCGCATGAAAAAATCATGAGTAGAATGCAATTTTACTCGGTAAACTTGAAATGGCCAAAGACATACCCCTTCTATACATTTAAGAAAACCAATTTTGTTTGTTGTCGACGAAAAATGTGACAGGTTTATTTTTCCAGACTTATCCATTTTTGTTTTGTAGCGAAACCAAAGCAGAAACATATTTATTGAGAAATTAATTAGAAGTTTGTTGCGCTTGAAATCATTTCGGGTGCACGTTTGATTTCAATCAACCAAAAATTTCACCATATATAATGGTGACATATTTGCAACATATTTGTTACATTGTTGCAACACCATCAATTTCTCCTACAAAAATTAGCATCGCATAGGAAACATTGCCGCAACACGTTTACAACTATCTTGCTATTGTTGCCAATCGCGTTATTGTCGTGCGCTTTTTTTGTCACCAGAAGTGTTGCGAATATGTTGCCTGAGCGATTTTGGTTTGCTTTGGATTAGTTGCAAATAAGGCTTGGCAACAATAATTGCTGCTTGGGGATAGTTCCTAACTTAAAATGAATTCCCTCTGACTTTATTGTACATGTATATTGTAATTAGAATAACATTTGAGCAGAACCTAACTATTTAAGACTTAAACAATTTTATATCTAATGTCAGTTCTGACCAGTGTTTTTTTTCACAGTGTCAAATACTTCTCTCAACATTACTTCAGCTCGTTTATACCAAAGGGACATACCTTCCTTATCTGTCTTATGCTACATGACTTTTTAATACGACTTAATCTTCGCTAATATTCACACCTTTTAATCTCTTTTCATGGAAATACAATTGTTTGTCGTCTGCCAACGGCATAGCTATTTTTCCAAATATACTCAAAAAAAAAAAACAAACAGCTTTTTGGATATAAAGACTCTAGTAATCGAACGGTTCACAAACATCAATCTGGTGGAGCTACTACAAAATCATAGCACTCACGCATCACCTTTTCATTAAAACTTCAGAACTGTACCAGTAAATTCAGATATCGGATATTGGAAGACTCAACTTTGTTTTTTTTTTACTTCATGTATTGGCATTTTTATCATTTTCAACTTTGTTTTATTTCTTGCACATTGTCCAAATTGTAATTGCATTCAAATATTCCCCTTTTCTTTCTTTTCTCACGTTTTGGTTAATGTATCCACTTTTGTTAAAAATCATCCTCAGTTACATTTGTACGGTATCTATAATTATTTTCTTTACGAAACAAAGTTAACGTTATGCTGTCGGTCATTTTTGCTTGTACCAACCACTAGTCCTTCCTGTCCGGCACGGTGACATCAGGAGTGTGAATCTTGTGCGCGTTATGATTGATCCACACAAGCAGAACTTAACAATTAAAACAAGTTGCCAAAAATTATCTGATATAAAATAATACCTAGTTTGATCCTTCAAGTTCGCAAACTGGAAGTTTATTTCCTCCTTCATCCTTCAAGCTGAAAGACCTTCCAATTCTCAAACTGGAAGGTTTCTATTCCATCAGCCCCCTGGCTTGAAGTCCTCCCAGTTCCCAAACTGGAAGTTCACTTCATCTCTCAGCCCCCAGGCTGGCATCCTTCCAGTTCCCAAACTGGAGGTCCTCATCCCCCAGCCCCCAGGCTGGCACCCTTCCAGTTCCCAAACTGGAAGTTCTCTTTTCCCTCAGCCCCCAGGCTGGTCCTCATCCCCCAGCCCCCAGGCTGGCACTCCTTCCAGTTCCCAAACTGGAAGTTCGCTTTTACCTCAGCCCCCAGGCTGGCACTCCTTCCAGTTCCCAAACTGGAAGTCCCTCCAGTTCCCAAACTGGAGGACCTCTTTTCTACTTAGCCCTCAGCCTTTCGCTCATAAAAAACACCTTCGCAAATCAATACATTAGCTCACATCCTAAAAACTCCACAGTTTCACTATTTCCACGATTATGCTGCATATCACATAGTCAATCTCCCAATGCCCATTTTATTAAAAACACTGCTCAGATTTCACAAGGCTAAACTCAAGTTCATTCATCCCATTTCAAATTCAATAATATTCTTTTTGATTTTACTTAAATCGGTTACTAATGAGATTACACAAAATCAAACAATTAATTAGCAATTCCATCTCTAACTTAGATTAACACAACATACTTTCTTGTATAACAAAACAAATAACTTATGTTTACGTTTTAAACCCAATAAAGACCGCATAAAAGTTCTAGTCTCAATGAATGTTGTGCCAAATAGACAGATTTTCTTTTATTTATTTATTCATTTCTTTATTTATTTACCGATTTTTTTTTATTTATTTGTGTTTTTTTTTACGGGGAAACAATATAAGCCACCCCCGCAGCCTAGTTTATTGTGCAATGTGAAAACCTCATTATCTTGCTAATACTTATAAGCTGGTAAAACAACTAACATTAATCACTTCAAAAAAATGGACGCCAAAAATCACGATCAATCCTGCAAAACAACCACGCGGGCCCCGCTGCCTGCACATGATTGATGCAGCAAAAGCAATTAACAATTATTACTGGACAAAATCCTTTTTTTTTTATTTGCACTCATTAATAATAAAATGCGCTTACCTTGTGATTATTATATATTTTTTTTAGTTTTCCTCTGTGCATAAATGGTTTCTTTCGCCTTTTTTTTTACTCCTCGTCGCCATTTGTAAGGTCCGGAACATTCCCGTTTTTCACAATCACTCACTCAATCACGCACGCATCCGTCTTCTGCCGCTGCTCGTTGCATTCTCCCCGCACAAAGGGAGAGCCGCCCAACAAGTGGGGGGATGGCAACCCTATTCCGACCTAAGCAAACTGACAACAGTCGACATTAGCACGGTTGTCAAATGAGAGCCCACAACAAAAGCACTAACTGTCAAATGCAGGGTGGCCACCAGATTTCTATTTTCAATTTCCCGGTTTTTTCCCGGTTTTCTCCCGAGACCAGAAGGAATTTTCCGGAATGTTTTTAAACCAAATTATAATGTTTTTTAGGCTAACGTTAGTATCAACATACTTTTTGAACGCATACATTTGGTTCAACGTTTTAGTTCCTTAAGAAAGCTTTCAAATATCTTGAGTACAAAGTAAGTATGTTGTAAACGAAGCCGTTTTTAGCTGTTTCCAATCCAAACCTCTAATTGGGTCCTTAAATGAAGCTTAGATTGCTGATATTATTGTTTACAGCGATAAATCTTATTTTTCTGAGTACTATGACCCTTTGTACGACCACAAAGAGTTTAAAATGGATTTTTAAATCAATTTTGAAAAATTAACCTCGCGGTCCTTCTTGACAGAAAAGCTCCTACTTGACAGCTCGTTCCAAGGGGAGCATAGTTGATCCATCGAAAAAAATTTTGTCCTGTCATTTTTTTTTTGCATTAAAATGAAAAAAAGTGATCAGAAATGGTTTTTGATCGTGTTTTTTACCGTTGTAGATAAAAATTGACATAGGGCTTTAGTACCCAATTTCCCTAATGATTGAGATTTTTCATCATCCTGCTCTACAGATTTCGTTTTTTTATTTTTTTAAATAACATAAATTGTTACTAGAAAGCAGGAAATGGCATTTACAATTTATTAATTTTGTAGAATAGATTTGTAAAAATACATTGTTATCAACATTTATGTAAATGCTAGTAAATTTTCTTTGAAAAAGGTTTTGTGAATTCAAGAAGAACGATTCTTCCAAGAATTATCAATTTCTATGATTTAATTTTTTTTGGCTAAAATTATGTAAGTACTTTCTTTTTAACCAAAAAAGTCTTTTGGAAGCAGTGCAGGAAAAGTGTCATACAAATGTAAAAAAAAAAATCGGTACCTTGAAACTTTTTTTTTTCGATTTAGTATCTTCGGTAAGTTTGTATGTATTGATGGGATAAATTTTCGAAAATAATTTTATTTAAAAAAAACTTTCTAAAAAAACCCAAAACACAAAATGGTAAAAATCGTAAAAATGTCCGTGCGGCAATTTTTTCAAAAACACATAAGGCTGGTACAAATTTTATTTAATGTTTTTGTCGTCCCCCCTTTCAAAGTTGCCCCGAAAAATCAGGTGGCAAAAAAAATTATTTTTTTTGAAAAACACCAAAATTTAAATTGAAATTTAAGTGCAATCAAGTGAAAACTGAATTTGAAATGCATTCCCTTGCGTTTAGAATCATTTTTTAGCATATTTGGGTTGAATCTTTTGAATTTTTGAAAATTTTCGATCTTTAGTATCGCAGAAAGTTTATATTCGTTGAAATTTTTGTTATCGTCGAATTTTACATTTTTGAAGACTAAAGATTGCAGTAAAATGTATATTAAATCACTTTTTGCATTCAACTGTAGAGACTATGGCTTGTTCTTTAAACATATTTTTTTTTGTTTTTGAATGCGACTGACAAATGTCCGCCATTACGGGGTTTGTCTTCCGGACCCCCTGAGACCGCTCGTGGTACCCCCAGGGGTACATGTATCCCAGGTTGAGAACCGCTGCTGTAGAGCAAACAATTTGCTTTATTTAAAAAAAAAACAAATTCGCCGAGTAAAAATATCATAGGATACAACAGAAAAACAACATCCATAGCCAAAAAGCATGAGTCTATTACACAAATGCAAACATAGTTTTCGCGAATTCTCCATTTAGAATAACAGGAATAATATTCTTATTGAGAAAAGAACATATTGAATATATTCAAGAGGCTTTTGCCAAACTTTAACTAAACATAATTTTTTTTCCCGGTTTGTCAGTCGAATTCCCGAGTTTTTCCCGGTTTTCTCCCGGTGGATAAAAATCCCGGGTTTTTCCCGGTTTTCCCGGTTTTTTCCCGAGGTGGCCACCCTGGTCAAATGGTAGCCCATAACAAATCATTGTTTGGGTTTTTGATTTTCAAATTTCCCGCAATTCAAACGATAAATATCTGAAAAAAAAACACGTGAATTGTGTTGCTGATGATAAATTCTATCATATCCTTGGAGATTCCATCCCAATATTGGCTGAAAATTCATATCGAAAAAAGTGATTTTTCTGTTTACCTTTTTTTGCTTTTTTTCTTTGGGTCGATCAAACAGTGCACCCGTACACTAAGAATCGGCATTACACATTTTTCAGTTTGGTTTTACACATTTGCATGGTACTTTTGAGTTTAACCAGGATAACACACTTCGTGTTACCAAAGTAATATGTATAATACTGATTCTTAGTGTTTGTTATCTGAACTTCCAAGATGGTGGCTTCTTCGCTACCCCCTGGGCCGCGCAGCTTCTTTGTTCCTCGTTTTGTGTCGTCCTTCGTATGCTTGACAATGTGGGGAAACTTGTGTTAATTAGAAACATCAAATTGTGCGCTAGCCGTGTTAGGACCCTACAAAAACAACAAAACAACAAAACAACAAAACAACAAAACAACCTGGGATGGAATAATCTTTTTTGCAATTCCGTCGTGAAACTACTTAGTTTTTATGTCATTCTCTAACGTCCAAGCAGCCTACTTTTCTCTATCACAAATAACAGAATCGAATAGAACCACTTTTCAAAACAAATGCTGAAAAGTTCTATTTTTCAGCACTGGAATGGATGCTGAAAAGTAGAACTTTTCAGGACTTGTTTTGAAAAGTAATACTTTTTTGAATTAAACGATGGATTGAAGTTCTTGAAGAAAATCAGTCAGTTGAAGATTTTTGGTGAATCTCATTGTTTACACACGTTGCCCATCTACAAAAATTGACAGGTCATTTTTCGACGCGTGAAGTTACCAGGGATCTGACACGCATGCAGTTTCCTGAAGTCCCCGCCAGAGGCGCTGTCATTATTGTTTACGTGTGGTTTTTGAAAAGGTCATATGAAATAAATTTATAAATGTTGCTCCCAAATTATTTTTTTTGTAGGTTTTTACTAAACGAAACGAAGTTGACTTTAGAGCTGTCGGCCACTATTGCTAGTACCAACCACTAGTGTCTTCCTTTTTTTTTAACTACAAGGACTTCGCCGCCCTGGGCTCCTAAGTGTTTGAGTACGGCACGGAGCGACGGCGCCGGATACCCATATTTACACAAAGAATTTTAGTGCGCGGTCCGATTGATCCACACGGGCGGGACAGCCAAGTTTTTACTATCTTTTGCATATATTTGCGAGATAATTACAATTATTACGTACATTTTTCCACATTTTACAATTATTAGATCAATAAAAAAAAGTCCTACTTGACGATTCAAGTAATACAATACAACACACAACTTAGCTAAAAAACTGAATAGCTTCAGTTTCCTTAAAATAAAATGAAATTATTTTTATTTTTCCTGACCGTTGGTTTAAAATGAATTGCGCTTTTAGTAAACTTACTAAATTTAAGTCGAAAATGATTTAAACTAGCTGTCACTGAACACCACAGTGCTGGTATGCCAACATTATGTGCTTGAAGGAATTAAATGCTGTTCCCCTAGTTGTCCCCTGAGATTAAATGTAAAAAAGAAAACAAAACTAAAAATGTATTTTTATTTTTTAAGCTCATGCCTTATGCGCATACGACATTTCCAAAAGCAACGCGGCAATAACTTGGTTCGATTTTGACTTCACTCGCTTTATAGGGTATTTGTCCCTATTTTAGGCCTAGTACGTATTTTAGGTCTACCAAACTTAATTCAACGAAATTGAGCTTTTCACCAAATCTGGCAGGGATCTGCCACTTGAGAATGATACATGCTGTCATTATCTTCATTTTGGTGGGCAAGGATCATTCACTTTTTCCTCCTAAATTAGAAATAAAGCAAAAAATATATCACATTTTCTTGGCAAATCGCTAGGTGCCCATTAGGTCCAAAATATTCACCACTTTTGCTTACCGCTTGTTGACACTCAGCGTCACGGTTTTCATCGCTCAGCACATGAATGAGAGCCGTCCCCCGAATCTCCAACCACCGGCAATGTGTTTTTATTGGTTGGTTGCACAATCCCATTGCAAAAACAATCACTTAACTGCCACCAAATCAATAAAATAACTGATTAAAGTTGCATCGTCCATGTCGGAGAGAAATGGATATATTTTCGGTACATTTGAAAATTCTACAAACTGTGGCAGTGTGTGTGCGCTTCTCGAATTTTACAGTCTTTCTTGCATATTACGAGCTCGTTGTTTGGCTACGCAACAATTGTTTAATTATGTTTAAAACTCGTAAAGAATGATATAAATCATTTCCAAGCTAATTATGCACGTAATGCAAGTGAAATCAATCATTTTAATGTTTATTTGTGGCTTAAAACATCACAATGATTTAACATATTTGTCGACCGAATTTGTGCGGCTGTACTGTACGAGCTGGGGCTGAACCGTACGTCAAAAAAGTTCGCCACGTGCTTCGAGATTTCAACCAATCAGAAGGTAGGCCGAAAATATGCACAAAGAAGGTCGTATGCTAGGAGCAATATCCCCAAAATAGGGGCAAAAAGTGTTTTAGTTTTTCGTGCTTTTACAGCGATATAAGGTATTTTTATCAAAATGTTGATAATGTACGAGCTTAAGCATTAAAAATCCAACTTATTCATGTATAACAAACTAGGCTGCCAATAGCAGTCTTTGAGAATTCATGAAACTAGAAGTGCGCTCTGCTTAGTAGGCCCAAAATAGGGACAAATACCCTATGTGGATGACAGTCGTGACGTAGCCGTGGAAGTTACACCTGCAAGTGTAGTAGTTAAGGCTCTGAAAGGCATCATTCCCGATCGGCCATTTGGCGGCCAGAAAACATTCAAATCTTGATTCAGAAAGATAGCGGCATTTTACATATAGTGATTATTTTTTCATTTCAATTTACTATTTCTGGACCCTGAATTCAGAACCATCATTGACAGTCATTGCCCTAAAAGTGAAAGACACCATCTACGACCTTAAATAGATGTTCCGCCGAATAATCAAGATGATGATTTTTTTAGATTCCTTTCACCGATCTTTCGTGCGCGAGAGAGGAGTTCCTTGGCTTGATTTATTTTTCTTTTGATGAGCGTCAAAAGATTTTCTTTTGATAATGATTCTTCCATCGCTAAAAAACAACAAAACACCAACAACTCAGTTTCTAATCTAATCTAATCTAACCCTGGCGCAGCCAGTCTTTCGAGGGCATCCTGGAAAATGCCTTAGGTTGATTATCGCATAGCATCCTCTTGTCATTATTAACATTGGCAGTGCCCCAATTCATTAAATGCTTTGAAACATCATAAACGTTAAAGCGGCCAGGCCAACTGCGTAAAGTTAACCGCAAAGATGATTCGTTGAAGTGGATTGAGTTTGAGCACGAATAGGGGGATGGCGTCGCTATTTTTAGACCACGTTTTCCACTTTTTCTCATCGAAACCGACTACTTTATCGACTTCATTTTGCTGGGCGAGATAGGACGCCGTCTATTTTTAGACGATGACTCAGCACTTTTCCACTCTTGCACTTAAAAAAACCAGATGGCAGCACGATGTAACGCCACGTCCCTATGTGCAAACAACAACACATTTTTGAATCTACAGGGGAGGAAGAAACATGGGGATCCCCCGCTCACGTTCCTGTTTGACAAAACACCAAAAACTCTGAAGGGCCCCGTGGCACGGTGGTTAGCGGCTTCGGCTGCCGATCCCTAAGTTGCTAAGGGGCGCGGGTTCGATTCCCGCCTTATCCTTCTGGAGCTTTTCGTTCAATGTTTGTCCCGTTTAATATTAGTATTCAGTCTTCAAAGATGGTGTGAATGTCTTCACTCAACTCAGTTTGGACTAAAATGGGGTAGCAGAATTTGATGTTAAAAGTCAGAAAAAAATACGAAAAAATATTGTTTAATCCAGTTTTGATTATCCGTAGTTCCTAAGAAACTCTGGATAATCGAACTTCGGATAATCGAGTGTGGACTGTACTAATATTAAGTTTCTTTCTTCTTCTTCCCAATCAAGGATCGGCCGCCTTCCGGTGTACCTCATCAGCCTGGCCATGGGCGCCCTGGGTCGAGCCCTGGCCGTATTCACCGCCCCGCACTACGGCCTGTTCACGCTGCTGGCGTTCGTCGGCAGTTTCGCGTCCAACACGGGCTTCCAGTCGCCGCTGATCGTCGCGATGGAGATCTCCAAGGATGAAAACAGGGCGTCGCTCTCGATGTGGCAACTCGGCGGTTGGACGGTCGGAATCTGCGTAGCTCCGATGATTTTGTGGTGGTGCCGGGATTGGGTGTGGCTATTGTTGGGCACTTCTTTGCCTTTGTTGGTGTTTTACTGCTTGCCTCAGTACAATATTGAGTCTCCGAGGTGGTTGGCCGGCCAGGGTCGGTATCCAGAGTGTATTCGGATGTTAAGAAAGATTGCCAAGGTGAATGGGAAGAGGTTTGATATGACGGTTGAAGAACTGCAGGAGAAGGCCCCGCGGAAGGAGTTTGAGAAGATGTACGGCATTGTGTCGCTGTTCAGCGGGAGTCACATGGCCAAGCTGACGAGTTTGCTGCTTGTTGCATGGATCTGCAACACGATTCCGACGTTCACGCTGCTGCTGTTGTCGACGCAGATGGGTGGGAATCCGTTTATGAACTTCTTCTGGCAGGGAGCGATCGAATTGCCGGCCTATCTGTGTGGACAAGTTCTCTGCGACCGCATCGGTCGCCGCTGGACCAACAGTGTCGCGTTCCTGTGCAACGCCCTGTCCTGCATTCCGGTCATCTTCATCATTCACCACCCGGGAACGGAACTATACGCCTCGATCTTCGCCGTCGTGATCAAGTTCTTCGTGTGCGTCACCTACTTTGCCCTGTACCTCCAATCCTTCGAAGTCTACCCGACCCTACTCCGCCAAACCGGAACATCGTTCGGGATCATAGTGGCGAACATTTTCGGTGCCCTTGGACCGTACATCGTGTTCTTGGGGACGAGCTTCGACATCCGGCTGCCGTTTGTAGTGCTGATGTTGATCGGGCTGTTGGGCTTTGTGACGTCGATTTTCCTGCCGGAAACCCTATACCAAAAGCTGCCGGACACGATGGACGAAGGTCGGCGGTTCGGGAAGAACCAGCGCTTCTGGACCATGCCGAGGAGACCGACAGCAGAGCGGGCTCAGAGTCCGGGAGAGGTGGAGAAGCTGAACCATTCCTGAATCTCTTGCGGGTTTTAGTTGGGGTTTTTGAGGAAGTCGCCGACCTAGTGATGCAAATAGAATTATTCTAGTAAATGACAAATATGTATGTACAAAAGTATAATTTAAATAATAAACTAACATGAACTTAACGAAATAAAAGTTGATAAGAGATCGCTTCGAATGCAAATAAAAAGAAGGAAACGTCCGTAAAAAGGCCAAAAATAAAAGCACAATTTCCTCAACTGCACATATAATTTGAATTTAAATTCGTTCATTTGACCGAGTTCCCGGGCACGGAAATGGCGACCACATGACCCAACCGTCATTTTGCACTTGGTTAGTGGGCCGCATCGTTTTTATTTGGACGTGGAGCTTCTTTTTTTTTGTGGCCGCAAAAAAGGGACACGAGTCAACGATGGCATTTCCCGGAAAGACCCTGAGCACCGTGAAAAACCGGCTGATGTCCCACACGGTACTTCCTTATTCACTCACTTGCCAGTGAAACGTACATTTCGTAATGATAGTAAAAAATAACCCTCCGAGCTGTGGCTGGGAATGTTGGGGTACTTTGGAGTATTTTTTGTTGTCAACTGAAAGACGAGTTTGGGGAAATTTATTTGCGACCCTTCAAAGTTGTAGTCTAGGCTAAGGTCTGAAAAGGATGTATTGACCGTTCATGTTTCCTTAAATTCAAATTTATTATTCTTAATGAATTATTTTGTTCTATAAAACATATCATTCCCAATTTTTATAGAATATTTAACGATGCACAGTAAAAAAAATCTGTGCAAAATCGCATACAAAAGCATGCACATCACCTTTGTGAGAAAAAGCATGTAATATTGTATGAGAAAACGCGTACACAAAAAGCGTGTACGCAAGAAAAAAAATAATAATTTGCACACCCCAAAAATGATATCAATCTGGTGAGAGTCACCTCCAGATTACCAAGTATGCGCCTCAACCCTCTCGGCTATTCCGCCGCTGTGAAAACGTGTGGATCAACAACGATCTAGCTGTATGTTCTCCATACATTGTATACAGGTGATCCAGTATACGACGTACGACACCTTTTCGTATATTGGCGTTGAACAAAGAAATAACAAGACTTTGAGATAGACGAGATGGTTGGGGCGCTAACTTGGTAATCTGGAGATGACTCTCACCAGAATGATATTATTACTGGGTGTGCAAAATCTTTTTTTTCTTGCGTACATGCTTTTTGTGTACGTGTTTTCTCATACAATATTACATGCTTTTTCTCACAAAGGTGATGTGCGTGCTTTTGCAAGCGATTTTACCATGGGATTTTACACCGTACAAATATTTGACATCAAAAATATTCAAGAAAAATAACTCTTATTCTCTAAAACAGTATGATTTGAACACAAAAAAGATATATTTAATGTATTTTATCTCTTCGTATCGTTTCTGACTATATCGCAGTCAATCTTGGAAAAAACCGAGCAACAAAATTTCTGCGCAGACTCAACTCGAGGGGAAGCATGAAGTTTGGGGTCCCCAGAATAACGTGCCCTTTGTTTTTTTTTTTAATATTTAGACAGGGCCGAATCGTTTATCTCCAAAGTTTGTATGAAGAATTCGCTGTTCACTACTCCCACATATTGCATGCAATTTTTGATTGTATACAAGAGCGACGAACCGCCCTATTTCTCCATACAAACTTTGAAGAAAAACCATTCGGCCAAAAATATTTCTCATTATTGCAAATATCTTTTTTTCAAAAGTCCTTAGCACTCCATAATTTTATTTTTCTAATTAATACATACATACCCCCAACCTTACAGTGGGTCACCATTTTCCGGAGAAATTCGCAACAGTTCCTACAAGATCCAACAAATAATAAAGTTCACAGGGGGGCGTTTGCGACGCTTTACCCTCCCAACTCCCTTCCCGACGGGGGTGCAAATCATTCCACTTCCGGTGCAGCTATTTTCCCGCGATGAACTTTTATCTCCTTTTATTTATTTTCCGGCAGCAAACTCGCGCCAACAAAGCTGCACACAAACACACACACACACACATAGAAAACACGCCGGGGCAAACATATGAACATCCCGCTGCCTGCAATAAACCAACAACACACGTCACATCACGTTTGGAATTTTCACTTTTCTCCGCTACAGTCAGTTGTTTTGAAAACATGATATTTTTCACTCGATTTTCTCGGCACTGGTTGACCGGATTTTATCCGGGTTTGTTCCATTCGGTCCGGTTTAAGATCCTGTAAGTCCGAATTGAAAATAATAAAGATAGGGAAGGTCCTGCAAATGATTTTCTAAAAATATATATATTTATATATTATATATATATATATAGTTTTAGTTGATACAAGAACGTAGTTCTTCAAATTGCCAATAGGTGGTAACACTTAACTTCATAGTGTTTATGCTAATTAAACGTTCGCGTTAGCGTTATGAGGAAGGTAGAAATCACCTAATGGTGGATTAGAAAACTTTTTTGAATGAAATTTGACCAAACGTATTGCTAGTTCCTAATTTTCCAAAAATGGTCCAGAAGAAATTGGGATTAGGTTTTGGCAACACAATTGAAAACAATGCAAACCGGAATTTGCAGATTTCGACATTTTATACAAACTTTTTTCTAATGTAACTGAGTGTTCCCATTCTTCGGGTTGCAAAAGAGAAGTTGCCGGGAAAATGCACACAAGGGGAAGTTTTGCACTTTGCCACGTGGAATGTAAATTATGCAAACTTTCAAACACTCTTCTGTTGTTGTGGTGTTGCTGGCGGTGGCACACATTTGCACACATACATGTTACATTACACACTCACATCCGAAAAACCGGCGGCACATTTTCTCGCTCTCTTGTTTCCGCGGTTTTAGTCGCTTTGCGCCGTTCCTAGATGTATGCAACTCAAAATGATTACAAAATAGTAGCGGATGAAAAACTATTTGTTTTCCACCTCTTTTTTTCGCTTGTTCTATTTTTCTTCTTACAGTCAGTCCTCGGAAACTCTTTTTTCGGGAAAAGTGGTGGAGCGCTGTGTTTTGCGGTTGATGACGGGTTGATGCTTCCAGAGTGCCACTTGTGAGCATGTGTGTTTGGGTGTGTGTGCCCAGCACGTGGAATAAGTGAATATTGTTTATTTTGTATCTATTGTTTTTGGTTGGCGCAACCGCGGGTAGAATAGTACTCAGACGAGGGAGAGTGTGTGTGTGTGAGTTTGTGGTGAAAATGTGAAAAGGCTTAAACGCCCGGCTGTTTGTTGGTTGTTTTGTGGTTTTGTGAAATACGTAAAACGTGGTTGCGGATGCAAATGCAATAGTGGTGCACTCAGTTGAAAACTTTTAACTTAGTGAGTTTTAAAAGTTTTAATGGAATGTTCATAACAAGGACCATCATGGATTGAAAGAGTTCTTCAAAATTCCCTTTTATAATTTTAAGAAATTATAATTTTATACAAGAACTGAATGAACGAAATGTACATTTAACAACCTTAATAAAAAGGGAATTTGAAGATGTAAATAATTAATGTCATACTTTAATCATTATAAAATTGTTGCTTTTTTACCATGCATTATGGTGAAGCCGTTGATCATTTTCTAATAAAATTGATCATCACTCTGAAATGCTCTGTATTAATTCAATTTAACGAATTTCTGCACCAAAATGAATCAACATGTGCCGGTTGTTGCCTTCTTGAAGCCACTGAAAGAATTTTTGGTCTAAATCAAATGTGTTTCAAAATTTATATAATTTCGTGGTACAATCATTGACGTCCTAGTTGGCAATCATTGATTAATGATGATTTTCATAACTTGGCATGCCAGTTATGCAGTTTTCAGAAAATATTAACTGAAAACGAACATCAGAATTTGCTGTGCAAGGAATGGGATAATCGTTACCAGAAGGAATCAGCATGTGTAGGGCACTATTCTAAACAACTTGTTGAAGGAATTTTGTCAAAATATTGAAAGCGACGCAAAATTTATATCTTTGAACGAAAAATGATGGCAATGATGGAAGTCTTCACGTTATGCCTATGTATTAAATAATACATAGGATTACCTACTATCAGTAGAAATGACTATGGGTAAAAAACGATGCAACTCATCTATTTTCTTAACGATAAAAACAATCTAAGTGTTATAAAAGATTTTTTTGCGTGAAAATGTTCTTGAATAGTTCCTCTCAGAGAACGACATTGGGTCAAGTGGAACGTAAATGATGCTCGAATACAGAATGGGTCAACATAAATCATTCATTCGTGAAGCTTGTTGTGACAAGCTACAATGTTGGATGAGAAGTGTTTCGAACAATTAAGTTGTTTTCGAGCAGTTACAAACAAATATTTAAAAAAAGGCGATTTTTCGAGTTCATTTTGGCCAAAATGGCACCTCAACTTTAAACTGTTATCAAAATGACATGATCTGTTCTATTAACATTCCAACGCCCAAGGCTCCAAAAAACTTGGAACGGTAACTTCAACTCGCTGGTTCTCGGGCATAACTCACCCAATCAAGACAATTCTTTTTTCCAGTGATTTGTTAGGGTATCAAGATGACTCTAGAACTTTGCAGAACTCAATTTGATCAAATCTGTAATTTTTGCGATGAAAAACATCGTTCCAACTTTTTTCGCGTTTAAAAAAAAAAATCGCCAAAAATTCCGCGGAGGACTACTGAGAAAAAATAGGTACACGGAAAAAAATTTGCCGATGTTTTTATTAACATTTTTTTTCACAAAAACTCAATTTCCCAAAATACATATTTTTTGATTTTCGAGAATTTTTGATATGTTTTAGAGGACAAAAACCCGCAACTTTTAAGCTATAGAGATGTATGGTCAAAACATCTACCGCCGAGTTATGAATTAAAAAAAAAAAAATGATTTTTAGAAAAAATCGAAATTTTATGGCAAAAAAAATTTTGACCTCAATTTTTTTATGTAAAATTGAATTTGCAATCGAAAAGCACTTTACAGATTTTTTGATAAAGGGCTCCGTTTTCAAGATTAGCCACCGAAAGTATGATTTTAACAAAATAGTGGCAGTTTTTCGATTTTTAAAAATAGTGACCATGGGTGACCATTTCAATTTTTTTTTTAAATTCAGAAAATTAGCTATGAAATTGTCTAAGAGACAATGAAGAGTGGTCCTCTGGTTGCTGAAGTACAGTGGCTAAAACAAAAAGAAACATGAAAATTGAAGTTTTTAAGCCTTAACCAAATCCCACCATTTTCTAATTTCGATATCTCAGCAATTTATGGTCTGATTTTCAATGTTAAAACATGAAACATTCGTGAAATTTTCCGATCATATAGAAAACAATATTTTGAAATTGTTTGAATCAAGACTAACATTTCAAAAGGACGTAATATTGAATGTTTCATTGAAAATCGGACCATTAGTTGCTGTGGTGGGTTGTTTGGGTGAGACTTAAAAAGCTTCAATTTCATGTTTCTTTTTCTTTAAGCCGCTGTATCTCAGCAACCAGAGGTCCAATCTTCAATGTCTCTTAGACAATTTCACCATACTTCTCTATAGCTCAAAAGTTGCGGGTTTTGGTCCCCTAAAACATATCAGAAAATCTCGAAAATCAAAAAAAATACGTATTTTGGGAAATTGAGTTTTTATAAAAAAGTGTTAATTTTTTCTTAATAGTCCTCACCAATACCTACAACCTTACCCAAGACACTTGGTCAGAAAATTCACTCAAAAGTTACAGCTGTTTAAATATCTACGTACCATTTTTGTATGGACAGCTGTCAAAATTGTATGGAGACTTGTATGGGTGAACCAATGACACAAAATAGCTTCTTTGGTCATAGGGAAGGATCCCACAAAGTTTGAGTCATATAAAAAAAATACAAAAAATAAATTAGAAAGAAATCCATTAGAACTATTCAGTTTGATTCGTAAAATACACATTTTTTACTTTTGATTTTTTTATATGTTTTGTGGGACTGGTAGAAAAAATATTATGCTGTTAAAAATTAAATCTGACTACAAAGATTACGATACTTGAGCATTGATACCAATATAATGTAATTAAAGGGGAATGAAGTTCTCGAAAATCAGCCAAGGGGTGGAATATATCGAAAAACTAACTTAATCCACCTATGTGGTTGGTGCCTTCCTCACTCTTTTCCAACAATGGGTGATATGTGATATGATGGCAGGGGTTTAGACACAAATTTGGTCCAAAAAAACACACATATCACTCAAGGGCTCATAAATGGCATCATAAGTGGTCAGAACTCGAGACAGGGTTGCCAGATCTTTCATGTTTTGGACTCGTTGGAAAGGTCTTTCGATTACCTTACCAACGATGGGTCGGATGCTGGATCCGGACATTGTTTACATACATTTAAGTGAGATCCGGCTACAAAAAAGTACATAAATATCACTTAAGTGGTCGTAACTCGAGACAGGGTTGCCAGATCTTCAATGTTGTGGACTCGTTGGAAAGGTCTCTCGATTACCTAATCAACGATGGGTCGGATGATGGATCCGGACTTTGTTTACATACATTTAAATGAGATCCGGCTACAAAAAAGTACATAAATATCACTTAAGTGGTCGTAACTCGAGACAAGGTTGCCAGATCTTCAATGTTGTAGACTTGTTGGAAAGGTCTTTCGATTACCTAACCAACGATGTATAACATGATGATGTTTGGTTCAGGTTACTGCCATTTATTCATCTTCCGAAAATATGCGAAAACACATTTTTATACATAACTTTTGAACTACTTATCGAAACTTCAAACAATTCAATAGCACCGTATGGGACCCTAAACCAAGTCGAATGCGGCTGGTTTGGTCAAAATCGGTTTAGCCAGTGCTGAGAAAACTGAGTGACATTATTGGTCACATACACACACACATACCCACACACATACACACACACATACACACACACATACACACACACATACACACAGACATTTGTTCAGTTTCCGATTCTGAGTCGATATGTATACATCAAGGTGGGTTTTCGAGCTTTAAATAAAAAGTTCAATTTTAGAGCAGGATTATAGCGTTACCTCAGTGAGGAAGGCAAAAGGTTGATAACCAGTGATGTAGAAGGTCTTAACCGTATTTATTATCCGTACAAAATTCTCTCCAATGCCGCTCGGTTCCCGTCTATTTATTTTATTTCCAAAAAGAGGTGATTTTTGTGATATTGGTGGCTGTTGAAAAACTATTTTGGGGTGCTTATTGTGTACTTATCTCAGTATTAAAAAATCAAATAAAAAAAATGTTTCATTTGAGTATGTCTGGAGTTTTTTTTGGAAAAGGTCTAATAAACCAAATTTCCAGTTTTTGCTCTTTTGGTGTTTTTGAAACCGCCTTGAGTCAGGGGTATTAAAAAACACCCAAAAGCAAAAACTGAAAATTTGGTTTATTGGACCTTTAAAAAAAAAAAAAAAAAAACTCCAGATGTTTTCTTTTTGCCTTCCTCACCTTACTGAGTAAAGGCTATAAAATCACTCAGAAAACGAACTTCTTAGTTTTACCTCCTAGACCCACCTACATGTATACATATCGACTCAGAATCAAATTCTGAGCAAATGTCTGTGTGTGTGTGTGTGTGTAGGGATGTGGGTCTGTGCACCAAAAAATATGCACTCGATTATCTCAGCACTGGCTTAACCGATTTGGACCGTTTTGGTCTCATTCGATTCGTCTTGGGGTCCCATAAGTCCCTATTGAAAATTATGAAGTTTAGTAAAGTAATTCAAAAGTTATGCTAAAAAAACGATTTTAACAAAAGTCTGGAAGATTGTAAAAAGGGTGGTTTTTGTAAGAAAACCCGTCATGCTATACATTTTTAGAAAGGTAATAAAAAGACCTTTCCAATGCGTCAAAAACATTTGAGATCTGACAACCCTATCAAAAGTTATAAGCACTTAAGTGTTATTTATGCACTTTTTGGAGGCCGGATCTCGAATATTTCGATGAAAACGTTGTCCGGATCTCTTATGCGACCTATCGTTGGATAGGTAATCAAAAGAACTTTCCAACGCGTCCAAGACATTGAAGATCTGACAACCCTATCAAAAGTTATAAGCATTTAAGTGTTATTTATGAACCTTTTAGAGGCCGGATCTGATATATTTCGATGAAAACGTTGTACGGATTTATCATGCGACCTGTCGTTGGATAGGTAATTAAAAGCCCTTTGCAACGAATTCAAAAGATTGCAGATTTGACAACCCTATCAAAAGTTATACGCACTTAAGTGTTATTTATGAACTTTTTTCAGGCCGGATCTCATATATATTGTTGAAAACGTTGTCCGGATCTATCATGCGACAGGTCGTTGGATAGGTAATCAAAAGACCTTTCCAACGAGTTTTATAGATTGCAGATCTGACAACCCTATCAAAAGTTATAAGCACATAAGAGCCCTGAATTATGAAGATCTGACTATACCCAATCTGACGGTATGAATAATGAATCAAGTTGATAGAACACTGAAAGGTCCGCCCTTTTGTATCTATTTTGGATAGCATTACCCTCTAAATGTGAGGAAGGCACCAACCACCTAAGGGTGGATTAAGTAACGTTTATTATTATAGAGTTGTGTTGTTTTGTAAATGCGTTATTGCTCTCCAGATATCAGAGCAATGGTTTTTTTTCCAAGCAAAACTTAATCATGGCGCAAGAAGTAATTAAAAATCCACCCTTCTGTCCCTTTCCCCCCACGTGCATGCTTTTCATTTATTTATGTAGTTGTTGTGCAAGTTTCCACCCGAGTTCGTCGTCTTTATCCCTGGCACAGATCTACCACGTGTGGCTGCTTCTGCTGCACCAGCGAAATGGCTGAACCTAATTTGCTGCTGGCAACCAAGTTGGGGGCAAATACATGTTAAATTAAGGACTGGAAGAGTATGCTGCTGCTGCCGGATTATGATTATGTAGTGTCGCCGGGGATAAAAGACTATATCTGGCGGGCGCGAACTTTTTTCTCCCCTTTTCCGCCGCCGCGCTGTTGTTATATTTTTCCATGGGAAAAGTTTATCTCTTGACTTGACTTCCCAAGTAACATTTTTTCCCAGGAGTTCTACAAGAGCTCTTTAAGATAGCTACAGCATAGCAGTTTGGACCGCGGTAGGATAAAATTCTCTTCAAAACTTCTTCAGGAGTTTGGAAGAGTACTTGAAGAGAGTTTTATCCTACCGCGGTCCAAACTGCTATGCTGTAGCTATCTTGAAGTGCTCTTGTAGAACTCCTGTCAAAAAATGTTACTTGGGTTTGATGAGGGTTTTCCATCCGAGTTTTTTCCCCACTGCTAGTGTTTTGTAGGTGCTGGTGCTGCTGCTACTGACATGTGAAAGTTATGCCCTAGAAGAAAAAAAAAAAGTGTGTGCAAAATTATTTCATCCTTTTGGCCTTGTTTTCTATGAGAAAAGTGTATGCGCCAGATGCGGGTTCACATGAGTTGGTTCATGGTTGGTGTTTCTTCTATAATGTATGCCTCGAGCAATAAAATTCGTAATAAAAATATGAACCCCCACTTCAAGGGTGAAAGTTTTTCACTGGGTTAACATAAGGGGTTCATCGGGATAGAATAATTGGAGCATAAAAAGCACCTGTTATGTGGCTGCTAATAGGGAGTCGCTTTGTAGTTTCCTGGGTTTAATTATTGTACTTGTTTTGTTATTATTGTTTCAACACAAAGGGAATTATTCATTCAAATTAAAACACAAACATTTGAATTGTGTTGGAGCTGAAAATCTCTAAAATCTCTGGACGTAATATTTGAGTAACCCCAAAACATGATTTTCTCAGCACTCGTAGTATTTATCCAACTTGGTAAACCTTGTTGGAAAAATGTACGACTCGATTTTAAAAAAATCTTAATTTTGCACAAGTTGTAAGTAGTGTCGGTAGTGTGTCAATTTTAGAAATAACTTAAATATAATACAACCACAGCAATACAAGCATTTATCAGTGCTTAATCCTTCAGCATTCCTCTTAAACCATCTCTGTCGAAAGCCAAACTCTCCAAAAGTCAGTCCTAAACGTTAACCATTCAAATCACCCATAACTCACTCACTTTGGAGCAATAAATCCGCTTAGTTGCGCTCGCACGTCTTCAAGGCAGCAATAAATTCCTTCCAGGTTATGCCCTCAGCAACTCGCAAGATGGAGTTGGAAGACGAAAAAAAAAAATCCCGGAAACGGAAATTTACTGATATTTATTGGTGCATTTCCATAGCCCCCGTCGTCGTTTTGTTCCGCCTTTCCGCGTGTGCACTTGAACGCTGGTGAAGTTCTTGCAACTGCACAGGATAAACTTGGTTCCGCTTTTCCTTTCGAATTGTGATGTAACACAACAAGTGCCACGTACTTCTTGTACTTGTTGGAGGTACTTGGAATGGATATCTCGGCGGGTAGCAATCACCATTCGTTTATTCGATAACTCCTGTCCCGTCCCAGATTTGGTGAGCCGTCGATGCCGTGTCGTCGATATGCCAAATTGAGTGGTTTATTGGGTTGGGTTTTTTTAGTTAGGGAAATGATGCAGTAAACTAGTGTATTGGTCCGATTGAAAGTTAAGAAAAGGTTTTTAAAAATTTTCTAGAACCGTAATCACAAGTACCATATAACTTCTATTACACCCAAACCAACAGACAATTAGACGTCATTCTCTTTAAGAATTCATTGATCAACATTTTAACGGCCAATTTGAGTTATTAGAATCTCACCACCATCAATTTAAATTCACCACTCCACATTTACACGCGTTTGACAGTTGCTTGAAGATGTATGCCAGCACACTTTCACACATTTTCTGCAGTGTGCGCTTTCACAACTAGATGGCTCTAGTGAGAAGTGATTGTTTTTAAACCAAGCATCCATGATAGACATTATTCCAAATCTCACCATTCTAGTGCTGTATTCGTTTGGGCAACCTAAAGATGATTTTCACTGAGTTTGACAGCTGTCAATATTTGTCACTAAAAACTATCAATTTGACAGCTCCCAGTGTTTTTTATACCAACCTAACATTGGCGAGCTTTATTTGTGAACTGCATTGTTATTTTACAATCTTTTTGATGTTTTTTTTTATTGTTTTGCTGGATTTATTCAATGTTAAAGGTACCCTCATTTAGGTGAACTCAACTGTCTTATTTAATAAACTACCAGTGTTGCCTAACCTTCATCAGCCCCTGCTTTCGGTGTTAAAATACACCATGTTATTAGGAATAAAGCTGTCTCTTGAGACCCTTTAGGGTACCAGTGGCCACAGTTGGCCTTCACCAAGGCCTGCTGTCCCTTCCCAAAGCAGGTTTATCGTCGAGCCGTGCTGTGTTGGGTACGTCAGATTTGGTCCTCGGTGTCCTCTGAACCCGTAAAATATTCGACCGTGGAAAAAAAGGTCCCAGCCTGTGGGGTGCGTTTAGCAGTTATTACGGAATGAGGTATGGTCATATAAAGTTGCGGGAAATGTTGGGGTATATAAAGGGAGTGTGCATTTATTTTGGTAAATATGGGACTTATTTCATCTTTGTAGACATTGAAATTAACCCCAAAAATGTACAGGCCTTTCAACTATAAACCCCAAATAAACGTACCGTAAACTGGGGTGACTTTGATAGGTTTTTCAAATCTCGAGTTTTTTTTGAAAAGGTCCTATAAACAAATTTTTCACTTTATGCTTTTTGGGTGTTTTTGGCGGTTCTAAAAACACCCAAGAAGCAAAATTTGAAAATTTTGTTTATAGGACCTTTTCAAAAAAAAACTCCAGAAATGCCCGTCAAATTAATATCTAAACATTTTTGAGAATTTTGAGTATGTAAGCTTTAAGGGCTAGCTTATTATCGAACATATATGCAAAAATGTGACTGTTACATTGGATGTATCAAAATAAGTGGCCAAATCAAATTTCTATCAATGTCACCCCGGGCTATCAACGTCACCCCAGTTTACGGTACACAAAACAAAGCACTTGCATCCCTCTCATCTCGAGAGCCGTCCTACTTCATCCAATACTCGAAATTTCCATGCTCAAAAAATGACGAAAAACAAGGTTATTAGCCAACTACAAATGCGTCATATTTTGTCAAGTGCACATTCCGGCACACGTGAGTGCTCGTTAAAAAATGTCACCTCCCGTACCCGGGCACGACCTGTTTGGACGACTTCTAGTCAGGTACTAAGCCAAGTTCTGCCTCGACAAAACGATACACGCAGCAAAATTCAGCCTTATCACATTGATAAATATGTTTATCAACATTGATCACTATTAGTTATTATTTTGATAATTTTGATTTATGATTTTGATAAACATTTATTGTCAAAACGATAATGATTTTTATTGTTTTGATTATTAAAATTATCGCTGGACTTTTTTCCGCGTGCACGTTTTCTCCTGTCAAAATAAACATAAACAAACTAATCGGAGCGGAGAACAAAATCGAAACCGGTCAAACTGACCGGCCTCCAACTCGTGCGAAATTTTCGACGTCGCTTGATGACTTCCCCCACGTTAAAATCAAAGTAAAGTCCCTGGCTGCGATGGACAGTCCGGCTCCAACCAAAGCTGATTCTACGCCAACTTCCGGAACCAGAGATTGATGGTGATAAATTTGTCTTGAATTATAGTAAGTATTGTTGTCAAGTAAAGCTCTTGATGATGTTAACTTTAGAATGCTACTTTTCAGTTTATTATCGCCAGGAATCTTTGTCCGCTACCAAAATGCTTTCGAACGGAGTTTTGGCCGTTTACCGAGCCGATACAAATTCACGTCATTCACACGCAGAAAAATTCAGCCTTATCAAATTGATAAATCACATTATCAACTTCAATAATTTTCATTTATTGTTTTGATAAAGTTGATTTATCGTTTTGATAAACTTTTCATATCAAAACGACAAATTTCATTGTTATTTTGATAAATTAAATTATCGCTTGAAATTTTTCGCATGCACGTTTTCTTCTGTCATCGAAACATAAACAAACAGCTGAAGGCAGCAGAATCAGCTCGGAATATATTGAGCACCCGGAAAACAACAAAATTTTCTACGCCGGTAAAGTAACCCAGCGGAGAGAAGTACCTTAACGTGCTGTTAAGGAAGCCGGAAATGCGACTACCATTGAGCATTCCCTGTAGAAACCAGGAACGATGACCAAGTCCGTGACGGCAAGTCCGGCAGTGACCAACACTGTTTTATGCAATCCAAACAGTAGCCGCCGCACAATTCCTGTTAGCATCATCCGGACACAGAGAAATCAGATGTTAGCATCGATGGTGGTAAGTTTGCGTTGAGTCAAAATAAGTAAAGTTTTCATAGCTCGCTCAGGATCTTTTGACAATGTACTCTAGGAATTAAAGTACAAATTTATCTTGTTAACCATTGAATTTATTTTAGATGAATCTCACTCAACTAACCCTGGTAATCAACCAGGAATCTCTACATGGGAACCGTGAAACAGCTGGAAAATATGGCATTTCATGGGCATGCTGACAACACGACACATCCGGTATCGGGAGAGTCTAGTGCGGGTGCAGAGTTTCCAGCCGAATGGTCCACTAAAGAAGGCGGAAGAGTCAAAATTTACCAAGTACGGAGCCCAGTATAAAAGGTCAACGACATCATAGAAATGCGATGATGCGGTTGGTGCTAAACCTTTTTATTCCCACAGTAAAACCATGGATTTATGTAAATAAATAAAGCAATTTTGGCAATACTTCTTTTGTTTAATTTGAAACAATCAAAAATACGAAATAATCAACTGTAAAATGACGATAAATAATATTATCATTTCAATAAAAATCTTATATTGTTTTGATAAAATAATTTATCAAAATGATAAATATTTGTATCGATTTGATTACTTTTGTTTTGACGTTTCTTCAATCACGATTATCAAATCGATAATTTATTTTGTCAAATTGATAAATAATTATTATCAAACCGATAAGAAAATTTATTAAATTTGATAAAATAAATTATTGGTTGCCAACCGATAATTTTATTTATCGAAATGATAGCAGAAATTTATCGAATTGATAATTCTTTTTTCTGCGTGTACGTTATCAGTGAGTCTTGGCGCGCAAAAATTGGAATAACTCACGTCAAAGCGCACCTCATCATCGTCGACGAGAGTTTTTACCGTGCCTTTTCTTTGTTTTGGTTTTAAAAAATTAGACATTTTTAATTTAAGAAAGTTAAGTTAAAATGTGAAAAAGTACGAAGACTTCAGTGTGAGAAGATTTAGACTCTGGTTTCTCTTAATTTATTTTTCACTTAATTTTCTTCGGAAAGCTCGTTTTAGTGTTCATGTTTCATGTATTTGAGATCATCAAGCAAGTTTTTAATCTTACGAATGAAAACGATGACACAGCTTGATTAGTGGAATACTACAATGTATAGCAAATTAGTAAAATAATACTAAAGATGTGACTCGGTCGGAAAAAAAAGTTTGGTCGAGGGCAATGAAAAACTTGCTCTCAAGAGAGAGCGAGCAGAAAAACGAGAGAATAAAAACGAAGAGAGATTTAATGTTGCTCTCTATCTTCACGCTTTCTCTACCACACTGAAGAAAGTTATGGTAACAGGACATTTAAAAATTTTGCGTGGTAAAAATGTGTTAACATACATCAGGAACTTATGAAATTTTTCTCAGTTTCTGTTGAATTTCGTATTTTTCCACATCATTATAGGGAAATTACCAAAGTTTGAATCATCCAAAGTTCAACTTTTTTTACTGTGCAGTTTCTTTTCTTCACAGAAGCAACTGTTTTTCTAAAATTTTGCTCCTGTAACTCAAATTTACGCCGCAAAGCCGTTAAACATTTCCACCGTACACCTCCGAAGGGAGGATGACTTATTCGCACGGCCAAACGTGGAAAAAGCGAACGCCATCATCGCCATCGTCGTCGGGGGTATCAAAAGGCGGGAAAGCACATAATCATCATCCACTTGAGACAGTTTTCGTCTTAATTATGTGAAATTTTTCTCTCGCTGCATCACGACTTCACAGTGAGCCATGATGATGATATGCGCAAATTAGGGGCCATTCGTATAGTACGTGATTTTAGGAGGGGTCTTCCAAATAAATTACGATTTTTCTTTGAAATATATCCAATTGATTTTTTCTATGTTCAATAAAGAACAAAAATATTCGAAATCCCTCAAAACTGAAAGCCAACCTTTTTAAAAATTGCTTTCTTCCATGTTACATAACTCTTTCATAATGACTTCACTTTTCGCTGAACAGAACTTCACCATCATCGTGGAATAGTTCCCGCGGGCTTCTTTGGTCTTGGTGATACTTGAAACGGGAAATATCCGGAATTAATTTTAGATTTCATCAAGCGCTGAGCTGAGTTTTGTAATTGCAGTTATTATCATTTTTGTGAATTTAAAAAGGATCGTTTATTTGTGAAAAAAAAATAACTTAAGATTAGGCACCAATTGAAGATTATGTAGATAAATTTATTATTTGGGAAGGGTAAGAGGACTTTTCTATGCTATTTTTAGAAACTCTTTTATTCCATTCGAATCTGCTACAAAACATTGCAACAACCTTAAGCAACGTAAATGTACTCATTTTTTCTCATCCTACGCGGACAATATCTTTTCACGGGGCCAGATGGGCCAGAGGGACGATACGTCATATATCCCGGTTTGTGTTATTACGCAATGACATTGCCTACACACACCGGGTCTGGAGTGAGTTTCGTCATTCTTTCTGTCATGCATGAATTAGCGTCCTCAATACTCATGAGGAACTTGTCAATCACTTTGTGCTTTCGGAGAAACAGTAGAATGTATCACGAAATTTTGACTATGGTGAATTTGCGATTTTCGTCATTTTTTTCAAAAAACCTCTTTTTTCGAATGGCCATATCTCGGAAACAAAATATGATAAAGCAAAACTCGACAGCTATTTTTAAAGGAAATTGGACGCTGACTCGAATGGCTTCATTAGATTTTCGATTGGAATCAAACTTTGATGCATTATGCGCAATTGAAAACTTTACACAAAATTTTCTCAATATACATGCGATTAAATTTTAAATAAAACGTCTCCATCGTGTTCCCCAGACGATTTTACATATGAGTCAGTTTTTAGAATGTTGGGCGAATTGAAATCTCTTAAGATAACGATTTTTTTAGCTTGCAGTTTCAGAATATACCTACCACGCGATGCATTTTGCCTAAAAAATGAACAAGCACATCGTCCCGTCCACCTTATTCATATTTCCACTCTTGGGACGCCGGCAACCGAATTCAACCTTACTTCGGGACAATGCACAGGTCGAAGAAACATAATTAACCTTCCTAAGGTGTTAGGGTCTATATGACCCAGACGGCTTATGAAATGTGCTGTAACTTTTATTCATTCTAACTTACAGACTTGAAACTTTCTGACTTTTCTTAACTTTGTAAAATAAACATTTTGCAACCGGAAGCAACCTCCAGCGCCACCTAGAAAGGGCGCTACAAAAAAACTTACGTTAAAGGTGTTAAGGGGTCTATATGACCCCGGAATTGAAAATGCTGGCAAAAATCCATTTTGCAACCGATTTTCGTTCTTTTGGACGCAACTGCATATTTCTACTGCCCATGCTCGCATAAATGTCACATATGCAAAAACAGCAAGTGCAGTCCAGACTAGATTATCTGAAGTTCAAATTTAAATCTTTTGCCTTCGGGTGTTTTTGAATACAGTCTAGACTCGATTATCTGAAGCCTCGATTATCGCACGGTGTATTTTTTCGAGACCTCAAAGATAAAAAAATCGGTATGTCTGATATTTGGCACCGTGAAAGAAGGGCTCTTTCCCGACATTTTGCGGGGTCCAGTGAAATATTTCGTCGGGTGGTCTAGAACAACTTTTTTTTTTGAAGATTATTTTTCGATTTTATGGGATATTTGCTCAAAAAATCATAGAAAATCGGTGCATTCATGTTTGTATCACTCAAATTTCTTATGAATATGCCTTGGGGACTCTAATCAACTATATTTGACCCATATTTGACCTCCAATAAAAAAAAATCGAACCAAGTTTACCAGATTTCTAGCATTCTTTGAAATTACCCCAAAATCCAAGCTGGAAACCCCGATACGACCGAAAGTAAATCTTTTCTTTGTACAATTTGTCATGAAATTACAGCAACACATTGCCCGGATACGAATGTGAGCATCAAACAATGCAAAACATGGATTATTTAATAAATAAGCTGTTTATTACCCAATAGGTTCTCTGCCACATCACACTATTACATTTTAAAACATTTTAGAATCAATCACATTGTAGAGAATAATTTTCTGAACAAGTTCCATAAAAAAGTATCAGTTTTGGTTCAATATAAGCAGAGATATGCCCAATTTCCTGAAATAAATAGTGCCTTTCTCCAAAATTTCTTAATTTAATTACCTTTCACATGATGGGCACTGCCTACTAAGATATTTTTTATGATAATAATATTTTATTGAAACATAAAAATTATAAAAAGTTTTGACGAAATTCATGAAAATTATTCTATAGCATTAATAACAAAACTCAGTAGGCAGTGCCCATCATGTGAAAGGTAATTAAATTAAGAAATTTTGGAGAAAGGCACTATTTATTTCAGGAAATTGGGCATATCTCTGCTTATATTGAACCAAAACTGATACTTTTTTATGGAACTTGTTCAGAAAATTGTTCTCTACAATGTGATTGATTCTAAAATGTTTTAAAATGTAATAGTGTGATGTGGCAGAGGATTGCAAAATTAAGTTCGGAACCTATTGGGTAATAAACAGCTTATTTATTAAATAATCCATGTTTTGCATTGTTTGATGCTCACATTCGTATCCGGGCAATATGTTGCTGTATTTTCATGACAACTTGTACAAAGAAAAGATTTATTATCGGTCTAATCGGGGTTTCCAGCTTGGATTTTGGAGTAATTTCAAAGAATGCTAGAAATCTGGTTAAATTTGGTTCGATTTTTTTGGTGGAGGTCAAATATGGGTCAAATATAGTTGGTTAGAGTCCCCAAGGCTTATTCATAAAAAGTTTGAGTGATATCAACATGAATGCACTGATTTTCTGTGACTTTTTTGAACAAATATAGCATAAAATCGAAAAATAATCTTCAAAAAAAAAGTTGTTCTAGACCCCCCGACGAAATATTTCGCTGGACCCCGCAAAATATCGGGAAAGAGCCCTTCTTTCACGGTGCCAAATATCAGACATACCGAAATTTTTATCATTAGTTTGTTCTAAAAAACACACCGTGATCCGAAGTTTCGAGTATCCGAAGTTTGATTATCCGAAGGTTTGTTGCTTTTAACATCAAATTCTGCCACCTAAATCTGAGTTCTGCTACCTAATTTTAGTTAGATTTGAATATTTGATTGCTTATTAAATTAAAAAAATGGCATTTTTTCAATATGTCACCACCGCCATTTTGGTCACCATTTTGGATTTAAAATCTCAATATCACTTTAGAGTGGGTCGTACTTAAGATTTACAATAAAAAAAAGACAACGAAAAAATTGTTTTTTCGTGGTTCGATTATCCGAAATGAAATTTTTGCCGAGGTCTTCGGATAATCGAGTCTGGACTGTACCTCTGACTCAAGGCGGTTTCAAAAACACCCAAAAAGCACAAACATAAAATTTGGATACTGGGCCCTTGAAAAACTCCAGAAATGCATTTTCTCAGTATACAATTGACATTACCGGATTAAGTCATACTAGAGCTCGACAATCAAACATATAAGACTAAGGAAAATATATTTTTTTTGTGATTCGATTGTCCGAAGTGATTTTATCCAAGGCCTTCAGATAATCGTGTCTGTACTTAACTAGATATTTTTTTTTTCTGAAAGATCTCATGATTTTGAACCAAACTGCATCAAAAGTGATGAAAATGCCTTTTTACGCTCCCAAAATATTTCGAAAATTATTTGAGTGTTTTGATTTTTTTTATATATTTCGAGGGCGTTTGTGCCATATTTAACGGTGGTGATCACCCTACTGAGCCACCCTGAAAATCTCACGCATTTTTCCACATTTTTTTTATCCTGCTTCATGTCACAAAAGGTCACCTGGCTCACAACGGTGGTGGTGGTTCAAAAGAGACCCCTCGGTCTACGTGAGACGGGTCAGGTGTTGATGTGATTAATTGTCTCATTCATTAGATGAGTGTGACCGGCAAGCCCGGATGACGCCAACAAGACTCCGCACGTGGGACGGAACTGTACCGCGAAGAATCTGCTCTCCTAACGAGAGGATTATGTTGGGGGTTGAAAGTTGAACCAGCTCTCTAGCCCCCGGAGGAATGTTAGGTGAAACAAGGTAATTAATCCAACTAGGCTAACTAAAGAGGGTGGCTCTTTCTCTCTCTTCGTAGTATATATGAAATTATGAATTTCAATGCATTAAAAGCAACGCTCATTCATATTCAGCATCATCTCATCTAATAATCACGTTTTTTCCTCGAAACTTTTGTTAGAGAGTGCCAAAATTCAATAACGAGAAAGAATGTAAAGAAACTCATTGAAAGCAGATGCTCCCAGCATAACTTCCATCATCATCACCGATCTATTCAAAGTGAATAAAACTTCAATTTCGGACGTCGTTTCGTCAGAACATTTTCTATTCACCAGCTAGAGAAAGTCCACTTTTTTGTTTGATAGTATCATATCAAATACAGTCGAAAAGTGTTCTTTTCCTGCAAAAAAAGTTGCAACGTATACATCTATGTTATCCATGCAAAAACGCATTATATTTTCTTTTCGATCTAAACGAATTCATAACAAAAGAAGTATTAACGATGTTATGGGGTGGATTTGTCCGAAAACCAAAGACTGTCTTTTCATATTTAAAATTTACTTTTTTTTAAATGTCTTAACATATAAGTAAAAATCGTTATTACACATGGAACTTCAAAAGAACAAACTGTTCAACCCCTTGTCCGCTCTAGTGAAATCAGGCAAGTGCAAATTAGATACACACAACTATCAAAAGCAAATATGCAAAAGTTTTCCCTACCCCTTCCCCGTGGCGTTGCCTCCTGGAACAGCTCACATACTAACACGCGTGACACCCACAGGAAGAAAAAGTTTGTTTTCTAAGCTGGGCTGAGGGCTGTCCTAGTTGCCAGTTTTGCCCCCCCCCCCCCATAGCGTGACTGCTCGGGATCTCTCTTGGAGAAAGAAACCTCGACTGGGCGTTCCGGGAGGAAAAACCACTTTCGCTTCACATGGCGTGGTTTGGCGCGATGGTCCAGGAAGACACCAAAAGTGATGAGTTCCTGCGCGTGTGTCCACCAACATTAAGTTGGAAAAAGATTTATGGGGGTGATATTTTTGATTCAGATTCTATGCTAAGCATATTTGGGTATGAAAAACATTAGCATATCGTCTGTTGTGTGCTATCTTGTGACAACGACCATTTATTACTATTCGAGAAAATCGATTTTTAAAGTTTGATGATAAATATTTTCAAAACTATGAATGATATAGCCAAACTTTTTAGAGCAATCGGTCCGTATACTATCGCTTAACAAACACTCCAAGTTTCAACTAATTTGGTTACACCAGTTAAAAGATAATTATGTAAACAAAAATCTGGAAAGCACGTGTCACAAGTTTGTTTCGAAAGTATAATTGTACTACGTGTTACAAGTGTGCACAGAATTCCTATACAAACTAAAATAGGCTTAAATCAATAGTTTAACCAACTTAATCATTATATTTTCAAAAACAAAAGATTGCATTGCCTTTAGAAAATGTGTATCAACATAAATTTGTGAAAAAACAAGAATTTTTTTTCACATTTTCCAACAACATGTATGACGTGTCACAAGTGTGCACAATCATTTTGATGATAAATTGGTGTATGTCACAAGTGTGTATTGCGATATCCGGGAAACGGAAGCGAGTTCCCAAAATCGGGTTAAAGCATCTTGTACTGTTTGGTAAGTATAGCAAAACGTCATCATTAACTCATTTTCGACCAAAATGGTCTATGTCACAAGATAGCACACAGCAGACGAAATGATGTTTTTATTTGACTTATGTATGTGAATCATCCAGTTATGTTTCAAAAACTTTTAAGTATTTTCCTTGAAGGCCAAAACTTTAAAAATATTTGTACCAGCCTAAGGACCCTGGAAATATTTTTTAAATGTTATGTCTAATTTTAAGTTAAGTTTAAACTTTAAGTGGCTATATCTTGAAAACGGTGCACGTTCTAAAAAAAAAAATGTAAGGTACAAACTTTTCGATTGCAAATTAGATTTTACATTAAAAACTGAAGTTGAAGAATAGATCAGTAGTGTGGTACCTGTGGGGACGCGCAGTCCTGTTTTTTTCGTGTTATTTTCCGTCTCTTTTGCGTCGCTGTTCGAGTGCATGGGGTGATTGGTCATTATAATTAAATAAAAGCATCATTAGTGTGGTGCTTTTCGGGACGCGCAGTTCTGTTTTTTTACCTTCTTCTTTTTTTCATTGTTTTTTTTTTTCACTCGCGTTCGTTGGTCGATGAGTTTTTTTGTGTTGTTCTCTTTTTATAGTTTTCTATAAAAACGTACCTATTTTTTGAGACTAGCAAGTCGTATTGCTGGATTAAGTCCTTTCTATATCATCGATGATTGGAAGGCACGCCGTCGAATATTTTTAAGGCTTATGATATAAAATAATTTTAATAAATGAAGCCCTACCTACATCACCGTTGATCGGTGGGTTTACGATTGTCCCCGCTCCATACAAAAAAGATTTTCGGAAGGGTCGAAATTTCCAAAAACAAGTATCCACGTGGTTTGTGGATGGTCCCTAGCGATGATTTATTTTCCTGAAGAGTTTGTTCTAGAAAACACGCCGTGATCTAAAATTGGAAAAGAGACTTTTATTTTTTTTTTTAACTTTTTTTTATGTTGTTTCGATAAGAAGAGAAAATTTTACGATTTTTTTTAACATTCAATGCTCAAAGTATTTGCAAAGGTCCAACTTTTTTTAGCACGGATTTAGCCCCGATTTTGGCATTCAGGTATTCACGGCATGGCTGTAGCAAAATTATTTTGAACTGAGATACAAAATCGGAGATTTATACGTAGGAAGGTGTGTTTTACAGGCCTGAATCTGAATCTGGATAAATTATAATATATTGTGAAAATTGCGCTTTTAATTTTTTTTCATTTTTGGAAGGATATTTAACTTATCTTTAATCTATAGATCGATCTTAAAAAATATGTGATACAGCAGATTACACTACACCACCAAATAAAACTTGTGTCATGCGAAGTACGATATCTCATCGGTAACTCAGAAAAAAGGCTTCCCCGAATCCGATGCAATCGACAGAATTTGAATTTATGACTACGCAAACTTACTTGAATTTGGTGCAACGACCTCAAATTTAAATCATTAAATTTGTCCATTTTCGATCCTCACCACAGTTCTGACCATGCGCGCTTACGCAAGCATAAATAATTTTACACGTCGACTCGCGTTGCGCGACAAATAATTAAGCTTATGTACAGGTGTGGATCATGAGTCATTCTCACCTGAAAAGCCCTTTATTAAATTTCGCCAATTGTTAGGCAATCAAAAAAATGGTTAAGCTTTCAATTATGAATGTGCGATGTTATTCGACAGGGGAAATTGAGGGTGTGGCTTAACCAAATTCATGGGCATGTTTGTTCAAAGGAGAATTCGACCTTCTCATTATTGACTTACATTTTTGAGAATGTTTTAGGAACATAATTTTGATATTCCAATAACATATTTTAAAGTTTCACGACAATGGTTCGAACCCATGATTCCGATTTTGAGGTGTACTCACTACACCATACGGAAAGTCATGAAGAATTGCAGAGGTCTGCATAATTTAATTCATGAGGTTCATCGATGCTTCTCATCGAAACGGACCACTTTTAGTAGAACAAAATTTAGTAGAGTTTTCGGGGACTGACTATAAAAACCCCAAAAATTCTTGAGGAGGGCAGTTAGTTCCAGTTAGTTCCAGTTAGTTCCAGTCAGTTCCAGCCAGTTCAAGCCCAGTCCAGTTCCAGATCCTGAAGAAGCCCCAGACCAGCCGGACCCGCCAGCAGCCACCAGTAGCAGAGGCCCCAGTCCAGCCGGACTTAGCGGTGGAGGCCGCAGTCCGCCGGGACTTAGCCGCTGTGAAGAGTCCGCCGGGACTTAGCCGCCGTGAAGAGTCCACCCGGGACTTAGGAGTTCGGGGTCTGGCATGGCTCGGCGAAGAGGTCTGGAGGACAAGTCTGGCTTCAACATAGAGAACTGGCTCGACGAAGATCTTAATGCAAAGTGATGTGATCGTGCGCGTAAAAGTTAAGAGTGTTATCGCAAAAATGTAATCTTTAAAAAGTGTAATAGACAAATAAGTGATGTTTACTGATCTGTTTTGACTCTACAAGCAAATATCACAAAAATCCTGAAAGCCTAAACCGCTCGGGCCGTTCAGGTGGTGACTAGCGGAAAGCAACGCTGTGTGTGTTTGGACACGCCATTATGATTGGACAAAACCGAGAGTTGAAAATGTGACTAGGTGTGAAAGTTAATGAACAAAATGATTTCGCGAAGTAACAAACAGTTAAAATAGTGCAAAAAAAAAACGTCAAATTGAAGAAAATGTTATGTGAGGAGTTCTAAGATGGAAGCAAATGTGCAGCAGTACGAGATGGAACCAAAACGGGCTCGACCAATGGCAGAAGCATCGAAAATTTCAAAACCGGTCAACGATGGACAACACTAGGGATTCAACAATGACGAGATCATCTGGATCAACTGAAGACGAAATTCGGCCGCATCGGACACCCAAGAAGACGACCATGGAAATTTGGCAGTTTAGGGTGAGTAAACAAAAGTTATACCGAAATTTGATGTAAATAGTTAAAAACACGCTTAAAAGGGTGCACAGCAACCAAGGAAGTTGTTGTCTTCTTATGCTAAAATTGACAAACTTACGGACCCAATCCTGCACAAATCTGATTGTAAAAACAGGCAAATTTTGTTGTAAATCACTGAGTAGACAGTACTTTAGGGGATGAATAAAACATTATATCGATAGTTCCCGTAGTTTCGAAAATACTAAAATATCTGTAACAAAAAATCTTGGTGCAAAAGCTCTTGTTGATGTGCACCGTTAAAGATGGCGAATTTGGAGACGAAGGATTTAATCCAGATTATTCCAGAATTTGATGGGTCATTAGACTCACTGGACCAATTTTTAATGTTAATAGATTATTATGCTGATCAAATTCCTGAAGGCGAAGATCAGAGTAAATTTTTAAATATTGTTTTTATGAAACTAAAATTTAAAGCAGCAGCACGTATTAAACGAATTTATGCAAACACTTGGGAAGAAACCAAGGCAAATTTAATTAGAGAGTTTGGTATCAAAACTACTTTTGGTAGTATAATTGAACAAATTGAAACTCTGAAACAAGGACGGGATGAAACATTTAAATCATATGCAAGTAGAGTTCTTGACATAAATTACGAAATCATAAAAATTGATCAAAGTTACAATGAAAATTCATTTACAGCTTATAGCTTAAAAAGCCACTTTATAGTTGGAATTATAAATATTGAAATCAAAGAAATTGCCACGAATAACCGTCATATGAAGTTGGAAAATTTGCTAGAATTTTTAGAAAATGAAAGAATTGACAGAGAGTCTTTAAGAACTCTCGAACAAAGGTTACTTGCTAGTACTGAAAATTCAAACCTTAAGTTTGACAGAAAATTCAGAAATTTCAGGTACACTAAAAATACAAATTTTTATAAAAGAAATAATTATCAAGCTAACAAATTTTATGAATGTTATAAAACGAATACTGCAAAGAGCACTTTAAAACGAACTTATACAAATAGTCGACGCAATACAAATCAAATTCCAAATAATTTTAAAATGCAATTTAACGAATACATTCCACCACATGAAACATTAAAAATCAATTTCAATAATGATTCAATATTTTATACAAATATTGCTACCTTGGCAAGGCCAACAAAATTTCACAAATTTATAATTGACTCCGCATCATGTAACAATTTTGTAAGATGGGATGTGGTTAGTAATATGCGTTTAACTAACATTGATTTCAACGATAGAATTTCCATTAGAGGGGTTCATGGAATAGCAGAAGATACAGTAAGATCTGTAAATATGATTTTATTGATAGGAAATTCAAAATACGAGGAAAAGTTCTACATTTTGAAGCATTTCGCTGATGATGCAATTCTTGGAGCACATTTTCTAAAGAAATACACCTTATATATTAGTCAAAGTTTCGACAACATAGTTTTACGAACGCCTGACACAAATAATATGCAATACAATAATCATGAAATGACCAATTTATTTAGAATTAATGACATTGAAAATATAAACAAAGTAAATATGGCAGGTATTGAAGCAAATAGTTATGACAATTTTAATACAAATTATGATGAAAATAATGGAAATAATTATGATAATGACAATGGCTGCAATGGCAGAATCCAACCGTGCATGGAAGAGTATTATGACGATCAAATTGAAATTGATGATGATAACCAAGATTACCCAAAAGAGATGAATTTAGAAAATGATCGGGATTATGATGTGATTGAAAACATGAAGCATGAGAAACTTACAGGCAACGAAAGAATGAGAAAAATTTATGAATTGATTAAAACAGACCACTTGAAAGGTGATATCAATCAAGAAATTAATAGTATTTTGAATGATTTTAATGAAATATTTTATTTAGAGGGTGACGAGTTGACTTATACCAATTTAACCATGCACGATATAGAGACAACAACTGAAATTCCAATAAACAAAAGACAATATAGATTTCCTGAAGCCACCAAGAAACACGTAGAAGAACAAGTGGAAGAAATGCTAAAGTTAGGGATAATACGTCCAAGTAAAAGTCTGTGGAATGCACCGGTATTATGCATCCCAAAGAAAGACTTAGACGCCGAAGGCAACAAACGCTACAGAATTGTAGTGGATTTTCGAGACCTAAATACCATTACTAAACCATTTGTGTACCCTATACCGCTTATTAGCGAAATTTTGGACAGTATTGGAGAAGCTCGATATTTTTCAACCATTGACTTGAAATCAGGATTTTATCAAATCCCAATTAACCCAAAGGATGCTGCGAAAACCGCCTTTTCAACGTTTCTAGGACATTATGAATTTTTAAGAATGCCAATGGGACTGAAAAATAGTCCATCAACATTTCAAAAATTTACATTCACACTTATTTATGAAATACAACCAGTTAATGCGTTTGTATACTTGGACGATATTATTGTATTTGGAAGAACTATCGAAGAACACAATGAAAATTTATATAAAGTTTTGAATGCATTGCATGAACATAATTTAAAAGTTGAACCATCAAAATGTAAAATTTTACACAAAGAAGTCAGATATTTGGGTCATATTATTAATGAAGAAGGTATTCGACCAACTAGTGAAAATATTGATACAATCAAAAACATGAAAAGGCCGCAGACGATTAAAAATGTGAGATCATTTTTGGGAACTGTTAATTTTTATGGAAAATTTATTCCAAACATTGCAGATAAACGTAAGCCACTTAATGCATTGTTAAAGAAAAATGTGAAATTTATTTGGACACAAGAATGTGAAAATGCTTTTGAAGAATTAAAGAACTATTTAATTTCAGAACCAGTTTTGGTTAGACCGAACTATAATGACAAATTTGTTTTGACAACTGATGCTAGCGATTATGCTATCGGAGCAGTTCTTACTAATGAGAAGTCAAATGATCACCCCATCGCTTACGCAAGTCGTGCGCTTATCGGGGCAGAAAGAAATTATTTTACTATCGAGAAGGAACTTCTAGCTATTGTTTGGGCAGTAGACCACTTCAAACATTTCATCTATAACCAAGATTTTATCGTTTACACAGATCATAGACCGTTGGTAGCTCTATGGCATTTAAAGGAAACTTCACCAACGTTGACAAAGCTTCGTTTAAAAATCCAAGGCATTGGATGTGAAATTCGTTACAAGCAAGGAAAGGAAAATGTGGTTGCAGATTTTCTCTCACGTTTAAATAATGATGAAGATCATGCAGATGATAAACAAGCATCAAAATTAGTAGCAATTACAACTCGTCAACAAGCAAAACAAAATAGACAAAATATTTCAGATAATCAAAACACAACAAATACTTCAAACAGAAAGAATTTATCTAGAAACAACACTAATTGGAATAATAATATGAATGGACTTCAACAAATTGACATAAATTTAGATAATGACGATGATAGCAACGATAAAACATTTACCTACAAGGATTTCCAAGATACAGATATCGATTTTAACGTTTTAAAATTTTCTAAAAATATTATACCATTTGAACAAGCCGAAGCTACATTTATGATATTAAACAGTGTTACGGTACACAAAGAATTGAGTAAATACATTGACCTTCCACATGGTATTAAGGATTACACCAATGAAAATATGTTTGTATTCCCGCAAAAGAAAATTTGGGGTTTAATTTTGAATGGAACATATCGTTCAGCAGTTAAGAATGAAGAATTTTTCGATGGTTTATTTAGAAGCTTTAAAGATTATCCTGATTTTGCTAAAGATGCATCAGTTATACAAATTATTTCTCATAGAATATTTAAAACAGAGTTGGAACTAAACTTATTACGATTTTTTGCAATGAAACGTTCAAAGTCATTTACACTGTATGCAACAGAAAATGAACGAATTTATGTAAAGCCAGAAGACAGAGATCAAGTGCTTAAAGATTTTCACGACGCACCGTTGGGTGGTCATGTCGGAGGTAAACGAATGATTAAAAGAATGAGTCCTCTCTTTACATGGGAAAATATGCGAAGAGATGTTTTGAATTATGTAAAGCAATGTAATTCTTGTCAAAAGAATTAAATATGGCCAGCAAATAAGATGCCAATGAAAATTACGACAACATCGTATGAACCCTTTGATAAAATTTATATGGATGTGGTTATGTTACCCATTTCTAATAATGGAAATAATTGTGGACTTGTGATACAAGATGATTTAACAAGATTTTTGATTGTAGCTCCCATGGAAAACCAAGAAAGTGCAACAGTTGCTAGAACTTTTGTTGAAAACTTTGTTTGTAAATTTGGTGCTCCTAAAGAAGTTGTAACCGATCGAGGTACAAACTTTGTAAGCAAATTATTGCAACACACATGCAAAATATTACACATTAAAAAGATTGTTACAAGTGCATATCATCCTCAAGCTAATTTAGTAGAGAGATCAAATAGAGAGTTGAAAGTTTATTTACGAAATTTTATTGGCAAAGATCCACAATGTTGGGATGAATTAATACCATATTTTATGTTTGAATACAACACTACAGAAAATTCATCAACTGGATATTCTCCCTATGAACTTTTGTATGGAAGAAAAGCTATAATACCAAGCACAATTTATAAAATCAATGATTCAGATTTAAATTATGACGACTATATTTGTTCAATGAAAGATATATTCAAGGATGCTAATGAAACTGCTAGAAACAACTTAATATTGTCAAAAGAAAAAAGAAAGGAAATTTATGACAAAAAGACAAATGATAGGGTACCAATGTGGGGAGATAGAGTTTTGGTACAAATGGTACAAACAGGAATTGGTCAAAAGTTACAAAATAAATGGCGAGGCCCTTACGATATCGTTAAATTTAACAGCGATCAAACAACCACTATTAAAATGGCAACAAATTTGAAGATGTACATAATAATAAACTAAGAAAATATAATGATTAACATAACACTAAATGATAGTTCAGAATATACCCGTATAAAAATACATTTAACATTTTTAACAATATATATTGAAAATACCTTAAAATTAAATGCTCCAATACAAGAAAAATATTTTGAAATGACAATTACAGTACAATTAAAATAAAGTAAAAAAATAAACGATTATGCAATGAATGACTTAGTATCATAAACGATTAATATCAAAAGACTACAATGAATGAAAATATTTATTTTAAACACGGGATTATTTATGTATATTGAACAAAAAAATAATAACAAAAAAAAAACTTATTGAATTGATATGATTGATGAATTAGAAAAAAACGAGTGTTATCAAGAGAATTAAATGAATCAAACAAATGTGTTACAAATACTGATTTTTATATAGAAAAATAAACATGAAAAAATAATATATGATTGATTTGATATGATAAATGAATTAATGTTGAGTTAAACAAAATATGAATGATTATTACCAAAAAAAAAAAAAATGCGCAAACAAGAATGTTATGAATTGGAGATGAAAGATAATTTTTATAAATGATTGAATTGATGAGATTTAAACAAGAAACAGATTAAGAAAAATACCAGTACTGAGTTGATACATATTTTTTTTCAAAAACACGTGAAGCGATTATGATCAAATATAAACATAATAATGAAGCAGTGATGAAACACGTTAAAACAATTAAGAAGCTGTTGGGTTGCAATTTTGGGAATATACTTAATTGAGCTAAACTGGGTTAACAGGGCTTTAGAAAAAACAATGACGCAATTTAAAAAAAAAAACAAATCAAACGGACTGAACAATAATGAAATTTCAACGACAAGCAAATGAAGATGGTGTGATTATTAAATGTTTCAAAACAACATGTATGCAAGCAATATGTGTGTGTGAGAATAATTGGACAAGGGACTGCAGCCCAGAATGATTGTTGAATGTAAACATGTGTTTTTATAATTTACTTAACAATGGATTAAGAATATATTTTCAGACTTTTTATACGCTAATACGAAGGATTTACAGGAAACCGTTGAAAGACGATCAAGGACAATTTCAACAAGGACGAATATGGACTACAGCTCAAGGAAGGGTAAAACTTGTGAGTATATCGTGGGGAATTTAAAAAGATCGAAAAGGATGGTAAAAGTTCCGATCTAGGGATACAGAAACTGATAAAGCAACGCCAAAGGGATTAAAAAGTAGACAATTGTACTCTATGGGGAGAGTTTTCATGTCGAATATAGCTTCAAAACAGTTGTAATCCATGGGGGGATTCAATATGTTAAAAACATTTCAAAACATTTGCACTATACGGGGATGGTCAAATGAAAATTAAAGGGAATGGATAAATAACGCTTCAAGGGAAAATCAAGGGATAAAATAAAGCTTCAAGGGAAAAACACCTTTAAACTGATAAAATTCAGAGGAAAAAAATCAGATCGTTATCATTAGAATGATAATTGAACCAACTAATTATCTTGCAAATTCAGCATTTATTGCAAATTGCTAAAATAAACAAATTAATTTAATGGGTTTGACAAATTTGAAAACACAAAGTGATGTACAGATTTCATAAAAAGTTGGAAGAACAGAATGGATATTTTAACATACGCAGTATTGCAATGACAAGATGATAGGATGTATAGATCAATGAAAAACTTTATAGAGAAATTTTTTTTTATTCAAGTATAAAAATAATAGTCAATTAGAACTGATTTCTTTTTGTATTAAAAATAATAGAACTGATTTCATATAAAAATATCAACAAGATTTATAAAATTGTAAGTAAATTTGAATCTCAATTTTGCACAGAAATTAAATGATAGAATTGAATCCTGAAAATTATAAAATATTGTTCATGCGAAGAAAACAAGTAAGAATTTTGTGTGGGAGAAACAAAACTAAAAAAAAAAACTGAAGCAAAATATGGCAGAGACGAGACGACTTGAGATGATCGACGCGTTCGTATGCTGAGAAGTTCTACGCGTTCGTATGCAGAAGTTTGTGATGGCAAGATGGTGAGTGGCAAAGTCAAGCGAGATGTTGGACAGGTAACGGTGTTGATGTTGTTGTAAAAGGTCATATCAATGAGGATCAAGTACGAATTAAAACGCAATTTAGTAACGAGACATTCACGTAAAACAAATCACTAAATCGAAATGTGGAATCAAGCGAAGTAAAGATGATTGAAATGCGAAACATCAATTATGGAACAAAAATGCATACTACACGCCTGAAACTATTGGAAAGGAGAAGATCATGATAAACAAATGATACCATCATCCGATGTCATTAATTTACAAAAGCCAAAGTTGCAAATTACACGAAAAGACAATTTTGGACAAACAACATTTCCTAAACAAGAATTACATCAACCGATGTCAATAATTTGAGAATGTCAAAGATGCAAATCAACTGGAAAAGTCAATTTTGGACAAAAATACTGGATTTACGAACAATTCACAATACTCAGCAAGTGAGAAGTCAATGCACTCTCAAAACTGACCATAGTCAACTCACAGCTGGGTTATGAAGCATAATTCATGATGAAAACGACAATTGCACTAATCGACGAAATTCAACACCTTAGCCTCGAAAACTGACCAATTGATCAAGTCACTGTGGAATGAATAGCCTCACGAGAAAGACAATTTTTGATGGAAGACGACGACGATAACAACCAGCCGATCAACACAGTTCTACAACAACAACAAATTTTGCTTACAGTGGGAAAAATGCAATGATTTTTTTAGGAGAGATAATGAAAATTAATTTCAAATGCAAGTTTATTTAAATCAGTTTCAATGAAAATATTTTTACAAGAGAAGTTCAAAACAGTAAATCAAGTAATTTAACAGGACAGAAGATCAAAAGAGTAATGAAAATAATTTTAAAGTAGAAAAATCAAAAGAACAATTATAATTATAAAGCAATTTACAAGAAAGCACAAGAAGAACAAATTGTAAACCGCGCGATCACTACACCCGACAATGTTCTTTCCATAGATGATCATTTCTTTCAGACGATCATCTAGCTGATAAGTGTGGGGGAGATTAACCGAACCAATTTTTTTTGAATCAATTTTTTTAAAGCCAGCCATTAAAGTATCTTTTAATGAATTTTTGCAAAGTAATTTTTACACAATTTAAATTATTAACTTTGGGAATATTATTTCAACCTACAAATAACTTTCGATAGATGTTCTTAATGCTTTTCAAGAATACAAACATCTAGCTGGTAAGTGTGGGGGAATGCAACGACCTCAAATTTAAATCATTAAATTTGTCCATTTTCGATCCTCACCACAGTTCTGACCATGCGCGCTTACGCAAGCATAAATAATTTTACACGTCGACTCGCGTTGCGCGACAAATAATTAAGCTTATGTACAGGTGTGGATCATGAGTCATTCTCACCTGAAAAGCCCTTTATTAAATTTCGCCAATTGTTAGGCAATCAAAAAAATGGTTAAGCTTTCAATTATGAATGTGCGATGTTATTCGACAGGGGAAATTGAGGGTGTGGCTTAACCAAATTCATGGGCATGTTTGTTCAAAGGAGAATTCGACCTTCTCATTATTGACTTACATTTTTGAGAATGTTTTAGGAACATAATTTTGATATTCCAATAACATATTTTAAAGTTTCACGACAATGGTTCGAACCCATGATTCCGATTTTGAGGTGTACTCACTACACCATACGGAAAGTCATGAAGAATTGCAGAGGTCTGCATAATTTAATTCATGAGGTTCATCGATGCTTCTCATCGAAACGGACCACTTTTAGTAGAACAAAATTTAGTAGAGTTTTCGGGGACTGACTATAAAAACCCCAAAATTCTTGAGGAGGGCAATTAGTTCCAATTAGTCCCAGTTAGTTCCAGTCAGTTCCAGCCAGTTCAAGCCCAGTCCAGTTCCAGATCCTGAAGAAGCCCCAGACCAGCCGGACCCGCCAGCAGCCACCAGTAGCAGAGGCCCCAGTCCAGCCGGACTTAGCGGTGGAGGCCGCAGTCCGCCGGGACTTAGCCGCTGTGAAGAGTCCGCCGGGACTTAGCCGCCGTGAAGAGTCCACCCGGGACTTAGGAGTTCGGGGTCTGGCATGGCTCGGCGAAGAGGTCTGGAGGACAAGTCTGGCTTCAACATAGAGAACTGGCTCGACGAAGATCTTAATGCAAAGTGATGTGATCGTGCGCGTAAAAGTTAAGAGTGTTATCGCAAAAATGTAATCTTTAAAAAGTGTAATAGACAAATAAGTGATGTTTACTGATCTGTTTTGACTCTACAAGCAAATATCACAAAAATCCTGAAAGCCTAAACCGCTCGGGCCGTTCATTGGTAAATTTTTTAACATTAAATAATCGAACAAGTTGAAAAAAAAAACCATGCGTCTCCTACAAATTATATGAGCCATCTACAAGAATATGGAAGCGCCTGGTTCATAGCCATTTCTTTTGATCACAACGGAAACAACCAATACAAATGCATTAAAATGTTGTCAAGTTCGGTGGGTCAACAACTAGCATTTTTTGTAGGTTTATTAAAATAATTTTTAAATCATTAATATTAGCTTTTTTTTATTTTTTTTCAAATATTAATCATTTAAATATTTTATAAAATTTTATTTGGGATTTGGGATCAGTTTGTCCATCGTAACAAGCCCCTGATTGCCTGCAAATACTTTTTTCAACGATTTATATAATTTAATAAAATATGAAACAAATCATCACAAATCGGCCCGAAAAATCAGGGGGCACCAATCTTGAAATCTTCAAAATTTTATAAACAGTTCCTGCGTTTAAAATCATATTTAGCTTGTTTGTGATCTATTAAAAATATTTAGAATTTGGTGAAATTGAAACCTACAGTACAGACAAAAAAATCTTTTTCAACAATATTTAGATATTTTGATAAATATTTTTGCAAAACAACTTGCTGGTGTATTTTTTTATTTACTCTATTCATTTAAATGTTAATATCATGGCTTGTAATTTCAACTTTTATATTTTTTATTACCCCCCACCTAAACTTTGGCCAGAGTCGCAGGGATATAAAGTTTAAAAAATATTTGCCACGGCATTATGTAATTTTGAATTTAAATTATCTTCCTTATCAAAAATAAGGCGAAATAAGAAAAAAAATGATTTGCACAAATCTTAACCAAAATTTTTCCAAAATTTCAAATTTGGCCCAATTTAATCTCAGAGACTTTGTAAATTTGATCATCCCAAGCCTTTCCAAACAAATACCACAATTAGTTTGCAAGTTATCGTTGAGAAGGGTCCCACCACATAAGGGGGGTAAGATAAAGTTTTCGTTTCCACTTCCACCAAAAGCTCCGCCGCCGCTGCTGCTGCTATCATCACCGCCGTCGTCGCGCACTACTGAAACCCGGACACGTGCGAATATGTGCAACTATTTTATGGAAGAATGTTTTGCGATCACTTCCTTCCCAGTAGCAGCACCGGTAAGGGTGTGTTATGCTTCGCCGTCCTCGACATATTTAGGGGTGCTATGTGGGGAATCCCAACCATTTGGATGAAGGAAAAAAAAAAAGACTCACACTCAAAGTCGAAGAGAAAAGTTTTGCTGCCTTTTTGCGCCAACTTCGTGTGTGGATGCGAGCAGCAAACTTTTCACTTTTTAAATAATAAATTAACTTGAAACTCATTATGAATTTAAATAAATTATTCCCTGGCCCTCTGCACTGGTTGGGTTCGAGGGGGAGCTTCACAAAGTCCTGACAACAAAAGTTGGTGCTGCTGAGAAAGGGGTGCACTTATTTGACAAAACCTCGGCAAACTTTAGCACGATGAATTGTATTGTGAGGTAAGTTTGTAATTAAGACAAGAGACAAGAGACAAGAGACAAGAGACAAGAGACAAGAGACAAGAGACAAGAGACAAGAGACAAGAGACAAGAGACAAGAGACAAGAGACAAGAGACAAGAGACAAGAGACAAGAGACAAGAGACAAGAGACAAGAGACAAGAGACAAGAGACAAGAGACAAGAGACAAGAGACAAGAGACAAGAGACAAGAGACAAGAGACAAGAGACAAGAGACAAGAGACAAGAGACAAGAGACAAGAGACAAGAGACAAGAGACAAGAGACAAGAGTCACAAGAGTCTCAAGAGTCTCAAGAGTCTCAAGAGTCTCAAGAGTCTCAAGAGTCTCAAGAGTCTCAAGAGTCTCAAGAGTCTCAAGAGTCTCAAGAGTCTCAAGAGTCTCAAGAGTCTCAAGAGTCTCAAGAGTCTCAAGAGTCTCAAGAGTCTCAAGAGTCTCAAGAGTCTCAAGAGTCTCAAGAGTCTCAAGAGTCTCAAGAGTCTCAAGAGTCTCAAGAGTCTCAAGAGTCTCAAGAGTCTCAAGAGTCTCAAGAATCTCAAGAGTCTCAAGAGTCTCAAGAGTCTCAAGAATCTCAAGAGTCTCAAGAGTCTCAAGAGTCTCAAGAGTCTCAAGAGTCTCAAGAGTCTCAAGAGTCTCAATAGTCTCAAGAGTCTCAAGAGTCTCAAGAGTCTCAAGATACAAGAGTCACAAGAGACAAAATCACCTCATTTTACAGTTTAAAAAGGAAACCCGACCAACCAACTTCCGGAAAGTGGAGCAAAGGATAAAGAAAGCATTATGAGCATGAGTAAACCAGCATCATCCCTTTCGTTTTTAACTTCAATCGGCACCTTGGCTGCGGCTTTAGCGAGGTCCTGCAAGGCTTTTGCGGGTTGGTACTGGGGACCGGATACCGGAAGTAAGTTGAAAACTGTGATGCCAAGCATTAAAATCTTGCTCGGCCAACTGCCACTTTGCCGCTGCAGATGAAGGCAAGAAAGGAGGACGATCATTTAGCAGTGTGTTCTTGCCCGCATCCGGTTGGGTCCCCCTAGATGGGAGAAGCGGCACAAATAGCATGAAAAGTGGCCACATGCAAATACGCACACATGCACAGTAATTTGGGTTCCGGCCGAGTTTGGGGCGAGATTTGGGATGTGGTGGATTTTGCCGGAGGCTTTCTGGAAAGGAAGTAAGTCAAACTATATTGAGATTTGATTTTTTTTTATGGAAAGAACAAAATGTTTATCTCGTGATGTTGGAAAAGACTTCAAAACTTATATTGACAATTTGAGTGAAAGTAACGTAATCGAAAAGTAATACTTTTCGATACAAGAGCTGAAAAGTTCAAATTTCAGCACTGGAATGGGTGCTGAAAAGTTGATTTTTTCAGCCCTTGTATCGAAAAATTATACTTTTCAATATTGTTTTGACTTGAACGGTAATTTGACTTAACACATAGACATTTCACTTAAAATGCTATTCAAAGGGTGTTTTCGGAATTGAAAATAATGTTATATGGAACTCGTTGCGAAATTTGTTTTTTACAGCACTCATCTCGGTGAACCTCGTTGGATAAATGTACGACTCTTGCTGAGAAAATCTTCTTTTTGCATAACACGGCGTCTTTTTCAGGGGGGTAGTATTTTTTGAGAAATAGCAAGAAAACTGTCATATACATATGAAAGTGTGGAACATCCCCGTTCATTTGCGGGGCGAACGAAAATCTTTGGTCGGGAAAAATCAAAGTTATCCTCATTTGAAGTTTTTGAACTTTTTTCCTATGGGGCGAAATTTCGTCTTTTTCAATTTAGTATTGTTATAAGTCTACATGGGCATGATTTATGGTTCAGATCATATGATTTCTTATGGGAAATGATGCAAGGTACATTTTTCCTGAAGCACGCAAAGTGATTGAAAATAAGGGAAAAAAGTTATGAAGGTTTTATTGAAAATTTGGGAGTTTTTCTGATAAAATTGCACACCCCTTTCAAAAAAACCACAATGTTTTTGATATTCAGTCATTATTTCGATGAATTCTTTTTTGAGAAATGTTTCTGGACCCATTGAGTATACAAATCACTACAGAAAAGTATAATTGGTTGGGTTTATGCTCAACTGTAAGCCACTTTTATGAATTTTGGATTTCAATATTATATATACGTTGTTTCAAATTTGTTTTTGTTATAAAATGTACCGTTTCCATTAGATTTTCACATTTGTATTAGTCTTATTAAACCTCACAAGAGATCTCGTACTTATGTTGAGGTCAGGTGGTAATATTGTAAATCAAAATCTAATCAAACCATCCACATTAACGACCCCCAGGTCTTTTGTGGTCTCTATTGCAAGTTTCTGCTCGAACCTAGAAGTCCGAAGGCTTGAATGGGGAGAGCACCCAAACCTCTTTCTACTCCAAGGAACCTGCTACCCCAGTGTTTGAACTGACGACCTTTGGATTGCGAGTCCAACCGCCGCCAGCGATTCCACCGGAGTAGGCTTGGTTTGGTGTGTTGTTTGTACTAATGGCATGGAGACGACTCCTACACCTGGAATGACTTAACGGCCTAACAACCAAGGCCGGGACCGACATTTTACTTCCTCATCCGATGGATGGTTGGAGCAGATGGGAATCGAACCCAGAATCATCCGCTTACAAAGCGGACAGCGTAACCATTCGGCCACGCACTGCCACTGTGAATAAAAGGATCAATTATTTGTGTGTTTTTTAACAAAACAATTTAATTGTTGTATTGTTCGTTGTTTCAAATTTGGATGCCAGACTTGTTTAGTATGTTAAGCTCAATTATTTGAGATTAAATTAATAGATTTACATACTTATAAACTTTTTAATGATTTTTACGCAATATTTATGTTATTACCAATAATTGCAAGTTCAACTCTGTAGTTTCAATACAAATAAGATAGCCCAAATGGAAATACAAATTAACAAAAGGCATAGAAATAGAAACCCTGTGATTGTATTTACACTGCATGTCTCAATTAGATAAAAAAAATATCATGTGGACCATGTACTCACAAAAAAAAGTGAAAATTTAATGTAAACGGTACATTTTATAACCAAAACACACAAAAATATGTTGATTCGGTGAAATCCAAAATTCATAAATGTGACATACAGTTGAGCATAAACCCAACCAATTACACTTTTCTGTAGTGATTTATATACTCAATGGGTCCAGAAACATTTCTCAAAAAAGAATTCATCGAAATAATGATCTGAATATCAAAAACATTGTGGTTTTTGGGAAAGGAGTGTGCAATTTTATCAGAAAATCTCCCAAATTTTCAATAAAACCTTTATAACTTTTTTCCCTTATTTTCAATCACTTTGCGTGCTTCAGGAAAAATGTTCCTTGCATCATTTCCCATAAGAAATCATATGATCTGAACCATAAATCATGCCCATGTAGACTTATAACAATACTAAATTGAAATAGACGAAATTTCGCCCCATAGGAAAAAAGTTCAAAAACTTCAAATGAGGATAACTTTGATTTTTCCCGACCAAAGATTTTCGTTCGCCCCGCAAATGAACGGGGATGTTCCACACTTTCATATGTATATGACAGTTTTCTTGCTATTTCTCAAAAAATACTACCCCCCTGAAAAAGACGCCGTGATAAACGTTTACTTCAGTCCAGAAACAGACACTCAAAAAATTTTCATTAAGGATTCCGATTTTAAATTCTGTTTTTTTTCAGGAAGGCTGTTATAATTGCTTTAGTATTTTGGGAAAAAAGGATTTGAATTTGTATTTTAAAACTGAAAAAAAATCTCACCTGTTTAATTTTTTGACATTGAAATTCGGACAACAGTTTCCGCGAGGAATAAAAATCGCAATTTTAGAAATATGTTTTTTTTCTTTTTCAACTTTTAGTCAGTCCTAATTCTTTCAAAATTAGGCCCACCAGAAAATAACATTTTCTAAAATGTTCCATTGCCCATGGTATGCCATGTTGGGGCATAAAATTCGTTTCGTGTGGTTGCATCCCTGCAGAGTGGACACAGTCAGCTTCCGGAACATGACATGATAGAGCTCTCCCAGCGCACTCAACCCGTGTCCAGTGGGGGTCGTGTCGTGTCCACGATGATACATGTCCTCGTTCCGAAACTTTCGCAAATCTTACGCAAGTCGGCTGTCCTGCTGCCCAAAGAGGGAGTGTAAAACTTCCCTGCTTTTAAGTTGTTGGTTTTTCCTCGCTCGTTTGAAAGTTTAAAAGTTTTCCCCGTTTCCGGTGAAGAGCTGGCAACTGTCGGTCAGGAGATTAAAACTGAAATTTATTCATTTAGTTTAGCTTTTTTTATTTCGTTTTATTCCGGTTGTCCAGTTTTTGCCACCCTGTTGGAGTTGAAGTGATGATGATAGTTTCCAGGGAGGAAACATGTAAAGGGCCTTCCGGGTCTCCTGGTGAGAAAGGAGGGGCATTACATTACAGTAAACAAACGATATTTTATGAGAATTCCCTAAATTTAAAAATAACGCCTAAGCATGCCCAAAATTGGTACATTTGCCCTGTAACTTTTAATTTAATTCAAAACTTTGCCAAATCTTAACAAAATTTCAATCGTAAATCAATCGAACACTAACTGTACCAGTGGCAGAAATGCGATAGCGTGAGTCAGTTTTGTACTGACCAGCAATGTTGCCAGCCATTCCAGCAGCAAAAAAAGCAAAGCCAAGGAAATTGCAAGAAAGTTTGCATGGTCCAGCGGGGAAAAGTTTTTCAATTTATTTTGCGCAGTATCCGACACGAAAAGTGCGATTTTCGACTTCTTAAAATAAACATTCTTTTTTTTGCTTGCTCCTTTCGCCCAGTTGCTGTGCCGCCTGGGGGGAAATTAGCATATTCAAGGAAAAACTATCATTCGTAAAGCGTCGGAAAACTGTTTTTCGTTTGCTGGTTGTTTTTAACACCCGCTTTTTCCGCTCGTAATTGCATATTGTTAGACTATTTATGGCAGTTTTTTGTCAGTGCATTACCATGGAAAAGTGGGAAGAAAACGGTGTAAAATGTAATTCTGTTGCATTTTTCTGCAAATCAAATGCACATTTTTTGTTGGCTTTCGAACCTTAAATCAACCATAAATGAACATGACGCTCGCACATCAAACTCATTTTTCCCTTCTGGTTAAGGCAGCGTTTGGCAGCGTGCCACCAGATGGCGGGGATTACTTTAACCGAATAAATATTTGCATAACCACTCCAGTGTTGCCAGATGCAGCCGGTGTGTTTGTTGCAAATTGCTGGTAGTAAAACATCGACCGATAAACATCCGCCCACACACACATACACCCACACATACGTCACATATCGCACACGTGCAAACAAATGTGACATCCGCCCATCAAAAATTTCCAATCAAAATTTTATCACATTCAGATGGCAGCAGTAGGGTTAAGGGGAGTTTGAGGGTTTAATTGAGATAACAATTATTTATCGGTGTAAAAAATTACATTCTAACAGTTGACAAAATTTAACATGCTCTAAGCTTTGAATTATATATTATGTATTTTAAAAGTTGATGATCTGATTTTAAAAGTTTTTGATATTTTTTTCTTTTGTATTTCTTTATAAATCCTAATTTAAAACTATTTTTAACAATCCCTCTCTTTAAGTTATGCTTTCAAACATTGTTAGATAGTAAATCATTTCAGATAATTTAACGTCAATTTATATTTTTTATTCAAAGTTTCAAAAGATTTAAATTTTAAACAGAAGAGCAGTTCTCTAAAACTTCGCAAAAAAAACAAAGTTTATTTTTTGCATTTTTATTTTTATTGTAATGGAACATTGTCCATCGATCCCTCAGGTCCAAAAAAGCCATTTTGCATCATTGGGGGCTGTCCGAAATTCGAAAATATGTATTTAGAAAAGGGATTTTCTGATCGATTTGGTGTCTTCGGAAGATATGTAGGTTATGAATAGGTCTATTCAGAAAAAAAGAAACACGGACAAAATCGCCATTTTTGCCTTTCTCAGGCTCAGGCTATAATCCTGCTCTAAAAATGAACTTTCTGAATCAATTCAGAATCGAAAACTGAATAAATGTATCTCTCTGTGTGTGAATATATCGTCCATTTTATCGGACAGTCATGTGGCAAAGTTTAAGAAATATCTTGTTGGTGCTCAAATTTGTTGCCAAATTTTCGCGGTGCTGGCTGATCCGATTTAGGTCAAATCAGTCACATTCAATTCGGTTTGGTGGCCCATAATGCGCTATTGGATGGCTTGAAGATTTGACAGTTAGAGAACCTGTAGCTTATTAGAGAACGGCCATCTCAAACCAAAAGTACCAATCGAAGCACGAGAACTGTCAAACGGAGGTACCAATCGAGCAACAGACAAAGGATTTTGCTCGATTGGTACCTCCGTTTGACAGCATCTCCTTCAAGCATCATGGGATTTATATATTTTTTGGTTAGTAGGATAAGATATTGACTTTTCGATGCCTACCGAGCTACGATGTTACGGGGAGGACTTTCTGGTTAACACCCAAAGTCACTCATACACAGTTATTTCAATATCTAATAAATGAAAATTTGGCTCCACTCGACTCGACGATCTAATATGTCAACGTGTCTTTCAATCAACGATTATAGAAAAATGATTTTTTCGCCGTGAAAATTTAACACCATATTTGAAAAAAAAGCACAATTTATGCGAGGCCGTGCCTTCCGGTCAATCACAAAAGATTACAAAGCACAAAAAACACCATATCTCAACAAAAATGACGCTCAAGACACAAATCATTCTGCAAGGCAAGCGCGCAGCCCCACCGCTCATAATCGACATCAGTTGCTCAAAATTGACAGAAAATGATAAATGCATCAAAATATGGAACAGTGAATAGTTTATCTTTATTCTAGTGATACTTGAAAAATCGGGTTTTCCCAGATTTATCTGGCAACATTTCAACCCCGCTCCTAGAGCTAAACAGAAACTTGCAATAAAGACCGCAGGACCTGTGGGTTTCTATTTTAAAAAATATTTGCAGTGGCCTAAATATAAAAAAAATCGGTATGAAAAAAAATATTTTTATGATTTTTTTTAAATCATCGACAAATATTTTTGTTAACTTATATAACGCAAAATTTTGATATTAAATTTGAAATTTTTACTACAGAACCTTCTCGAGTTTTAAAGAATACAAAAACTCATCAAATATTTGCATTTATCTGCAGATTAACTTGAAAATATAATTATATTTCTGAAAAATCTTTAAAAAAATGCTATGGATCGAATTTCCTTTTAAAAATAACAAACACTAAAAACAAGTAAAATGCTCATAATTCGGTTTTGTGAAAAATTGGATCAAACATGCAATAACGGAAAAGTATGACAAAAAGGTTACACAAGTAAATATTGTTTTCTGTTTTCAGAATTGAGTCGGTTCAATGTTTTTTGCTATTTATACAGTACAGTCCAGACTCGATTATTCGATGCCTCGACTATCCAAAGTTTCGATCATCCGAAGCTCGATGTTCCGAAGGTTTGTATAGGACTTCAGATAATCGAATCATGATCATCTTTTTATTTTCTAATGTATAACATAAAATTCGTGTTCTGCGACCCAATTTTAGTCCATTTGATTGCCTTTCAAATAAAAAAATGCTTTTTTCCACCGCCATTTTGGATTTAAAAATTCTAAATCAATTTAGCGAAGTTTAAGGACAATAAAAAAGAAACATTTTTTTTGTGATTTGATTACCCGAAGTAAAAATTTTCCTACACCCAAACGAAATATATATCAAAATCTGCAACAGTGGATTTGCTGCAGAAAATGTTACATTTTATAACAGTTTTTGCAGCAAGCTCATAGCTCATTTTTGCCCGCGTGTGAACATGTCAGCGATTTGCAGTTCTCACGAACACATATAATGCTGGCGCGTCCCCGAGCAACACTTCAGAGAGAAGAATATGTTGGTGCTCTGTCAATGCTTCAAGCGTCCATGGCGCGGTGGTAGCGTGTCGGATAAGTAACCAAGAAGTTGATGGTTCAATCCTCGTTCTGTTAAGGTTTTTTTCTGCAAGACAATTAATCAGCCGTCGGTAATGTCGATAATTGTCGGTAATGGGCAAACATTTCATACCCCTACAAGCCTTACCCGACAAACTTCGTTCTGCCTTTTTTTCGTTTGTTGACGTTTTTTGATTTTTTACTTATTCAGCCTCTTGTTATCAAAATATGATTTTACGTAACTTTCTCCATACAATTTGCCGATGCTCCGGAATCGGTTTCAGAGTGGCCAAAGTGTCAATTAGTTAGGCTTCATCCATAAAGTACGTCACGCTAAAATCAGCCAAAATTAACCCCCCCTCGCTTTTCATATACTTATAACACGCAATGTCACACTTGCTCAGACCCCCCCTCCCTCCCTAGAGCATGACATACTTTATGGATGACGCCTTAGCGTAAGAACCTTCCTTGGACTTATACGAACCCAACGCAACAAAGAGCACCTCGATCCGACGTTCCGTGTTGAATTGATTCGCGTTCGAACAAAACCGTCGAAATTTTTTATTTATATAGATATATAGAAGAAGATACACTCAACCCCCGGTGGTTGGTCACTTTTTCGTTTGACACTTTTTTAGTTTGAACCCCGTTGGTTGGTCAAAGTCAAACTAAAAAGTGACAAACTGTCACTTTTTACACGGCGCTCACGCACACTATCAAAACAAACGTTTAGTAGTGTGTGTGAACTCCGTGTAAAAAGGGTGTCAAACTAAAAATTGACCCCGTTCGTTTGACAACAGTTGGTATCAAACCATCGGGGTTTGAGTGTATCGCAAAAAATACATCAGGACAGATTTCATGCAGATTCAGATATACTTTCAAGCCGCCATGCATCCCAATCATGCGACCGCCGTTAAGGTGTAGGCCTTCGGATAATCTAGTCTAGACTGTATGTAAAAAACTGTTTATAAATTTAGACTTTATGTAAAAAATTGTATATAAAATTTCGTACCAATTCGGAATTACGAAAAACGAAACCATAACAATGTTTTTACTTTATTACCATTTGATTTTAACTTTTTTGCGTTTTTTCATTTGTAACAAGATTTTGAACAAAATTTTGGTACACCATGCGTCTCCAGCAAAATGTATTTGGTACTTATTTTAAAACTTAAAAAATATTAAAGAAACGATTAAGTGAAAAAGAGTTGTCTTTGTCCTTGCTCACGTTTTATTACAAAATAGAAAACATATTGAAACATTTTTTTTCAAGAATTTTTTTTATCGAAACAAACTTCATTTCACACCACACGTCCCCCTCATCACCCACAGTTAAAAAGTTCACTCACACGCACGCACACTTGACTCTCGTTTGGTTTGTCGCTGCAAGGCCCCATATCAGATCCAGGTTCGAATCCCGTCGCCGCCGCCGCCAACCGTTAATAATAAATCATTCACTCCCGGGTGGCGGAGGCTGTTGGTTGGGCACTGGGAAGCTTTTATTTATTCATTTCTGAGTTTCGCCAATACGCCCAAATAACCCCCAAACCTTTCTGAGGGAGGAGGTGATGCTTTCGTCATTTATTCGAGCATAAATTAGGGCGCTAAAGTGTTTGGGCTGGGAGCGCTTTTTTGTTTTCGCGTTCGCGTTTTTTTTAAAAATCATTTTCAAGTTTGATTGCCTGGCGCCAACGGCTCGATTCAATATGTTTTAATAAAATGAAAAATTTAAGTTTAAGTGGCAAATAAATCCCGAAATTTAACGGGCCTGGAGTGGGTGGAAAATTAGGCTCTTGAGTTCAGCCAGCGAGAGAGGAAAATTTCGTTTTCATGGACTGCTGAACGACAAAGTAGGGAAGTGGCTAGAGAGGCATTCGTTACGTTGTTCGTGGATGGCACCTTCGGTGTGTGAATATTTTTTTAATAATGATGCTTCAGATTTTTGTGTTTGCATTTTATCGTATTTATTCGGAATATTAACAACATTCGCTGGGGTGATAAATCAGTGCAGCTGAATCATTGAATTGATTGAATTTTTAATTTGTTTCGCTTTGAACAAGTAGGGGACCATCCATAAACCACGTGGACACTTTTTTGGGAATCTGTTACCCCCCCCCCCTTCGTGGACAATTGTCCATATAAAAAAATCTATTTGTATGGATCGTGGACAATCGCCATACCCCCCCCCCCCCTAAAGTGTCCACGTGGTTTATGGATGGTCCCTAGGGGAAATATACCCTTTCTAATCAAACACCTATCTTCGTCTTATGGAGAGTTTGATGCTCGATTACCAGCAACAGCACCGCCTCGAGTAAGCACGCAAATTTATGCAAAAAGATCAAATTTAATGCACTTTTGATCATAATTTCTATTTTGCGAGACCATTTCTCATCATTTTGGTGGCACACACATCAACACGCAAGATCAGAGGTTAACTGCTTAATGAAAGTCGCCATCAATATCTTTTCACTTGCGCCAACGATTTCAAAGCGCTTAAGATATAAATTTGCTTCCAACTACCGGCAACATGTTCTTTTGACCATTACTTAGTCACTCACTTAAAAAATAATCCCGAAAAATATAAATAATTAGCAAGCACCATCAAAAAAACAAACGCGCTAAGTCTTCTGACGTTTGAATTTTGAATACCCATTCCAATCGAAGGCTGAAGAAAACCGAGCGAGGAGCGAAGGCAAATAAAGAACAAAGGGTGGCCACCAACACCACCAACATGCTGGTGCAGCGCCTGTTGGAGTGAGCAAGTGCTGCCAGGAAACTTTCGCTATAAATGCTACTTTTCGTGAGTGTTCGCTTAAAATTTTATCAATTTTGGCAGCACTAAGCAGACCCAAAAGAGCGCTGGAAGAAAAAAGAACTAAGCTGAAAATAGAGAAATGGGTGTGGCCCAATGCACTCGACTGATCAGAATGCATTTCTGAAATATTTTTTTTAAATGCTTGTAAAAGGAATAGAATAACTTTTAATAAAAGTGAAAATAAACAGAAATGTTCACAAAAAGTTGCTCTACTCGTTGGTGTACTTGGTTTTAGTGAATTTCAAGGAACAATCCAGATTATCCAGCATCATTCAAACACGACCGCTTATTAGGCTTAAAATGGGCATATTTCCCCTATTTCAGGTGTATTCTAGATCTGATTTGCAATTTTGTTATTTTACTTTTGGACAAGCTTTTATTAACAAAAGAGTCAAATTTCGCCCTAAAATGAGTCCCTCTAAATAGGGACTCATTAAAATTAGGAGAACTTTGTTCCCGATTTCAGCCAAGTGGCCAGCTCCCTAAAGAAGCACTTGCAGTGACCGCAAATTCAAAAGAGCATCTAGTGCAGCAGTGCAGTGACTTGTTAAGGGGCACCTCTTAACTGCTTCTTTAGAAAACATCAAAGCTGTGGCATGGCCTAAATTACCAACTCTTTGTTGCTGTGCTACAGGGGCACTTTTCTTGATGGGCCGTCTTTTTACAAGTCGGAAGTAAATTAGGGTGTTACGGCCGGACACTTGGACTCGATTGAAAAAGGGGTGAGAGGGTTCTTGAGTGGGTGGTTATATTTTTTGTTTTTGTTAAGTGGGTGAAAAGAGGGTTATTAAAATTGTTTATAAAAATGTAAAATGCATGAAATATTGCTATGGCAGACATTTTTTCAAAAACCATTTTCAAATAAACCTTTTGCAGTGTTGGTATTATCGCGCTCTCGCGAGAAAATTTTCTCTCTCTCGAGTTCTCGCCGCGAGTCTCGAGCTGCCGAGAGAAACTCACCGATTGCCCGTGCTCTCCTCCGCTCGCGAACGGGCTTTCTCGCGAGCCAGAATTGCCCGTTCGCGTGAAGTTGAACGTGTTAGAAACGAACAAAAAACAACACAGCGATTGAAGTTACACCTCTATAAGATCGCCTGGTTCGTATTCATAAGCCTGATAAACAAATTGCTAGCTTGGGGCGAACGGCTAGCACGAGGCGCTCGCGAGCGCTCGCGGCGAGAGCGAGAACGCGAACGAAAATGCGAGCGCGAGCGAGAAGAGAAAAGTACTACAAGTTCTCTCCCTCGTTCGCGAGCGAGAAATGCTTTCCTTCTTCTCGCTCGAATTCCAACAATGACCTTTTGACACCTTTAAAAAAATTTAAAAAGTGTCATTTTAAAATTATACTTGAAAGAGAGCCAAAATAATCACAAAAGAAAAAAATAGGTGTTATATTTAAGCTTTATTACGAAATCTCGATTTTGATTTGTTAAATGTCTTTTATTTTGTGACATTAGGTTATAAACTGGCTGCGAAAATTTCTCAATCGACTCACATTTACGTAGCAAGTTGTGTTTGAGCTTGTAAATAAAAACGTTACTTAATCCACCCTTTGGTGGTTTATGCCTTCCTCACATTAAAAGGGTAATGCTATCCAAAATAGACACAAAAGGGCAGACCTTTCAGTGTTCTAACTTGACTCATTATTCATACTATCAGATTGGGTAGTTAGATCTTCATATTTCAGGGCACTTATGTGTTTATAACTTTTAATAGGGTTGCCAGATTTACAATGTTTTGGACGCGATGGAAAGGTCTTATGATTACCTGTTTAACGACAGGTCGCTTAATAGTTCCGGATAACGTTTTCATCAAAATATCTGAGATCCGACTTTCAAAAAGTGCCTAACTAACTCTTAAGTGCTTATAAATTTTAATAGGGTTGTTAGATCTTCAATGTTTTGGATGCTTTGGAAAGGTCTTTTGATTACCTGTTTAACGACGGGTCGCATGATAGATCCGGACAACGTTTTCATCAATATATATGAGATCCGGCTTTCAAAAAGTGCATAAATAACACTTAAGTGCTAATAACTTTTGATAGGGTTGTTAGATCTTCAATGTTTTGGTCGTGTTAAAAAGGTCTTACAAATACCTTTCTGAAAATGTATAACATAACGGGTTTTCTGTCAAAAACCACCCTTTTTACAATCTTCCGTACTTAAGTCATAATCGTTTTCTTAGCATAACTTTTGAAGTACTTTACTAAACTGCATATTTTTTTATAGCGACTTATGGGACCCAAAGACGGATCGAATGAGGTCAAAACGGTCAAAATCGGTTCAGCCAATGTCGAGATAATCGAGTGACAATTTTTTGATCAACATTATTCTTGAGAAAATAAGCAAATCTAATACTTTAAAGAAAAGAGTGTGTTTTAGTTATTAAATGTAAACATCAGGAGGATAACGAAAAACTTCAAGTTTGTTTCTTAATTGAAATTATGGTTGAAACGCAAACATAAATAGACAAAAAATGTGAGAAAAGCAAATTAAGTCACGATTGAAAGGTTAAAAGTTATGACTAACTTGTGTGGAGACAAATATACGGTTTGCTTCTGTTTGTGACATTCTTTTTCGAGAGCCTAATTAGAGAGAGTGGTTCTCTACTATTTGGCAAATCGACTTTTCTTTGTAATTTTTGATTGGGACGAAACTTTTTCCATATGTCAAAAGAAGTCATTTAGCATAATAAGCGTTTCCATACACGTCTTCATACAGTTTTGAGGACTGGTTATACAATATGGGTCATGATTAGGACTTTTTGGAAATGATGTACAGGAAAAAATCCCATCTTTTAATATTTTTAAGTTTTTATGACTCATAGTTGAATAAGGTCCTGAACTGCCCCTGATCACATGAATGTCCCATATGCATTTCGTCACTTTTGAATTAATGATGCAGTTTGGTTTTAAATCGTGTGCTCTTTCAGAAAAGCCTAAAACATTCAGTATACTTTGTTGTAGAAATCAGGAGGAAATATGAGTGGGACAAACTTACCTTGCGTTTTCACAGCTCGCTGTTTTTCCATTTGGGACATTTATGTGAACATGGGCAGTAAACCCTATGTTAATTTCTTCGTATAACGGTAAAACACACGGTTGAATACCATTTCTGATCACTTTTTTATATTTTGCAAAAACAAAAAAAAAATGACAAGACAACATTTACAATTGAACAACTATAATCCCCTTGGAAAGAGCTTTCAATTAGGACCTTTTCTGTCAAGAAGAGCCGCGAAGTTAATTTTTCACAACTGATTTAAAAATCCATTTCAAATACTTTGCGGTCCTACAAAGGGTTATTGTACTCAGAAAAATGAGCTTTGTCGTTGTGAACATAATATCAGCAATTTAAGTTTAATTTAAGGACCCAATTCTATTTTTTTTAATTTTCGATTTTTATATATGTTATAAGGTACTTAAAGAACATCTTTGGAGTGTCTGGTTTAGGAGATATGATTTTTTGAAAAAATAGTGTTTTTTTTTGACAAATATCGTACTTATGGACAAAACATAATTTAAAATTGTTTTTCAAAGCAAAATTGAATTTGCAATGGAAAGTACGTCACAGTTGTTTTAATAGAATTTACGGTTTTTAAGATATAGCTCCTTCAAGGCATACCTTTTTTCCTTTAATTCTCTCTTTGGAACATTGAAAGTTGGGCAATAAGTTTCTGAGATACAGCCTCACAAAGAATTTGAGTAGAGGATATACATATATTTTTTCTGAGAATCACCTAATTAGCTTGTAATTAATAACTAATGAAATTTCGATAATTAGTGGTCCGATTTTCATCGTAAAATTTTCTGATTTTTTCAATGAACATAATTTAAAAATTTTATAATTAAGGTGAAATTGTGAAAAGGTTTAAACATATAAGTTATGGAACTTCCATGATCGAAGGGGAGATTTCACGAAATTAAGTACGCCAACGCGTTGTGTTAGACTGTCCAAAACGTTCTGATTTTATTGTAATCGAAAAGTCCCCCAGAGCCTCACACACGTACTAAAGTTTTGCTTATTGAGCATTAATCGAGCTACTTGCTTTAATCGCGACGAAGTAAACGAAGTTTAGCTTTTTTTCGCAGTTTGGATAACTGTTGTCGGCTGTGCTGATGATGTTGGTGGCGTCGATCAATTATGCGGAAAGCAATTTCCGTAACTTATATAATTTCCTAATTTCTTATTTTAGGCAAAATTATACATTTTTTAAAATATTTTGATTGAAGAGATCAGAAAATTTCACAAAAGTATCAATTTTTAACATTATAAATCGGACAGACAGTTTCCGAGATGTTGTCAGTTGAATATTACAATTTTATGAATTTTCCTCAGTCTAAGAATTTTTTTTCATGCATTTTTTCAAGAACAAATTCTTAATATCAAAAAACCTTTTAAATAATCTAAAATGTTTACATATAAGTAGTCATAACTTGAAAACGGCCCAATTTATAAAAAAATAACACTTTTCGATAGCAAATTGAAATTTGCTTGAAAAATTGATTTTTAATATTTTTTTGTCTGGATTTTCGATATTTTCCAAAAAACGCTATTTCGTCTGTTGTGTGCTATCTTGTGACAACGACCATTTTGGTCGACAATGAGTTAATGATGACATTTTGTTATACTTTTGTTATAACAAACACTACCAGATGCTTTAATCCGATTTTGGAAATTCGCTTCCGTTTCCCGGATATCGCAATACACACTTGTGACACGTCATACATGTTGTTGGAAAATGTGCTTTTTTTCTAATTTTTCACAAATTTGTGTTGATATTTTTTTTTTAAAAGCAATTCCTACTTTTGTTTTTATAAATATACTGATTAAATCGATTAAAGCTTTGAGCTTATTTTAGTTTGTATGGGAATTCTGTGCACACTTGTGACACGTAGTACAATTTTACTTTCAAAACACACTTGTGACACGTGCTTTTCGGATTTTTGTTTACTTAATTTACTGTATCTTTAAACTGGTGTAACCGAATTAGTTGAAACGTGGAGCGTTTGTTCAGCGATAGTATACGAACCGATTGTTTCAAAAAGTTTGACTCCATCATTCATAGTTTCGAAATTATTTACCATCAAACTTTAAAAATCGATTTTCTAGAAAAGTACTAAATGGTCGTTGTTACAAGATAGCACACAACAGAAGATTTATTGTAACATTCGTATCTCGAGTTTTTTTTTGAAAAGGTCCTATAAACTCAACAGCTTATAGGACCTTTTCAAAAAATACTCTAGATATCTCCTTAACAAGATTTTGACCATCACTTACTATGGCTTGAAAAATGGCTTTTTAGTAGCCTAAAAATTATTTAAAAAAAATCCGAGAGTTAAAAACTACGTGTTTTGGGAATTCAACTTCAAGTCATAAAAAGTTTATTGAAAACCCGGATTTTTTTCCCTGTACCTATTTTTTCCGAAAAGTCCTAAAAAAATTTGATACATTTACATACCCATTTTGTTATACCAGCCTCCAACATTGTATGGAGGCTTGTTTGGAAAAATAAATGATGCAAAATGACTTCTTATGAAAGTTTCATTCAAATCAAAGATTGAAAATTAAAAAATCGCAAAAAAAATTGCGAAATCGTAGAGAACTACTCAGGATTGCAAAGAAATACTTTAATTAGCGCTCTTTTTCCACATTCCTCTGCAACATGTTACTTTTTTTAAATACGTTTTATTTTATTTCATGCAGGGTATTTGACCCCTCACTAAGGATCACTTCAGGAAAAAATATTTCCGCCCCGGTGAAAAGTGCCCATTCAGAACTCGTCAAAAGGGTCACTGATTTCTCGTTTCCTTTTTGGACGGAAAAAAACTGAAACAATGTACCGGGCTCGTGTATTTATGTACTCCACTCTTAAGCGATGCACTTAGCACTGGAAAGTGGCGCTATTTGACACAATATGTGCAAAGATGTCAAAGAATTTTAACCATAAGTGTTGTTCAGTTTCGTTTATAATTTTCTATTTGTTTTGAAATATTCTGAAAAGTTTCGTTTTTTTATTTCATAAAGTAATTAAAAAAAGCTGAAATGAAACAAACTGGAAAGTTCCTGTCCGATCATCTCACACTCTCTCACCGAGCGCGTTTGTGTGTGTGCCCCCGGAAATGTGTGCTTTATAAAATGAGCAATGAATGAATAATTTTTGGGGAAATTTTCATGAATGACAACGACGGAACGCAAGTAAAAGTGGTTCATTTTCAAAGGGGGTGACGAACCGGCGATGCCGGGCTGGTGAAATTGCTTCATCATCATACTTTTTCATCACACTCCCCCCCAAAACGGAACGCTTTTCATCATTTTTGTCACTCTGCAGAGTGGAGGCAAAAAAGCACAAGAGTGCTGGCTGGCTGGAGTGCATTCGACATTGATTGTGCAGTTTTGGCTTGATAAATGTGATCTTTTTTTTTCTCGTCGATTTTCGCTGCACTTTGTGCAGGTAGAGGTCGTAAACTACATATTTGAATTGGGTCCTAAAATGAAGCTTAGATTGCTGATATTATTGTTCACAGCGATAAAGCTTATTTTTCTGAGTACAATGACCCTTCGTATGACCAAAAAGAGTTTAAAATGGATTTTTAAATTAATTTTGAAAAATTAACCTCGCGGTCCTTCTTGACAGAAAAGCTCCTACTTGACAGCTCGTTCCAAGGGGACCATAGTTGATCCATCGAAAAAATGTTGTCTTGTCAAAAAAAATTTTGCATTAAAATGAAAAAAAGTGATCAGTAATGGTTTTTAATCGTGTTTTTTACCGTTGTACATAAAAATTGACATAGGGCTTTAGTACCCAATTGCACATTTTAAAATAAAGCATCCAATTGAAGCAATTTGGGAATGACCACCCACCCTTTTCAACAAAAAAGTCGAGCATTGCAGGCAGACAAATTTTGTGCGATTATCAGCAATTTGTTGACATGAATTTCGGGGGCGTTTCGTTGAATTTTTTGTTGCAGTTGTTTCTGCGAGGATAATATATATGTTATTAAAAGATGCGATAAAAAGGTCGACATTTTTGGTGAAGTAATTTTATCGAATAGGCGTTCGAACTGTGTCAGTGAGTGTGTATCTGCGTCTGCAAAACGAAGTGGAAATCGTTAATAAATGATTTTGAGAACGAGCCACGTAGCCCAGTGGTAACTCTTCCGCCTCGTAAGCGGTATATCGAGGTTCAAATCCCGGCTCGGACCAACACAACTGGTGATCTTTTCCCTTCTGGATTCGATTGCTTAGTAAAGGGAAGGTATCGTCACAAACTGGACCTTATCACGACGACACCTTAGGGAAGGCGACCTATGGAATGTTAACATTAACCTTAACATGTTAACATTATGTTGATTAATAGCTGTCACTGAATCCGCTTTGTAAATGTCGGCCCCGATATTCTTCACGGGTGTTCCCCTCAGGAACTGGGAAAGATTTACTTTTTTAACTTTCTTAATAAATGAATTGATTTGATGTGCTATTGTAAGTATTTTCTTTAAAATGCATCTGTAATCTATCATGAGATTATTTAAATTGTTTGGAAGAGTTTTTTTTTTATCAATCAACAGCTCAGATTTTATGAGACTCCTACAGGCATCGGTTTTTTTTTTCATGCAAAATGTGAACCACTTGTTAATTCTTCATTAGGGTGACGAGAAAAACCCCCTGAATTTCTTAGGCAAAAAAAGTAACTGTGAAAATTTTGAGCGAAATCGGTTAAGGTTTAAGGGTCGCTATAGTTTGTTAAATTTGGTTTAACAAAATTCTTTTCATATAAAATCATCTTTTTTAAATCGCTAATAACTTGCCAGGGTTACCTAGGATCGTTTTGCGGTCTCCGAAAAAAAAATGTTTGTCATACATTTTTACATAAGAATCTCACATTTGACAATGATTCGACACATTTAACGCAACCTTGTTTGAGAAATTTAGAAATATTCGCTTTTCTCCATTCATTTTTGAAAATTTTCCCATACAAACATCAAAGACCAATAAAGCAATTTTCCACCAAGCCCGGAAATGCATTTTACTTATATTTTTGATTTGGCTCAAACTGTGGTGACTGTTTAATTAATTTTTTTTCACAAAAATTCAATTTCCCAATATTTTTTGTGTTTTGAAAATATATATTTATATATGTTTTAGGAGACAAAACCCCGCATCCTTTAAGGAATTCAGAAGTATGGATCAAAATTTTGCCGACGACCTATATAGAAAAAAAAAAACAGGAAAATTTGGTTTTTTTAAGTCTCACCCAAGGGAGCGTTCTTTTATAACGTAACGCAGGTGGAGGGAGAGGAGGGGTCAAAGGCCGTGTTACGCTCCATACATTTTTTTTTAAATTTGTCTGGAAATTTTGTTACGAGGAGGGAGGGGGTCCAAAAATTCAAATTTTTGCGTTACGTAATAAGAATGCTCCCTTGAAACAACCCTACATTCTAATGTCGATATCTCTTCAACTAATGGTTCGGTTTTCAAAGTTAATAAATGAAACATTCTTGAAATTTTTCGATCTTTTCGAAAACAATATTTTGAATGTTTTTGAATCAAGACTAACATTTCAAAAAGGTGAAACATTCAATATTACGTTCTTTGACATGTTAGTCTTGATTAAAAAAAATATTTTTTCGAAAAGATCGGAAAATTTCACGAATGTTTCATATTTTAACATTGAAAATCGGACCATTAGTTGCTGTGATATCGACATTAGAAACTGGAAGGTTGTTTGGGTGACCTTATAAAACATTTTTTTTTTAAATTTCAATTTTCTTAGCAACCAGTGGTCCAATCTTCAATGTTTCTTAGACGAAATTGTTGGAAATTTTCAAGATTTCAAATTTTAGTGATTTTACCACTGTTAAAAAAATCATAACCTGTCGGCAAAATTTTGGTCCGTAATTCTGTCCGTCCCCTAAAACATATATAAAAAAAATCAAAAATTAAAAAAAATATAGATTTTGGGAAATTGATTTTTTGTAAAAAATAGTTAATTAAAAAATAATTTTTTTTCCGTGTACCTCTTTTACTCTGAATATTCCTCATCAATACCTACAACTTTGCCGAAGACATCAAATCAATCAAAACAATCCTTGAAAAGTTACTGTTTTTCGAATATTTATGTATGGGAGAATCAATGACAAAAAATGGCTTGTTTTTGATAGGGAAGGCCCCCACAAAGTTTGAGCCAAATAAATAAAAAAAATCGAAATCGGCCGATTTCGGTGAGAATTGCTCAATACCTTAACCGATTTGGCTCAAAATTGGCACAGTTACTTATTTTTACCTAAAGAATCGTCAATTTTTCTTGTCACTCTATTCCTCATGCTGCAGGAAAGTCTAGATATTGCCCCAAGCTCTTTGCTTGTCAATATGAATAATTTCAGTACATTCGACAACACCCGAATATGGCTCACTCACCAGCCCATATGCGTTGTGTTTACCGCAGATAGGATTATGAGAACGAATCACGTTTCACAAAATCTACATGGTAGGGAGAAGGCGTGGACATACCGTGCCCAACGCTTCTTTAGTTTACGTTCAACTGCAAAAAAGCAAAACAAACGCAAAAGATAAAACACCTTTCAAAATCATAAGAAAACTAAAAGTAAAACAAGATTAAACAGGAGGCCTTAAAGACAGAACAATAAATGAAATTCATGAACAATATTGAATATAGGGGCATTATTTGGCTCCAAGATACGAAAGCAAAAGATTCTCCAAAACAAACACCAACCCAGCACACACCAATTAAAATCGAAATCAAACCCAAATCAAACACAATATGTAATTATCGGTGAATGCTACCCCAAACCAACCATGATCAGTGTATGTGTAAAGTGTGTGAGTGAGTGTGTGTGTGTGTGTGTGTGCGCAGCAAACTCCTACCCCCAAAACGCCCCATTGTTTGCGAGGAAACAAAAACGTCGTTGACACCTGCAATCAGCACGTTCCGATTTGTTTGTGCCGAACACACACACACACACACACACACACACACAGATTCACACAATCCATAGCCTACTATTTCTGGCTTTTGTTTGTTTCCCTGGGTGCGTGCAAATCTGTGCCACGCTTCAATACCTTCCACCAACACCATCACAGACCAGGCGGCGGTTGGTTTTGGTCAACACAACAACGCACAAAAACACAAACGTGTGTTGTAGTTCTAATCGTGTGTGTGCCCCAGGAATCGGTTCTATTGTGAGAGGTGGGTGAATGTGTGATTTACGTGGGTTGGTGTGGGTGAGTGGTGGTGTGTGGCTACCGGCAATGTAATTTATTTTATTGAATTGACCTGGCTGCTACGATTGGAATTTCTTTTGGGCACTTTTCAGTGAAGAACATTCGGTTGGTTGACTTTTGGGTACAAATCAATACCGACGTTGGAGAATTCTTTTAAATGTTTATAATAATTGAAAATTTTATATCGTTTGAAATTGATTCCCGGAGACACAAGTATCAATCAAAATGAAAGCGTAATATTTCACTTTAACTTTTCATTTTTTACTTTCCACCAGTGTTGCAAATGAGTGATAGAAATGCTATCAATTGATTATCTCTGCACCAAAAATATCCAAGAGTGTAGCGGCCGTCACTATAACTTGTGAGATCTTTTCTTGTGTCTCGTGATTCCTAACGATGTCATTCTCTCTCTATCACTCCTCCCTTTTTCCTCGACTATGCGCTCTTACCGTTGAGCACGCCGTTGAGTCTCTCAATCTCTCCGAAAACTGCAATGAGAGAACGCGAGATGGCTATTAGAAGCTGACCACGCATGACGTCCCATAAAACTGCGCTTGCAGAAATTGGTTTTGTTCCGGTTTTTTTTGTTAAACGATGTGAGGGTTGGATGATCGTATAAGCGGGAATGAGAGAGAAAAGGAAAATGTCAATCGCGAGTGTTTAAACACGAAAACGTGTTCGGCTATGTTCGGCACTGAGAGTTTCAATAAGGAGAGAAAAGCAGTTGTATTTGAGGCATCGTATTCAGGCGGGATAATTGTAGCTGCTGAGAGCTGATATTTTGATATTTTAACAACCCTGCTTTCCACTTTTAATTTTAAACTTTTCACTTAGATATTTTGCGTGTTGTTTTGTATAAGGAATCGAACAAAGCAGTGAGTTCATTGTTAAACAAATTTTTCCGCATTGTATCTTTTAAAAGTCCCAAATTATCCTTCTACTTTATTGTTTGAGTACGTGTTGAGCGTTGTAAGGTAATCCGGATGATCACTACCTACATATATTCGCTTCACCGTGCACATAACAATTGGTAACAAATTTCGATTCATTATTGGATCCGGTGGAGGCGTCGGCCCCAATAAAGACCCGCATCCTAAAATTCTGATTTTCACTGACCCAGTGATTGGAAATTGGATGGGTGGGTTCGTAGGAAATTTGCTGGCATTTAGTCAAACTAGCAAATTTTATTGTTTTCTTTTTATGTTTATTTCATTTGTTGTTATTTTATTACAAAATTTTATCAATCTATCATAATAACGTTAATACTGACCAAGAATCACCCTAATTTTGGATGTACTGGTATGGGAATTAGCATAATTATGCCGATGGAACCGACCGCTACCAACACCGGTTCTGGCCTACCGGAGTAATATATTTGAGGTTAGGTGGTCGCGCGACGGTGAATCCGATTGAGGGAAACTCATCGGACGGGCCCAACATTTAACGCCCCACCGGTCAGCAAACAATACTCGCACACTACGGGGACGGTCCCTGTGTGTGAGAACATATAAAATTAAATTTTAATTATACCAGCTTAATAATTCGCACCGGTCCCGACGGGACATCATCGAGCCCTGTATTTACCCACAATGGGTTTGGGAAGGCCGGGCTCAACTCCACTTTTTGCGCGTTCCGGAAACGCCGCCGCTGCCAGAGTTTTCGGAATTTCATCGTGTTGCCAAACTTGTGACAGATTCGGAAAGGGGCGATTCCGGATCGACCAGACTTTTTAAAAACAAAATTTTGGGTTGTATGAAAATTACGTATTGTTGAAATTTCAAAATGTTTTTTTAAGTGTGGTGTTTGTTACGTCATCTACGGAGGCGCTCCTGTTAGGCAAAATCTACAAAAAAATTAATATATTCTTAGGTTGGTAATTCACTTACGTCATTCATGATATTATTCTCGGCTATTGTGTAGAAATCACTACAAAATAACAACGGTAATGGCATTAGTGCGGGAAAGTGAGCTTAATTTTATGTATCCGAGGGTTTTCCGGTCGGGACTGCTTAGGGGGCGAAATTCATGGGCAGATTTTTTTTCTCTGTCAGATAGATTTTTTTTCCACTGTTAGTACCATTTAAATGCGAATAATGGTTTGTGGACTAGAGGTTCCCCACGTTTTTGCGCCTGAGTAACTGTTTTGGTGATTGCAATTATATTAGTTGGGATTTCAATTTAGAGTGGTATCGTAACAGGATGGGATAACGTTAAAATGGATTATATTATATATTAGCATCTCACGATATGAATGTCTTTCTTTTTTTTTTTCTTTTCATTTTATTTATGCGTTAGTTTTTGAATCCTTTGTACATTGAAATTATGTAATCGATTGAATTTTTAGTGATATAGAATTTGCAATTTTAAGTAAGTTATTCATATAATTATTGCTTAATTCTATATTACATTGTTGTGCGGCACTTCATTATTAAGTTTTTTAAATTTTTGTGTTGAAAGGAACAGCACTGACGGGCAAAAGTCTGCAATTAGCAGAGCAGCGAGTCAGACGTGCGTCCCTCAAACACCAAAAAAGTGCTAAAATGTGCAAAAAATGCCTCACGGCAAGAAAAAGAGGCGGTCCTCACCAGCAGATTCGGCAGATTTGAAGAAGCTAAAGAATGCCGATGCGCTACCTGTAAAACCAGGCAGTTTGAGCAAGGACGCTCAAAATTCGTTTGGAAACCAGTTCGCTACCCTCCCTGTGGACGTGAGCGAGAAGGAAGAATTTGAACGACGGGAGAAGTTGCCACCAGGGGCGCCGACTCTGGGGGGGCACGGTACTTTTTGCCCCCCCTAAAATTTGGCTGGGGGGGCAGCCCATACATTGTGCCCCCCCAGAAATTTTGGAAGAAAAATATTCTTATATCAAATATAAAAAAAATCACAGAAATAATTGAAAAAAATATCTAAAACTTAAATGGAACATTGCTTGTACACACGGATAGAATTCTTGTAAGCGAATCCGTAAAATAGTTCAAAAACATTTGTTGTTTCCGTAATCGCTGAAATTTTTTGAACAAAATCGTTAACAATTTTCTGGATTTAGATGCATTTTTTTTCTAAATCGACAACGTTTTATCTATACCGCTGTGCTCTATAGGAAAATCAGTAAGCTTAGTACAAGAGCACAGAGGTATCGGTAAATGATTTGAGAGATGTCGTCAACATAGATTTTACGGATTTGCTCATAAGATTTCTATCTGTACATGTTGTTCCAAAAACAAAACCAATATACTTTTTCCATAGCACTTCATCTACAATCAAACTTACGCAAAGTCGCAAATTCTTGCGAAAACAATCATCAAGTTTTCAAACGCAACATTCTGCGATCAGGATTTAGCGAATATAAACTGAAACATTTCAAAATGGCCATTTGTTAACTGCTTGACATTTACAAAAATGCTGATAAATTCGATAATTTTTTGAGTAATTTTAGAAAAGATTTGAAAAGATTTCAAATACATTTGTTAACCGTTAACCGTTATATACCAATTTTAGCCGAAAAATGCAATTGTTTTAAAAAAGGTATAATATTTAAAAAACACAAGCTATGATCGATTTTAAAAAAAGGCTAAAGAAATTTTAACTGCACCCTCAAAAAATATGCCAAAATCAGGGAGTAGAGAATAATACTAAAAACAGAAAATTTTTAAGGAAATCAGCATTATTGAGTATTGGGAATCCATTTTAAAACGTTTTTGGTTTTCTTAAATTCTTATATTCCTTAAATTCCTTAAATTCTTAAATTCTTAAATTCTTAAATTCTTAAATTCTTAAATTCTTAAATTCCTTAAATTCCTTAAATTCTTAAATTCCTTAAATTCTTAAATTCTTAAATTCTTAAATTCTTAAATTCTTAAATTCTTAAATTCTTAAATTCTTAAATTCTTAAATTCTTAAATTCTTAAATTCTTAAATTCTTAAATTCTTAAATTCTTAAATTCTTAAATTCTTAAATTCTTAAATTCTTAAATTCTTAAATTCTTAAATTCTTAAATTCTTAAATTCTTAAATTCTTAAATTCTTAAATTCTTAAATTCTTAAATTCTTAAATTCTTAAATTCTTAAATTCTTAAATTCTTAAATTCTTAAATTCTTAAATTCTTAAATTCTTAAATTCTTAAATTCTTAAATTCTTAAATTCTTAAATTCTTAAATTCTTAAATTCTTAAATTCTTAAATTCTTAAATTCTTAAATTCTTAAATTCTTAAATTCTTAAATTCTTAAATTCTTAAATTCTTAAATTCTTAAATTCTTAAATTCTTAAATTCTTAAATTCTTAAATTCTTAAATTCTTAAATTCTTAAATTCTTAAATTCTTAAATTCTTAAATTCTTAAATTCTTAAATTCTTAAATTCTTAAATTCTTAAATTCTTAAATTCTTAAATTCTTAAATTCTTAAATTCTTAAATTCTTAAATTCTTAAATTCTTAAATTCTTAAATTCTTAAATTCTTAAATTCTTAAATTCTTAAATTCTTAAATTCTTAAATTCTTAAATTCTTAAATTCTTAAATTCTTAAATTCTTAAATTCTTAAATTCTTAAATTCTTAAATTCTTAAATTCTTAAATTCTTAAATTCTTAAATTCTTAAATTCTTAAATTCTTAAATTCTTAAATTCTTAAATTCTTAAATTCTTAAATTCTTAAATTCTTAAATTCTTAAATTCTTAAATTCTTAAATTCTTAAATTCTTAAATTCTTAAATTCTTAAATTCTTAAATTCTTAAATTCTTAAATTCTTAAATTCTTAAATTCTTAAATTCTTAAATTCTTAAATTCTTAAATTCTTAAATTCTTAAATTCTTAAATTCTTAAATTCTTAAATTCTTAAATTCTTAAATTCTTAAATTCTTAAATTCTTAAATTCTTAAATTCTTAAATTCTTAAATTCTTAAATTCTTAAATTCTTAAATTCTTAAATTCTTAAATTCTTAAATTCTTAAATTCTTAAATTCTTAAATTCTTAAATTCTTAAATTCTTAAATTCTTAAATTCTTAAATTCTTAAATTCTTAAATTCTTAAATTCTTAAATTCTTAAATTCTTAAATTCTTAAATTCTTAAATTCTTAAATTCTTAATTATTAAATTATTAAATTCTTAAATTCTTAAATTTTTAATTCTTAAATACATGTATTTGTATTTTTAAATTTATGATGTTTCAAATTTTTGCTTTTTACTTTTGTTTTTATTTTTAGAATATTTGTCTTGCTGAATTTTTAAATATCTGATTATTTTTATTATTTAATGTTACTTCTAGAAAATAAGTGAAAATATGCTAATGAAAAGGAATTTGCCTTCCAAACATATAAAAAATTCCCCCCAATTAACATTCTCAATCACGATAATTTATCAATCTTTTTTAAAAAAAACTAACTTAATCCACCTATGTGGTTGATGCCTTCCTCACTTTTTACCAAAAATGGGTAATATGAATGGGTTGGACACACATTTCAGCATTTTTTTAGATCCAGAAAAAAAAGAACACAGATATAACTTATGTGGTAATAACTCGAGACAGGGTTGCCAGATCTTCAATGTTTTGGACTCTTTGGATAGCCCTTTCAATTGCCTAACCAACGATGGGTCGGATGATGGATCCGGATATCGTTTACATACATTTAAGTTAGATCCGGCTTCAAAAAAGTACATAAATATCACTTATGTGGTAATAACTCGAAACAGGGTTGCCAGATCTTCAGTATTTTGGACTCTTTGGAAAGGCCTTTCAATTACCTAACCAACGATGGGTCGGATGATGGATCCGGACATCGTTTACATACATTTAAGTGTGATCCGGCTTCAAAAAAGTACATAAATATCACTTATGTGGTAATAACTTGAGACAGGGTTGCCAGATCATCAATGTTTTGGACTCTTTGGATAGCCCTTTCAATTGCCTAACCAACGATGGGTCGGATGATGGATCCGGACATCGTTTCCATACATTTAAGTGAGATCCGGCTTCAAAAAAGTACATAAATATCACTTATGTGGTAATAACTCGAGACAGGGTTGCCAGATCTTCAGTGTTTTGGACTCTTTGGAAAGGCCTTTCAATTACCTAACCAACGATGGGTCGGATGATGGATCCGGACATCGTTTACATACATTTAAGTGAGATCCGGCTTCAAAAAGTGCATAAATTTCACTGAAGTGGTCATAACTCGAGACAGGGTTGCCAGATCTTCAATGTTTTTGACTTATTGGAAAGTCCTTTCAATAACCTAACCAACGATGGGTCGGATGATGGATCCGGACATCGTTTACATACATTTAAGTGAGATCCGGCTTCAAAAAAGTACATAAATATCACTTATGTGGTAATAACTCGAGACAGGGTTGCCAGATCTTCAGTGTTTTGGACTCTTTGGAAAGGCCTTTCAATTACCTAACCAACGATGGGTCGGATGATGGATCCGGACATCGTTTACATACATTTAAGTGAGATCCATCTTCAAAAAGTGCATAAATTTCACTGAAGTGGTCATAACTCGAGACAGGGTTGCCAGATCTTCAATGTTTTTGACTTATTGGAAAGTCCTTTCAATAACCTAACCAACGATGGGTCGGATGATGGATCCGGACATGGTTTAAATACATTTAAGTGAGATCCGGCTTCAAAAAAGTACATAAATATCACTTATGTGGTAATAACTCGAGACAGGGTTGCCAGATCATCAATGTTTTGAACTCTTTGGAAAGCCCTTTCAATTACCTAACCAACGATGGGTCGGATGATGGATCCGGATATCGTTTACATACATTTAAGTGAGATCCGGCTTCAAAAAAGTACATAAATATCACTTATGTGGTAATAACTCAAAACAGGGTTGCCAGATCTTCAATGTTTTGGACTCTTTGGAAAGCCCTTTCAATTGCCTAACCAACGATGGGTCGGATGATGGATCCGGACATCGTTTACATACATTTAAGTGAGATCCGGCTTCAAAAAGTGCATAAATTTCACTGAAGTGGTCATAACTCGAGACAGGGTTGCCAGATCTTCAGTATTTTGGACTCTTTGGAAAGGCCTTTCAATTACCTAACCAACGATGGGTCGGATGATGGATCCGGACATCGTTTACATACATTTAAGTGAGATCCGGCTTCAAAAAGTGCATAAATTTCACTGAAGTGGTCATAACTCGAGACAGGGTTGCCAGATCTTCAATGTTTTTGACTTATTGGAAAGTCCTTTCAATAACCTAACCAACGATGGGTCGGATGATGGATCCGGACATCGTTTAAATACATTTAAGTGAGATCCGGCTTCAAAAAAGTACATAAATATCACTTATGTGGTAATAACTCGAAACAGGGTTGCCAAATCCTTAATGTTTTTGACTTATTGGAAAGTCCTTTCAATAACCTAACCAACGATGGGTCGGATGATGGATCCGGACATCGTTTACATACATTTAAGTGAGATCCGGCTTCAAAAAAGTACATAAATATCACTTATGTGGTAATAACTCGAGACAGGGTTGCCAGATCTTCAGTATTTTGGACTCTTTGGAAAGGCCTTTCAATTACCTAACCAACGATGGGTCGGATGATGGATCCGGACATCGTTTACATACATTTAAGTGAGATCCGGCTTCAAAAAGTGCATAAATTTCACTGAAGTGGTCATAACTCGAGACAGGGTTGCCAGATCTTCAATGTTTTTGACTTATTGGAAAGTCCTTTCAATAACCTAACCAACGATGGGTCGGATGATGGATCCGGACATCGTTTAAATACATTTAAGTGAGATCCGGCTTCAAAAAAGTACATAAATATCACTTATGTGGTAATAACTCGAGACAGGGTTGCCAGATCATCAATGTTTTGGACTCATTGGAAAGCCCTTTCAATTACCTAACCAACGATGGGTCGGATGATGGATCCGGACATCGTTTACATACATTTAAGTGAGATCCGGCTTCAAAAAAGTACATAAATATCACTTATGTGGTAATAACTCGAAACAGGGTTGCCAGATCTTCAGTGTTTTGGACTCTTTGGAAAGGCCTTTCAATTACCTAACCAACGATGGGTCGGATGATGGATCCGGACATCGTTTGCATACATTTAAGTGAGATCCGGCTTCAAAAAGTGCATAAATTTCACTGAAGTGGTTATAACTCGAGACAGGGTTGCCAGATCTTCAATGTTTTTGACTTATTGGAAAGTCCTTTCAAAAACCTAACCAACGATGGGTCGGATGATGGATCCGGACATCGTTTACATACATTTAAGTGAGATCCGGCTTCAAAAAAGTACATAAATATCACTTATGTGGTAATAACTCGAGACAGGGTTGCCAGATCTTCAGTGTTTTGGACTCTTTGGAAAGGCCTTTCAATTACCTAACCAACGATGGGTCGGATGATGGATCCGGACATCGTTTACATACATTTAAGTGAGATCCGGCTTCAAAAAGTGCATAAATTTCACTGAAGTGGTCATAACTCGAGACAGGGTTGCCAGATCTTCAATGTTTTTGACTTATTGGAAAGTCCTTTCAATTACCTAACCAACGATGGGTCGGATGATGGATCCGGACATCGTTTAAATACATTTAAGTGAGATCCGGCTTCAAAAAAGTACATAAATATCACTTATGTGGTAATAACTCGAGACAGGGTTGCCAGATCATCAATGTTTTGGACTCATTGGAAAGCCCTTTCAATTACCTAACCAACGATGGGTCGGATGATGGATCCGGACATCGTTTACATGCATATAATTGAGATCCGGATATTTGTGAAAACTCATTTTTATACATAACTTTTGAACTACTTATCGAAACTTCAAACAATTCAATAGCGATGTATGGGACCCTAAACCAAGTCGAATGCAACTGGTTCGATCAAAATCGGTTCAGCCAGTGCTGAGAAAACTCAGTGAGAATTTTGGTCACATACATACATACACACACATACACACACACATACACACACACATACACACACACATACACACACACAGACATTTGTTCAGTTTTCGATTCTGAGTCGATATGTATACATGAAGGTGGGTCTAGGAGCTTTTAATCAAAAGTTCATTTTCAGAGCAGGATTATAGCCTTACCTCAGTGAGGAAGGCAAAATGGATTCCGGATGAAAAAAAGTCGTATCACATCGTAATAAAATTATTAAAAATTCGTGATATACAAGAAACTTTAACATCTAATCGCCACTCTTACCTATCGATTTCGGAAAACAACTGTGCCCCCCCAACATTTTGGACTAGTCGGCGCCCCTGGTTGCCACCCATTTTTTGTGAAAACATCGTCATCGGATTCGGTGCGAAAGTGGCTGACCGTGTTTATCTGGTGCTTTACGAGCTTCCATTCGCTTGTGCGCTGATGGACTCAACATTCTGCTACCTAGCAGAAAGGATTACAACTACTTTCGGGATTTCTTGAACAACACAAAGATTGAATACTACAGCCATGACGATCCAGGTAAACGCCCCATGAAACAGGTCCTCCGAGGCCTGTACGACATGGATGTGAGTGTGCTGAAACAAGAGCTAAAAACTCTTAAGTTGAACGTGATCGAAGTCTTCAAGATGACGAGGCACAACAAGGACATCAAGTATCGTGATCAACTATACCTGGTTCATCTCGAGAAAGGATCGACAACGCCGTCTGAGCTGAAAGCAGTTCGGGCAATTTTCAACATCATCGTGACTTGGGAACGTTATCGTCCAGTGCACCGTGACGTGACACAGTGTTCGAACTGCTTGCAGTTTGGACATGGTGGAAGAAACTGTTTCATCAAGAGTCGTTGTGCAACCTGTGGAGGTGAGCACAAAACTCAAGCTTGCGAAACAATCAACGAGAACATCGAAGCGAAATGCTTCAATTGTGGTGGTGACCATTCTACCAAGAATCGGAGTTGTCCAAAACATGCTGAGTTTGTAAAAATTCGACAGCAAGCGACGACGAGGCACCAACCAACCAAGACAGTTCGTAGTTTACTCGTTCTAATGATTTTGAATAATTCAATGCATTTTCATTTTAGTGTTAAGTTAGCATTAGTTGAAGTGTTTTTTTTTCTTTTTTACCCAATTATATTCTATTCAGTGCAAAAATGTAAATCAATTTGAAGTAAATAAGAGAAAGTGAACAGATAATAATAAAACGCAAAATACAACAAAGATGAAGAGCATTTAGCCATACCACTTTGTTTTGTAAATGAAATGTAATTATTATAAGAACGTTAAATAAAAATATATTTTATAAAAAAAAAACTGACGGGCCAAACTTCAAGCTTTCTGCGACTCGCCGTTCAAATTTTATTTTTTCTAATGTTGATTGTTAAGTTTTGCAACGATGCAATAAAGTTTAAAAAACATTTCACATATATTTTAGAACACTTGACAAAATAAATAAAATTTGTATCAGCCTTATGAAATCAATTTCAAAAGAAAACTATTTGCTTGAATTTTAAACAAATTTAACATACATAATTATGAATACAAAGAGACGAGTTGTTCCTTTTAATTCCGCTATATATTTTTAATATCTTGACAGATACGTATTTCGTCTACTACTTGCAGACTTCATCAGTGTTCTGTTCTCGACTGAAGGTTCATCGCTGGTGTATCCGTATTTGTAGTTACTGTAGGTACTACCTCCTTGTTCTTCTTTGGTGCCTGTATAGGTAACAGCTTAAACAGCCACGTTGAGCCGTTACCTGAATCCTTGTTGAGTAAACGTTTGTTGCCTGCTTTGAAAATTTCCAAACTTTCGGCGACAGCAAGCTTCGATGGGTTCGTGATGTGTCTTAAGATGACCGCGTCGCTAGTTGTGATGTTATGTTTCTCCTTGATGATGTGTTCGGCTACTGCTGACTTGAAATGGGGGACAAATCCTTTCCGTATTTCCTCCTTGGCAATTCTGACATCGGTGTCTAAATGTTCGCCCAACCTGGTTTGCAGCAATCTCTTAGTTTGTCCAATGTAGCTCATATCACAGTGGCCGCAGGATACCTCGTAAATGCCGGGTTTGCCTAAAGTCGGTATGGGGTCTTTCGTTGAACCTAAAATGGATTCCAACTGGTTGTTTCTACTGCTGAACACTAAATCGATGCCAAATTTAGCCAGTTTTTGTCGTAATGGGCGTGTTATCCTGTAGTCGAATTCTACTGCTGCTCTTCGTAGTGGCTCTACTGGTGGTGTAAGGGTTGTGAGTGACGTTCTGTGGAGTTTTCTTTCCTTCTTATCGATGATTGCTTGGATAGTTGTTCTGCTGTAACCGTTGATTTCCGCTGTTTCAAAAATGTACTCCAATTCTTTTTGTTTTCCTGCTTCGCTGAGGGGTAAAGTTGTCATCCTATGTATGAAATAATGGTATGCTGCCATCTTATGTTGGAATGAATGGTTTGACGTGGCTGGGATTGTTCTTCTGGTGTTTGTTGGCTTCCTGTAGATCTCGAAAGAAAACGAAGATGGGCAACCTGGTTCTCTTAGGATCAGGATGTCTAAGAAAGGTAACTTTCCTTCGACTTCCATTTCGTAAGTGAACTTGATGCTTCTGCGTGCACTGTTTATGGTGTCCAGTACCGTTGTTAGTGAATCCCTTTTGATGATGCAGAAGACGTCATCCACGTATCTCCACCAACGTTCTGGTAGTAGGTTTTTGGTCTGTAGTTCGTGTTCCAAAGCAGCCATATAAACATCGCTCAGGAACGGTGACAGTGGGTTACCCATCGATGCTCCCATCCTCTGTTGGTAGATGCAATCCCTGAACTGGAAGTAGCTCTGTTCCATGCATAATTTGACGAATGTTATGTACTGGATCGTTTTTTGTCTCCATGGTTCACCCTCGTATTGTGATTGCAGCCAATCCCGTAGAGTTCCTATTGCGTTGTTTACTGGTATGCTTGGAAACAATGCTTTTACGTCGAAGGAAACCATTATTTCATCCTCAGCTATCGGTCCCGACTCTAAGAGCTCCTTTGTGAACACCTGCGAACTGATAATCGATCGGCTCGGGAAGGGTTTCGGCATACTCTTGAATTCCTCGACAAGCCACTTTGCGATCCGACTGGTTGGGGCATCCACTGCTGAAATGATTTCTCGCATCTCGTTGCCTGGTTTATGCACTTTAGGTAGTGCTTTAATCCTTGGTAGAGTTGGGTTCGGTACTCTCAACGATTTTGCAGTTTTTCCAACCGATTTCAAGAGGCCTGCACATTCCTTGATGGTGTTCTCGACTTTTTTGACCATATCAATTAACGTGTATCCTCGTTTTAGTGAATATTTTTCCCTGTTCCCGAGTTTCTCAAGAAGTTCCTTGTCGTATTCGTCTCGGTCCATGATTACTACCCGGTTTCCCTTGTCCGCTTTTAGGTAGTATACTGGTTTCTCCTTGAGTTCCTTCACTGTTCGTACCTCGGCGTTGTCCTGGTGTTTTGTTGTTGTTTCTCGTATCAATTTGGATACCGTCATCCTGACGCTGTTTATTTGTGCTGGAAGGAGCGGTGGAGGTTTGGTCTGGTTTTTATCGATGCTGTTAGCATTGATAACAGTTTCGATGTCGATGACAATGTTTTCCAGGTTTGGCTTTGATGATACCGCGTATTTAAGACCTTTGTTGAGTAAAGTTACCGTAAACTGGGGTCAATCGGGACACATGGGGCGAATTGGGACAGCAGTTTTAACCATGTTGGAGCAGAATATTTTGATTTTTCTGGTTGGTTACGGTTAGTACAGACTCAGGCCAACAAAATGTGTACATCCCTCTCCAAATTTAAAAGCTTTAAGTGCTCTAAAAACTGCTGTCCCTATTCAGACTGTAGTCCCGATTCACCCCAGATTACGGTAACTGTTCTTCTGAAAAAGTTTCAGAAGAGCGATTAACAACGAACTCTTCTAAGGGTTTAACTACTGGTTTCGTTGCCGGGGCAATGTGGGAAATCAGTTGTCGGAATTTGTTGTCCAGTATCTTGCGTTTCCTTTCTGATTCGCATTTCTCGGCTACTTTCACTTTCGTCAAAAAGCTTCGAATTCGATGGGGAATTCTTTGGCTAGTTTCAGATGGAGTGAATAGCACTCGAGAGTTTTGATACTCAGTCTACCGTAGAGTTTTTTGATGCTCTCTTTGACAAGCTCTAACTCCACCCTCCGGATGATCTTGCTGTCCGTATGACCCTTCGTCCTAATCCTGTGGCTAGTTGGTGTAACTCGGTGTTCGACACATTTTTTCAAGAAGGCAATGTCTTTGTGGATACCTGCGATGATTTTCTTCAGTCCGATGAACTTGTTGTGCTCTGAAGGACAACAACAAAACACCAGGACAACGCCGAGGTACGAACAGTGAAGGAACTCAAGGAGAAACCAGTATACTACCTAAAAGCGGACAAGGGAAACCGGGTAGTAATCATGGACCGAGACGAATACGACAAGGAACTTCTTGAGAAACTCGGGAACAGGGAAAAATATTCACTAAAACGAGGATACACGTTAATTGATATGGTCAAAAAAGTCGAGAACACCATCAAGGAATGTGCAGGCCTCTTGAAATCGGTTGGAAAAACTGCAAAATCGTTGAGAGTACCGAACCCAACTCTACCAAGGATTAACGCACTACCTAAAGTGCATAAACCAGGCAACGAGATGCGAGAAATCATTTCAGCAGTGGATGCCCCAACCAGTCGGATCGCAAAGTGGCTTGTCGAGGAATTCAAGAGTATGCCGAAACCCTTCCCGAGCCGATCGATTATCAGTTCGCAGGTGTTCACAAAGGAGCTCTTAGAGTCGGGACCGATAGCTGAGGATGAAATAATGGTTTCCTTCGACGTAAAAGCATTGTTTCCAAGCATACCAGTAAACAACGCAATAGGAACTCTACGGGATTGGCTGCAATCACAATACGAGGGTGAACCATGGAGACAAAAAACGATCCAGTACATAACATTCGTCAAATTATGCATGGAACAGAGCTACTTCCAGTTCAGGGATTGCATCTACCAACAGAGGATGGGAGCATCGATGGGTAACCCACTGTCACCGTTCCTGAGCGATGTTTATATGGCTGCTTTGGAACACGAACTACAGACCAAAAACCTACTACCAGAACGTTGGTGGAGATACGTGGATGACGTCTTCTGCATCATCAAAAGGGATTCACTAACAACGGTACTGGACACCATAAACAGTGCACGCAGAAGCATCAAGTTCACTTACGAAATGGAAGTCGAAGGAAAGTTACCTTTCTTAGACATCCTGATCCTAAGAGAACCAGGTTGCCCATCTTCGTTTTCTTTCGAGATCTACAGGAAGCCAACAAACACCAGAAGAACAATCCCAGCCACGTCAAACCATTCATTCCAACATAAGATGGCAGCATACCATTATTTCATACATAGGATGACAACTTTACCCCTCAGCGAAGCAGGAAAACAAAAAGAATTGGAGTACATTTTTGAAACAGCGGAAATCAACGGTTACAGCAGAACAACTATCCAAGCAATCATCGATAAGAAGGAAAGAAAACTCCACAGAACGTCACTCACGACCCTTACACCACCAGTAGAGCCACTACGAAGAGCAGCAGTAGAATTCGACTACAGGATAACACGCCCATTACGACAAAAACTGGCTAAATTTGGCATCGATTTAGTGTTCAGCAGTAGAAACAACCAGTTGGAATCCATTTTAGGTTCAACGAAAGACCCCATACCGACTTTAGGCAAACCCGGCATTTACGAGGTATCCTGCGGCCACTGTGATATGAGCTACATTGGACAAACTAAGAGATTGCTGCAAACCAGGTTGGGCGAACATTTAGACACCGATGTCAGAATTGCCAAGGAGGAAATACGGAAAGGATTTGTCCCCCATTTCAAGTCAGCAGTAGCCGAACACATCATCAAGGAGAAACATAACATCACAACTAGCGACGCGGTCATCTTAAGACACATCACGAACCCATCGAAGCTTGCTGTCGCCGAAAGTTTGGAAATTTTCAAGGCAGGCAACAAACGTTTACTCAACAAGGATTCAGGTAACGGCTCAACGTGGCTGTTTAAGCTGTTACCTATACAGGCACCAAAGAAGAACAAGGAGGTAGTACCTACAGTAACTACAAATACGGATACACCAGCGATGAACCTTCAGTCGAGAACAGAACACTGATGAAGTCTGCAAGTAGTAGACGAAATACGTATCTGTCAAGATATTAAAAATATATAGAGCGAAATTAACAGGAACAACTCGTCTCTTTGTATTCATAGTAATGCATTCTGCTAAAACGCTCAACCAAACCACAAATACATAATTAATTTGATCGTTTTGCTCTAAATTGTATCTTTCTTGACGACTAATTGTTCTTATCTCTAGGTTTGATTGTTTTTCTATTGCATTACTTGAATTTTATTGATCTGTTGAATTTTGGAATTTTTTATACGTTTCAATAATTTAGTTTATTGAATCGTAAAATCGTAATTGAGCAATTCTCTACGAAATCGCTTTTTTGGTGTCTTCGGTATGCCCAAAGAAGCCATTTTGCATCATTAGTGTGTTCATATAATTTTCCATGCAAATTTGGCAGGTGTCCATACACAAATAATGTATGAAAATTAAAAAATCTGTATCTTTTGAAGGAATTTTTTGATCGATTTGGTGTTTTCGGCGAGGTTGTAGGTATGGATAAGGACTTCACTGAAAAAAAATGATACACGGTAAAATTTTTATTAGTGATTTTTAATTTTACTTTTTGTCACTAAAACTTGATATGCAAAAACACACTATTTTTTATTTTGTTTTAGGCAAGACATCTTTGACCGAGTTATACATTTTTTAATTAATACTGTTTTTTTTTTACAAATAGAAATATTGGTCGCTAAAATTTTTCAACTTCATTTTTCGATGTAAAATCAAATTTGCAATCAAAAAGTACTTCAGTGATAATTTGATAAAGTGCACCGTTTTCAAGTTATAGCCATTTGAAATGCTGAGAAAATTCTCTATATTTTGCTTTTTTGAACTTTGCTGATACGACCCTTAGTTGCTGAGATATTGCCATGTAAAGATTTAAAAACAGGAAATTTGATTTTTTCTAAGTCTCGCCCAAACAACCCACTATTTTCAATTGTCTATATCTCAGCAACTAATGGTCCGATTTTCAATGTTAAAATATGAAACATTCGTGGAATTTTCCGATCTTTTTGAAAACAATATTTTTTTATAATTTTTAAGGTCAAGACTAATATTTCAAAAGGGCGTTATATTGAATAATTGCATCAAACTGATAAAACATTCTTAAAAAATGTATCTCTTACAAAATATAATGATATATGTTCAGCAAAATCAACCAACGCCTACTTGAAGTTTCCGGGAAAATCTAGCCGCGCGCGTGAAACGCCACCATAAATCATTCAACGTGAACCATAAATTATTTGCCATTTTGAAATTTATTGAGTCGGAAAACGTACCCAAAATAAATATCAACACAAACAAATAAACGACGCACACAAACATGGCCGGCGAGAGCCCATTGAAGTGTGCAAAAGCTCACATCATTCAACTGTTTGCCCGTTGTCGGGGGACAAATTTGTTTTGAGGAAAATGAACTGAAAGTTGACAAATATGATGACATTTATAACGCGTTCTGATGGTCTCTGCCTGCGGTTTATATCACATTAAGCAGATAATTCCGAGTGGTCATCAGATGGACGAGCTGGCAGCACTGGACTGGCATTTTTTTTATTTTATTTTTTAATTAAAGAAGTCAATTTGATCAGTTTGGCAAGTTTAACGTTTTTACGTCTTTTCAACACAATTTGAAGTGTTTTTTTTTAAACCTTTCAATGGACTATTTCTCAACTTTAATTTATAGTTTCATTTTATATTTCGAAGCCATTATTTATGACATCAAATAAATCTCTTTCCTCTCCACCGATTTTCTTATGCCCGCCAGTTGAATTATTTTCATAGATCCTAGTATCAAGGCCAGATTTCAGCAGCACAGCAAGCTAGGTTTTTCTTGAAAAATAAACTTTGTCCCCAGAATCAGCCCGAACAGAAAAAGTTTTGCTTCACAAAATCAACAACGCCTGTAAAAGGTTCCCTTCGAGTGGATTAGCTGCTCCTCTCTTTGGGGGCGATAAAAGGGGCAACTTTTACACTGGTTACTGTCGGCTCATGTTAGTTTGTTGGCCTTTCGCCTATAGCTACAACACAAGAGAAAGTTTTATTTTCTTTCGGGCCATTTTAGTGCAAGAATGAGGGGGTGGTGATGTCTTTATGGGTTTATTGCTGGGGTCCTGGCCATGTTGCTGAAGGTTATTTTAGTTGAGTTATGGGTCTAGGCTAGCTAGGATTTGGGGACTAAAGTTTAACTTATGCCACTAAAGAACATGCGATTTTGATGAAGTTTATTAGCGATTTTACCTCAGTGGGTCACGAAGTTATAAAGATGATTAGAAAATTGGAATATTGGACAGTGAATTAACTAGAACAATCAATGCCAATTAGGGAACATAGACTGAACATTCAAGGTAACAAATCCATCAGATTTTTTTTTCATAAGTTAGTGTTCGTTAATAAATACATGTTTTTCAATAATTTGCAGCCTGAAACGGTGATGAGATACAAAATTGGTGTCAAAGGGACTTTTATGTAAAATTGGATGCCCGATTTTGTGGCGTACTCAAAATTCTAAAAAAAAACGTATTTTTCATCGAAAAAAACACTTTAAAACTTTTCCGTTACTCAACTGTAAAAAAATTTGGAACATGTAATTTTAAAGGAAATTTTATGTACTTTTCGAATCAATTTTTCATTTTTTCATTTAGAACAAGGTTTTTCATTTTAAAATTTCGTGTTTTTTCTAACTATTCAGGGTTATTTTTTAGAGTGTAACAATATTTTACAAAGTTGTAGAGCAGACAATTACAAAAATATTGATAAAGAAACATAAGGGGTTTGCTTGTAGTCATCACGACTTATCGTGATTTTACGAAAAAAAGTTTTGAAAAAGTTGGTCGTCGTTCATCATGGTCGTTCATGGTCACCCGCGACAGACACGGACGATGAAACAAAGAGAAATGCAAAAAGTAACTTTTTCAAAACTTTTATTCAGAGACAAAAGTTACCCCTTAGGTCAAAGCTTCACGCAAATCGAAGAGGGGTCGGGGCAACATTTCCCGATTTTGTGTGAGTTGGTAGAGAATTACCACTATTCTACAAAAAAAAAAAATTCCGGACACATTTTCGATTTTGAGTGTTTTTATCATGTTTTTTTTAATTAAATATAACTTAAACCATTAACATTTAAGCCAACAAAGTGTGTCAAAATCAGTAGCATGACCAGGCTCTGACAGAAGAGGGGGGGAGGGGGGGGGGGGGTTACGGTGTTTGTGAATGACCCTTCGGACAAATTTAGAACAAATTTCTGTCGAAGGGGCCCCCTTGGGAGAAAAAAAAATCATAGCACTGAAAAATTTACATGAAACAACACAGAAAAAATAATGTAAATTGGAAGCTGTAATTTTGGAAGGTTGAATATTACCTCTTTTATGATGTAATTTTACCACAATTTATACTGAAAAAGTGACATTACACCAGAAAAGTGGTAAAATTACACATTTCCAGAGGTAAAATTACACCTTTTTTTCTGACATAAAAGATGTACCCCTTCCCAGATGTAATATTACCATGATTTTTTTTTCTGTGAAGTGAAATCATCAAACTCAAGATATAATAAAAATTAAAGAGAGAAATTCTCAACGTTTTTGCAAATCGTAATTGATTTTTATGGAAAACACTTGTAAAATCAATTTAAAATTAATTTTGAATACCCTGTAATTGTACGTTTATTTGTGGGTTTTAAATAAAAAAAAAGATTTTTTTTTTTACCAATTTGAATTTGAAAACACATCAGTACACAACGTAAAAGTTTCGTCTTTCTTTTTTTTTTCATAAATTCATTTATATTTTGCAGATTTCTGATAGCAGCATAACCACACCCATTTTTTGGACCACCCTATTTCGGCTGGGATCACTCTAATCGAATAGCAAAAAAACAAAAAAAAAATGCGGGTCTGATAATTTTGGTCAAGGAACTCCCATGGCAAATTTGAGCCGAATCGGAACACTTTTGATTTGGATCCTGCTTGTTTGACGTGGAATGGCTGCATAATAATATTTGAAGCAATTTGAGTTACTTTCTTTTCCAAACTTCAAAAATCAGGCTTGACATATGATTTATCTTTCTTTTGTGCGCTGGCAGTGGAGACGCGCAGTCTCGTTTTTCATGTTCATGTGCTTTTTGTCGCTAGCAGTGATATCAGTCTTTCCTTTATCATCGCTGATCGGAAGGCACGCCGCCGGTTGAGTTAGTTAGACGTGTTACAAATTAACATATTAATTTTATTACATGCTTTTATGTGGTGCCCTAAGTTTGTTCCTTTTTTATATTTATTTTTTTTAAACTCGCTGAAATCAATATTTTATTTCACTAAACTGTTTTGGTAATAACTAATTAAGCTGTTCGTTTTATTGAACAATTATTCGTATTTTATATTGTTAAAAACATACAGATAATCCGGATTTAATATAGCGTAAAACGTGGATTTAAAAAAAAATAAAAATAAAAAAAAATGGTTTCCCCATACAAATTTATATGGGAAATTGAATCGCTTTGCGCAAAGTGGGGTCTTAACCAATCGTTCTCAAACTTTGAGGAGTTGTTTAGGACCCCAAAAGGAACTGAAAAGTTGCTGTGCTCACTTAATTTGAACAAATTTATTTTTTTCCATACAACGATCCCAAGTAGCAAGTAAAACATCGCTTTTTATTGTTTTTGTTCATCAATTGCTCCACAAGCGTTTTTATTCGTTAATTATTGAACAAGTGTCATAAAATTTGGTCAATTGTTCACATTTTGATCAAAAAACCATTATTCAACATGGTTATGTAAAACAAATGCCAAATTTAGCAACGGATTACGAGTAGTTCATTTTGAAGTTTAATCTGACTTCAATAAAACATGCTTGTAGAACTCGAAAAGTCAAATGACATTTGCAGACATGATGTTTCATTTCAGTTTGCTAAACATGATAACATAGAAGATTTAGCCTTTGGTTTCAGCTGGGATTTCTCGTAAACAAGTTGTTTATGTGTAGCAAGAACATGTTGACGAAACAAGCACAGATAGTTCTAAAAATAGAAACAGCTTATGTGCAAAGGAAGTTTTGACAAACTGTTAGTGAACTTGGTAAAACCTAGATGACGGCAGACTCCTTATTGACGTTTAGGCCTGCTCATCCAACATAACTCCTCGTGGAAAGATGCAGACGCGCGCCCGGACTTACATTTGGAGTGATCTTGGGTTCGATACTTGACCAAAGGATTCTTCATAAGAAAGGAAAACTGAAAATGCAGCACCGGGAACCAGCAGCAGAGTAGTAGCAAGCGCTGAACAAGATTGAAAAAAAAATGATATCCAAAAGCATAATAATGAAATTGAATGATTTTTTATGGTTGATATTTTTATTATTCAGCTAGTATTTAAAGTATCGTAAAGTGACATTTTACTCACAAATAAAGTATTAAATAAAGAAAAAAATCTCTTAAGCGAACACCTGGGACGTATTTTATGAAAAACCTCTTTCACATTCTTGTCTGGCACGATATGTTCTTGAACGGCAGGATGTTGTTAAAAGGTTCTAACAACGTTTACCTAACCCGGTTCACAATCTTGTGGTCATGAGTTCTTATGACATGTTCAACAAACGTTCTCTATGCAAGTATGGCTTGCAATTGCAAAACTAACTCAAAACACGCACTTTTCTAACGGATGAAGAGATGTTCAACAACGGAAAAACGTGCGCTTTTGACAGTGTTCAAGGGTTCTCGGGGACGTTCGGAAAACATAGTAAATGAGTTCAACAACCAGTTCAGAAATCTCTTGGCGAACAAATGTGCTACTTGGGATATTACACCCTATTGTGACACGTCATACATGTTGTTGGAAAATGTGGAAAAAATGTCTTGTTTTTCACAAATTTATACCTTCTAGATATATACCTTCTAGATATACCTTCACGTATACCTATCGACTCAGAATCAAATGTCTGTGGGGATGTGTGTAGACATGATTTTTTTCCACACGATTTTCTCAGAACTGGCTGGACCGATTTTGGCCGGGTCAGCCTTATTCGATTCGTTTTGGGGTCCCATAAGACCCTATTAAAATTTATTCTGTTTAGTAAAGTATTTGAAAAGTTATGCTAAGAAAAAGATTTTTGTATCTACAAAAAATGGTGCTTTTTGCATAACCTCAAAAGGCCGGGACTTTTTGTTTACGTGCGAGAGTCACGCCAGATGCGAAACGCCCGGTTGCCACATTGCTTCAAATGAGAGTCTGCATGTTTTCTGGAAAAGTCTGTATCAGGTATATATTTTTTTCATAAACTTATTTTCATTATAGAGTTATCTAAGCCCGCGCTCACGCACACTTGCACGCAATTTGTTTTGCTGGCTGGTACAGAATTTAACCTCAATTTTTGTGTACGTATACGTAGAGGGTGACGAGCGGGAATTTCCGGGAAATTGACCATTTTTTGACCTCTCGATTCCCGGGAAATTCGGTCGAGACTCCCGGGAAATTTAAACTTATAAATATCGAAGCAAAATTATATAAACAAATCAGCAAAACATTTGAAAAATTCAAAATTGTTTAGAACATCCCGGGCAGACGGTAATAACAAAATTCATGCCATTTCAATAACAAATACTGTTTAAATAACAGAAACTGTTATGGAATCTTCTTGAGAAATCAATTTTTGCATAAGAGTTTAATAACAGATTAAGTTATCATAACAAAATTTGTTATTGGTCTGATATTGGTTGAAAGCCAAAACAACTTGGGAATAACATTTTTTGTTATGGAACAATAACTCCAACTGTTATTGGGATGATCGGATTAGTTGTTAAAATAACAAAAAATAATAACAAAAATTTGTTCGAAAAATAACTCAAAATGTTATTAGTCTGTTATTACAATAACAATCCAATAACAAAAAATTCATAACGACGAATAACAAATCTTGTTATAAATAACATAAAATGTTATTGCCCTAGTATTTTCAAATATCAAAAAATGTTATTCCAAAGTTATTTCCGTCTGCTCGGGATTGAATGTCCAATGCTCGATGTTCAAGTTCGAATAAACCAATGTTTCTCTAATCTTCTTATTCAGAAAGTGTAAATTTTAACTTGTCAAAAATTCCAATAACTATAATTTAGAGAAGCCAAAAAAAGGTGGACTCCAAAATTTACCTTAAAAATTATTTAGCAGTTACACCCCAGATATGAAATCAAATGTTTTATTTTCAAATATTTTTTTTTTATTTATTTGTAAAAGGAAAAAGCTTTTTCAAGTTAAGTTCAATTTCCATATCTTCTCTTGAGCATAGCAATCCAATCTAGTTTTGACAAAGAACTTTGTCCTAAGGGCTCTATTCTGGTGAGGTGTCAATCCAGAAAAACGAAAAATGTCGCGCGTTACGAAATTGTTGCATGCTTGGTACTGGAGAAGGGGTCTGCAACGCAACAAGACACTGTTGCGTGGAATTTTCCACACAGTTGAAACAAAAAGCGAATGATGAGGTTTGGGATAACCGGCACAAAAAGGCGGGGCATCCGTCACCATTTCGAGCCAATATAAACCCCGCTCGATCAGCCCAAGAAAATCATTCTATCGTTGGACGCCGAGGAGTGAACAACAACCTGGACCTGGAAGCAGATGGCCTGGAAGCCCAGAAGCAGTTGGCCGAAAAGCAGCTGGCCTGGAGCAAGGAGCAGCCCAAGCGGAGGCAGGCCAGCCGAAATATTCTGGTCACAAGACACGGAGTGGCCAGAACCCTCAGGGGTGTTCCGATGGAAGGCCATACGAGACGGGACAATATGGGTATCAAACTTCTTGGATTTTGATACTGGTGAAGAAAATGGCCATTTTGACAGTATTGGCAACAACCTGGAGTGGCCGGTGCCCTCAGGGAGATTCTCCCGGGAGGACATTTACCGAACCATACGATTTTGGGCAATATGGGTATCAAACATCTTGGTTTTCAATACTGGTAATGAAAATGGCCATTTTGACAGTATTGGCCACAACCTGGAGTGGCCGGTGCCCTCAGGGAGGTTCTCCCGGGAGGACATTTACCGAACCATACGATTTTGGGCAATATTGGTATCAAAATTCATGTTTTTCAATACTGGTAATGAAAATGACCATTTTGACAGTATTGGCCACAACCTGGAGTGGCCGGTGCCCTCAGGGAGGTTCTCCCGGGAGGACATTTACCGAACCATACGATTTTGGGCAATATTGGTATCAAAATTCATGTTTTTCAATACTGGTAATGAAAATGACCATTTTGACAGTATTGGCCACAACCTGGAGTGGCCGCTGCCCTCAGGGAGGTTCTCTCGGGAGGACATATACCGAACCATACGATTTTTGGCAATATGGGTATCAAAATTCATGTTTTTAAATACTAGTAATGAAAAATACCATTTCGACAGTATTGGCCACAACCTGGAGTGGCCGGTGCCCTCAGGGAGGTTCTCCCGGGAGGACATTTACCGAACCATATGATTTTGAGCAATTGTTCAAGGCTCAACTGCGATCGTTGACGATGACGATGGAATGAAAATCGTTGGCAAAAATGCTGCCTTCACGACTCCACGGCAAAACAAAACAGCCAATCAGAGAGCGGAAAGATTTTTGCGTGGGTCAAAGCACGCGCTTGCTTGTTCAAGGCCAACTGCGATCGATTGACCGTTGACACTTGCAAGCGAAAATTGTTAATATTCGTAAATTTTTTTTTAAATGAAAATTTTGGGGGAAATATTTAAATTAATTTAAACGCCAAGCGTCAAAAGCTTTAAAAATGCACCAAAAGCAGTGCATGAATCATTTGAAACAATAACTCTTTCGTGAATTTTTCGTTTGCGCTGAAAAGCGCCATTTTGTTAAATTGCAGCAGAAGTTGATTCTTGTGGCCATCTTCTCGAGCGTCCATCCAAGTAGGCCTTGTTTTTCTCCTTCGACGTCGTTTTGGCAGCAATTTCACGCACACGCTGGCGTGTTTCTTCTTCTCGGAGCTTGCTCTTGATTTCCTCCAGTCGTTGATTTTTTTCCGCTGCTGCTGCTACGATGTTGTCGGTTCGAACGATGACGATGGAATGAAAATCGTTGGCAAAAATGCTGCCTTTACGACTTCCCATTCCTACCAGTACATCAAAAAGCGAATGACGTAGGAATGGGATAACCGGCGCAAAGGGGCGGGACATCCGTCTCCATTCTAAGCCAATATAACCCCGCTCCGTCAATCCTGGGAAATCATTCTATCGTTGGACGCCGAGGAGTAAACAACAACCTGGCACCGGAATATTCTGGCCACAAGACCCGGAGTGGCCAGATTCCTCAGGGATGTTCCGATGGAAGGCCATACGAGACTGGACAACATGGGTATCAAACTTCTTGGATTTTGATACTGGTGATGAAAATGGCCATTTTGACAGTATTGGCCACAACCTGGAGTGGCCGGTGCCCTCAGGGAGGTTCTCCCGGGAGGACATTTACCGAACCATACGGTTTTGGGCAATATTGGTATCAAATTTCATGGTTTTTGATATTGGTAATGAAAATGGCAATTTAGAAAAAGTTGGCCAAAAGCTGCAGTGGCCGGTGCCCTAAAGGAAAGTTTTCCCGGGAAGACATCTTTTGAACCAACGAGTTTTGGGCAATATGGGTATCACAACTCATGGTTTACAATACTGGCCATTTCGTCAAAGGTGGCAACAATCTGGAGAGCCCGCTACCTCACGATTGTTCCGATTGGGGGACAAACATCGAATTATAGAGATATCATGGTTTTTTTAATACGGAGTTTAAAGAGAAATTAAACGAAAATATAAATCCATTAATGTTTTGATTTTATCTGACGCATAGTTCAACAAAATTACGTAATTTTAAAAGCTTTTCTGCTAAGTTCTTTGTCATACTGGTCATGTGTAACATAACCACCTGCACCTTTTTTTTTGTGAACATTTGGGTTTTCCTGATAACTGTAAATATTTCTTCAATGAATATTAAATATTGAACTTAAAAATTACAAAAAAAAAAACAATTTAATTTGTTGTTTTGAGTCGTTGTTTATCATATTGCAAAATTCCCGATAATGGGAAATTATATATAAGCTAACACCTCCGTGTACGCACGAGAGCAAGCAGCAGTCAAGTGCTCAGTGCTCCATCGTTTTTTCGAAATTTTTCGCCGTAATTTACCGTGATTACCCGCGAGTTTGCTCCACCAGCATGCCAAGGGCCAGCCGTGGCCGTGGCAGTTCGAGTGCGGCCTCGAAAAACCCGCGAAGTTCGTCTACCGGCCGTGAGAAAAAAGGTAAACAAACCAACGCCGTGTCGACCGCCATCGCGCAGGGGAGCGTGAGCGCAGACGGCATCGACAAAAAGTTACTACATCCCGGATATGTTCCAAGATCACCAGTGCGAACCCGTTCCGGTACTTCCGGTGCCACGACCAACACGTCAACATCCGCCAACATTCCCATCAGGAACGAGTTCCAGATGCTGAGCGACGACGAAGAAAACAACAACAACACCGACGGTAGCAGCACTACCGACGACGACGAATACGATGGACGTGCACGGAAGAAAGTGTCGACGTCAAAAACGAACAATTCTCCAAAGGAACGTAGACCACCTCCAATCTATGTTTTGGACACGTTGACGGTCGATATTGACGAGTTGCTGGAAGGCCTCGGATATTGTCTGAAAATCGGTAAGTCGTCAGTGCAAGTCTACACATTTGACAACAAGAACTTCGACCTGGTTGTGGAGAAATTGAAGAGTAAAAACTTCAAGTTCTACACATTCGACCCCGTGCAGAAGACAGCCGTTAAGGTCGGCTTGCAGGGGTACCAAGACCACCCGATCTCCGACCTCAAGAAGGACCTCTCGGGTGCTGGAATAACGCCGCGTGACATAAAAGTCCTCTCGTGGAAGACAACGGTCACAGGTACACACACTCTGCACCTGTTGTACTTCGACCGAGGCACCGTCAAAATTCAAGACCTGCGGAAAACTAAGGCGTTGGACGGTTTTTGGGTAAACTGGCGGTTTTACTCAAAGAACCCGACGGACGCAGCGCAATGCCACCGTTGCCAGAAATTTGGCCACGGCTGCAACCTCCCGCCCCGCTGCGTGAAGTGCGGTGAAACACACCTCTCGGAGGAGTACGCACTGCCGTGCAAGGCGGACTTGGGGGACAAGGCAGAGCAAACCAAGGCGCGCATCAAGTGCGCCAACTGTGGAGGTAACCATTCCCGCAACTATCGTGGATGCAGTGCACGAAAAAATTACCTCGAGGAGCAGGAAAAGAGGAAGAAGCTGGGCAGCGTACGGTTCCCGCGGACAACTCAGCATCCCCTCCTGGTTGGGGGCGATCGTTTGCCAGCGTGGTTGCTGCCGGTAGTGGCAATTCACCCTGCCGGAGTTCTTTGCTCTCGCGGGGGAGATGATGTCGCGGTTTCGGACCTGCCGTAACAAGGCGGAGCAATTTCTAGCCCTTGGGGAGCTGATGATTAAGCACATCTACGAAGGATAAAATACTGTGATTTAGTTATAAGCCTTTTCTCTTTCTTTTCCCTTTCCTTTGCAATTTTAGCAAGTTTTTTTATTTTTCTTGCTCTTGTTAGTGCCTTAGTTATAGAAATAATTGTTCCAAAATGCATCATGATGCAACATACAGCTGAAAGGAACTCCAAAACTCTGTTATGAATTGCAAAAGAACTGATTGTATCTTGATTATTCACCAATAAAACCGAATTGAATTGAATATATAAGCTATATTAGTAACAAGTTTGTGAACCTTTTGAAAAATCACTCAGTGCGAATTAAGATTCGTTAATATTTTAAACTACAATTTTGAGTCTAAAAAAAGCTCAAGAAACGATTTTGTTTTTGCAGATTCAGAATAAATCAAAAGTTTTATATAGCTCCTCAAAACAATGAGGCTGCTTAAATTAACGTTTCATAGAATTAGTATGAATTAACAGTAACTGAATTCATTTAAAAGAAATAAATGTATTACTTTTAATTTTAAATAAAAAAAAAACTCCAGGGTCCCGGGAATTCCCGGGAAATTGCCAAGATCAACTCTCGATTCCCGGAAAATCGAAAATCTCGAGAATCGTCACCCTCTACGTATACGCAATACATGCGCACGTAGATAACTCTATTACTTTTTAAATGTGAGGAAGGCACCAACCACCTAATGGTGGATTAAGAAACGTTTTGTTTACATAATTTACTGTATCTTTTAACTGGTGTAACCGAATTAGTTGAAACTTGGAGCGTTTGTTAAGCGATAGTATACGAACCGATTGCTCAAATAGTTTGGCTCTACCATTCATAGTTTTGAAAATATTTATCATCAAACTTTCAAAATCGATTTTCTCGAAAAGTACTAAATGGTTGTTGTCACAAGATAGCACACAACAGACGATATGTTAAAAAGCTCATCAATCGTCCAAACTGCCTGGTGTTCAGTCCGTCTTTCAAAAGTCAAAAACCTTACGCTTCTTGCATCTTAATTCCACCATTCCAGCCCAATTGTTCGAGTAAGCAATCATTCGAAATTGGCCGGTACCCTTCAAAAAACACGTCACCCCTTTTCAGAGCATCGAAAGTGAAAATGAAAAATGAGTCTTCCCCACGTTTTTGGAAAAAAGCGGGGGTGAAATTTCGCACCGTCTGCCATATTTCCACTCTTCTCCCCCTTTCATCAAAAAAAATAATGTTATCAACAGAATCCTTTGACCATCGTTTGTCGAAGGAGGGGGGGGGAGAATTGATTTATGAACTGACAATAAATTACGTGTTGCTCGAAACGTTACATCATAATTTTATTTTCCACGTACACAAAAAAAAAGCCAGCAGCAGCATCGTTTTCTTTACCTTGAACACGGAGATAAAATTAGAGCTCGCAGGCGTTGAACTCTCGCAGGATTGCCGAGCAGTGGATCCTTTGCGCTAATACTTCCACCGTGGACGTGATCGGAATTCGCAAGTAGCGCCCAAGTAAGCAACCAGTCATCAACAACTTCTTGGCTGTGCAGTGCATCCTTCCAACCCACGCGCCGCCACGTGGTCAGCAACCAGTATCGGTGGTTTTCGATATCCTTTGCGAGTCTTTTTGGATTTGGAAAGGAGGGGGACTAAGCAAACTTTGGTATTTCTCTTTTTTTTTTTGCTGATGTAGGGGAAATTTCACCCATTGTTACGATTTTATTGGTGAAGGAGAGTTGGGGTGAAGTGAGTTCTATTGATTTTTAAAAGTGTTACAAATATTTTAGATATTTAAAAAAAATTGAATTCTGATATTTTGAAAAGCTGAAAAAGCAACTTAAAATTATTTCTATCAATTAAATGATATTTAATTGCAAACAACTGCATGCGCGGTCAACTGGATGTCGAGAAAATTTATGTTGCCAACAACGTCGACCTGAGAAAGGATTGCTATCTGGAATGCTACGAGAGAAGAATACTAGAACTGCGCCCTTGCTAAGTTTTACAATGCTACCAGGTTCAGAAGGAGTAAAAGCAAGCAGGATGATACCAAATCCTTCCAGCTGTCCAGTACTTTCCGTAGATATTCTTTAGGAATTATGTTGCATCATTTTAATCAATTTTATTGAATAAAAAAGTTCGGATTCGACTCTATCTCCATCTATTCAAGAATTGTCGAATACTACTTCTACACAGCTAAAAAAGTAGTAATCCAGCTGCGTGTAAAAGGCCTGGGTGTAAAATAAATATTGCATTATTTTATGCAATTTTATGTGATTTTACACCCTGAAATAAGTAGCCCATCAGTATAGGAAACCAACTTGACCAAAATGTCAAGCTCATATATGCGTTTATCCTAACAGCTTTTCATCGGTCTGATGGCCGAGTGGGCAAAGGCGCCAGACCTTACTGTTGGTGCTCGGTTTGAATCACGTCGGTTGCAATTTGTTTTTTGTGTTTGCAAAAATTGTACATCCAGTGTGTAATATTAAGTGTTTATTTTGACGAAGGTGATGTGCATGCTTTTGCATGCGATTTTACCATCGGATTTTTTGCTGTGTAGTTTGTACACACCAAACTCTCATTACTGAATTCAGTTAAATTTACTGAAATCTGCACTACTGAAATTTTCAGTAAATGAAAACTTGCTGGAATTTCAGCAAACTTTGACATACCATACCAATTTTTACTACCAATTTTAACTGAAATTCAGCGAAAAACTAACTGAAAACTTCAGTAGTGCAGTTTTCAGTAAATATTAACGAACATCAGAATTTGCTGTGTAAAACGACATCCCTGGCTTGTACATTTTTTATAGTGTCCCAATAAATTGAATTGAATTGAAGTTGAATTTGTGAAATTTTTGGTAACTTCTGAAGTTGGCCAAGAATGTGTTAAAAAACCAATCCAATCCAAGCTCCTCTGGCCGGCAGTGAAATTATGGAAAAGTATAGTTTGTTTCAGACTTGAAGTATATCCGTTTTTCAAAAGAATTTCTAATAGAATTTCCTTGAGAATTCTCCTGTTGCAACATACACCCAATGGATAATCCAGAAATTTGCTCCATTAGCACACGTTCCACTTTTTTTTCTGTTTGAAACCGCGGCGCCGATAAACGAGGGAAAAATTCGATCATTTGAAAAGTAATAGCATTGGAGTTTCCGCTCACGAGCAAGCAACCCCGTACGAGTTGCCCTCTAGCCCGATCAAAGTCCTGCTGGAGAACTGGACATCGAAAATATGTCGGAAAAATGATAATTAAGTTTGGAATCCCATTTCGCTTCCGTCGCATAAATCAAGTCCAGCGCGCGCGGCGGTGACAAACTTGTTGGGTTACAGATTCCCGCAGCAACTCCAACTCAGCGTACACAAAGTATCTGTTTTCTGCAATAGTCGATAGACGGTGGTCCACCCAGCAAGAAAGTAAGGATGATTTATGGCGATCGCAAAGAGTTGGCAGGGTTCGCTGTCTGCCCTTCAATCCGATAGTGAAACCGAAGAAAGGAGATGAGCTTGTGCGTTCAGGAGGAGCAAACAGTTTTTCTTTCTGGCACTGACTTTGACCGCCTGGGTACCTCCCCCTTTGGAAGAAGATTCCGCTCATTCCGGCGATACTGGCGCGCTTGACAGCATCAATACGTGATAAATTTCATTTGGCCTGTACGTGTGTAGCACACGGCTGCGGACATGGTTTGGTGGACCAGGGTGGCAACATGGGGTCATTTATTTTTATTTCACTCTTTAAACTCAAAGAACGATTTGCAAAAACACCCTTTTTTCATAACTAGTTTTTTTTTATTTTTTTTATATTAAAAAAAATTGAGCTTTTTGTTGCGTTACGTAACAATAGAACGCTCCCTTATTATTCAATTTTGTAATGGCCATCTGTCAAATTTGTAAGAAAACTTGTACGGACGAACCAATGACTCAAAATTATATTTTTGGTCGAAGGGAAGGCCCCAAAGTCAAAAGATTTTGGGGGTATTTGTCACAAGAGAATAATTTGTAGTTTGAAAATAGTTAAAAAGCAGTGCACTGCAGTGGTCTTCAGCCAGTTGAACCTCTTAGGCTATTTTGGCTGCACAAACATTAATAAAAAATAAATGTAAATTTAAAAATAAATTTGAATTTTGATAAAGCTAATTCATGTGATTTTTAAACGTTATCCAATGTAAAAAAAACCATTCAACTCAACCAGCGATGGAAGAATCATCATCAGAAGAAAATCTTTGAACGCTCATCACGAGAAAAAATCGGAAGGGAGCATGGCTCTCCTCTCTCGCGTAAGAAAGATCGGTAAAAGGATTCTGAAAAAATCATCATCTTGATTATTCGGCAGAACATCTTTTTCACTACTACAAGAGTAGGTGTAACGTCACTTTTTTTGTAAATGGGCAATGTGTGTGAACGAAACGAAATAAATTGATGTCAGTGGTGCTAACATGGAGATTCACAAAAAATCAACAACTGATTGATTTTCTTTTTGAAGTTTGAGAGCGATTCGCTTTCGCGTATTTTTCCTCCTCTCTCTTTCGCGGGTGAAGAATGTTCGCAAGCGAAATAGATTTGTTTGCGATTATTCCATCCCTGAACTCAACACTTCTCATTAAACATCAACTTCTTCTCAAAATATCAATATGTGATATGATTAATAGATTTTATATCAAACAAGATTTTTTTCATCATTACAGTTACGCTTATTTGTTTCAGGCAAGCACTGAACAAATAGAAAAAAAAACTTTTTAAACATCAGAAAATATTTTAATAATATATTGCATCTGGAAAAATATTAAAAATGTTCTCGTGCGTTGAAAATTTCAATAACTAAGATTTTTTTTATCTTGCAACAAAACAGTCAAATCTTCATTTTTTGTAACAATTAATTATTAATATTAATTAACTATAGTGAAATAGATGTTCTGCCGAATAATCAAGATGATGATTTTTTCAGAATCCTTTTACCGATCTTTCTTGCGCGAGAGAGATCTAAGATTTATCTATTATAAAACAAACTACAATAATATTTATATGAAATATGACGTAATATTGAATCAACTTAAAAACATTTGTTAAGGTGATTCAAACACCGTTAGGCCGTTGCAAATATTTTTTAAGTATCTCTCACCCTTCAGATGTGGTCCGAAAATTCAGGGGGCAAAAACATTTTTTTTACAAAACATAAAATTATGAAAGTAGATGCATAATTAACTAAAATCAATCTAATTTGCATTTTCGGCCATGGTAATAATATTCAGCATGGCTGGATTAAAAATGTCATAAATTTTTATAAAATTCCAATGTCCAGAACCGCACAAAAAAAATCACGCAATTTTTTTGTCAGTACATAGATATTTAGGAAACTTCAAATTGTTGATGAAACAGGAAATTTAATCAACTGAAAACAATATGAAATGCATTTTCCGACGTTGTTAATCATATTAACCATGTTTAGGCTAACTGAACATATCATAAATTTTGTGAAATACCGTATCGTATCACAAAAAAAAAACGTCATGAACAAAAATTTAGTCAATTCTTAAATTTTTTGAAACTAGGTATTTGTCCCTATTTTGGGCCTACTAAGCCGAGCGCACTTTTAATTTGAAGTGTTCTCAAAGGCTGCTTTAGGCAGCCTTGCTTATATTACATGAATAAGTTGGTTTTTTAATGCTAATGCTCGTACTTAATAACATTTTTGATAAAAATACTTTATATCGCTGTATAAGCCCGAGAAACTAAAACATTTTTTTGCCCTATTTTGGGGATATTGCACCTAGCATACGACCTTCTTTGTGCATATTTTCGGCCTACCTTCTGGTTGGCTGAAATCTCGAAGCACGTGGCGGACCTTTTTGACGTACGGTTCATCCCCAGCTCGTACAGTACAGCCGCACAAATTCGGTCGACAAACATGCTTAATCATTGTGATGTTTTAAGCCATAAATCAACATTAGAATGATTGATTTCATGTGCATTACATTCATAAGTAGCATGGGCATCATTTAATCATTCATATATGAGTTTTAAACATTATTAAACATTTGTTGCATAGCCAAACAAAAAACCCGTAATATGCGAGAAAGACTGTAACATGTGAAAGGCGCACAAACACTGTCACAGTTTGGAGAAGTGTCAAATGTGCTGTATATACATCCATGCTCTTCGAGATGGACGAAGTAACTTTAATTAACAATTCAAGTGATTTGGTGGCAGTTTAGTGATTGTTTTTGCAACGGGATTGTGGCACCCACCAATAAAAACATTTTGCTGGTGGTTGGAGATTCGAGGGACGGCTCTCATTCGTGTGCTGAGCGACGAATGCCGTGACGCTGAGTGTCAACAAGCGGTAAGCAAAAGTGATGAAAATTTTGGACCTAATGGGCAAGTAGCAATTTGCCAAGAAAAAAGTGAAGAGTGATATATTTATTGCATTATTTCTAATTTAAGAGGACAAAGTGAATTATTCTTGCCCACCAAAATGAAGATAATGACAGCACGAAACATTTTCAATTGGAAGATTCTTGCCAGATTTGGTGAAAGGCACAATTTCGTTGAATTAAATTTGATAGAACCAAAATAGATACTAGGCCCAAAATAGGGACAAATACTCTGTTTTCATTCATCATTCAACCCTGAGAAAATGTATAGTTTAATAGATCTTATTCGAAAATGAGTTTAAACTGATTCATTACTTCGTGAATTACGTGTACAGTTAATACTCGATTATTAAAAGGCCTTGACAAAATTTCAATTTCGGATAATCGTGTCAGGTTTTTTTTATTTTTGATTGTCGTGTACCCCTAAACTGCCCATGATCGCATAAATGTCCCATATGCATTTTCAACAAGTTGAGAAAACGAGCTTGGAAGTTTGAAAAACGTTTTCTCATTAATTTTAAATATACAACAGTTATACTCAAAAATCATTCAACATAGTTCTCAAACATGCTCTTGTTTATGCTTTTGATAAGTTTGTATTGAAATTAGTCTTTATTTTTCTCTTTCAATTCAAAAAAGTACGCATGATGGGACCTGGTATGTGAACATTTTCTACATAGTGCATCAATATGTTCGCAAACCAGCCCGATCGCAGCATGCTGCCTAGGTAACCCCAGTAGTAAACAAATTTTTCAGCAGAAAATGGAGAAAATTTGCATTCTTTTAAAATGATTGAATCAGCCATTTGGGAGATTTGTGTAACCGTGAAATTGATGAAAACCCTTAAAGATGGCCGGCCTGTATAATTGCTGACTATATTTAAAAGATTGGAGTATCCGAAATGTATGTTCAGGACATAATATTTTGTAGAGGGACTGGTTTGTGAACATTATCACGATGGGACCAACCGGACCCTAAGATGATAGTTTTCGTGAGTTGCGCGTATTCACCGACAGATGGCAAGTGGGCCTCGTCGAAGTCCGCCCATCAAATACGCAACTCAAAATTTGCATAGGAAACTTTTTTTTCGTGACGGCTTTCGCGGCACGCTCACTTCAAATGTTCTAGACTAATATTTGAACGTGGCGTATCTCTAAAAAAGTTTTTAAAGAAAATGATTGCAGAATGCTTATTTTGTCGTTTGAAACCAAAACAAGGCAAAAACTATATTTATTTAAATTATTAGCCATTTTCAAAAGTTTGGCTAGATAATATCGAAGGCCGCTGGGCCCACAAAACAGGGTACGCTCAGTTTGTATGGGAGCTGTCAACATGCTCCCGGGCTGGATGGAACTCATATTTGAACATTTTTCAGATGGGACAAACAAATTTGTCGTTGATTACTGAATTTCTGGAACAAAGTGGTAAATATTATTAGTTTAGCTTAAAGGAACACAACAAACGAAGCTTTTCCAATATCTAAGTCAAAATCGACAAAAATGCATATGGGACATTTATGCGAACATGGGCAGTAAACTACACTACAGTGATTTTGAAATTTTACACCAAAATGGCGGTCCTTTTAATTCCGCTATATATTATAGCGTGGGCAGCACAGAAGAGCTCGGCAGGCCACATGTAGCCCGAGGGCCGTAGTTTGGTGACCACTATTTGAATGTTTTATTTTAATTTTTATTATTTGTTTAAATATGTTTTGTTTCAGCGCCAAAAATATTATAAAATATTTCTGTGTAACTGTGATGCAATGAAACTCGATTGATTTCTTGGGATTTCCCTACTTCCACGTGTGTTATCATTTTATGTAATCAAACAGCTCAATTTCATTAAACACCATCGTTAATCACTATCACTGTTTTGTTTACTACGGCCTCAACTCACTCTTTACAGCTGAAGTTGACTCAATCTCTGTAGCCAGCGTGTCGCGCCTCTCAGCTGTACCACAGTCGCAGTATCATTTTGCGCCTCGTGGAGTGTAGATCGCTTTGAGTTCTTTGAAGAACAACCTGTGAATTTCAAGGACCGGCGAAATGCTGTTGAACCTGTTGTTGCTACTGTTCTGTACGGTTGATTGTGGTTTCGTTAATGGAGGTGATCTCTTGATTGATTGGTGATTTGTTGGTTCGGTTTAATGGTTTTAAAATAATTGCAGAACTTATGCCCGAAACGGTGGAGTCGCTGCTGTCCCTCAACCCTCTGATGCCCAACGATGAACAAAGTGTGAAAGGTAGTTTATCTGGTTATCTGGCAAGAACTTTCCCATTAAAACGAGAACCCTTTCAACAGACTGCCCCTTCACGTACTACCCGTTCGCGAAGCAGACCTTGGCCAGTTCGATCTTCAGCGAGCGCTATCAGGACAATACGTTCGCCCATGTCGTCAAGCTTGACACTGCGATCGCAGAAGGCGACGATGGCGGTGAAGCATGCCTTGGAGCGATCGTAGATCCCGGCTACATTCTGACCACGAAACGGTGTGCATCGCAGCAACCGCAGACGATCAGCTTCCACAACGCCAGCCTACCGCGACGGGGCGTCCAATCGACGCGGTATCATCTGACCGCGGATGTGGCTTTGCTGCAGCTGAAAACTAGATTAAGGTGACGATCAACACCGCGCGCTCTGGTTATTTTCCATATGGCGCCATTTACGATCGTTTGATCTTTTGCAGCATCGACAACCAGGTGACGCCGGCCTGCTTTTGGAGTGGTGACGCGTCAACCGTGGCCGGGTTTCCCAATCTGCAGCGCATCAGCCGTGGTAATTCCCAGTCCGAGATCTTCACGCTTTACATACCTGCCCTAGAACTTGTTTGCGATCGGCGATTTGTGACGTAAAACGAAATAACTCTCCGCGCGCATATTTCAGATACGCTGACGGGAGGCTTGCGGGTTCAACGTACCAAGTGTCCACTAGCGGGACGGGAGCGGTGTTACGGTGACGTCAAGCGGAATTCCACCGCCGGGCTGGTGCAGATTCAGGCCGTGTCGAACTATCGGCAGCACCCGTTTGTGGTGGCGCTGGGTCACGGTGGAGATGGAGTGATGCTGGAGGTGGCGTCGATCGCGCACTGGATTCAGGAGGAAACGGGAACTTCAGTTGATGGGATTGGTAAGTAGAAAGGTTCTTTAGTTAGCTTAAATATTTATCTATGATGGCGAAGTGATTTCGATCGAAAAAATGATAGTTCAATTTTGTTGGCCCAAAATTTATAAAATTTCAAACATTATGATAAAAATGTCCAAAAAGATTAAAGAATAATATGAAATTTAAAAAAAAATAGTTCAGGAGCGAGTTTTTCACCAATGAAAAACAGGCCGTATCGAGGTGCTCCGATTTGGATGTAACGTTCAGTGTTTGTTTGTCTACACATGAGATGAACTCATGCCAAATATGAGCCCTCTACGACAAAGAGAAGTGGGGCAAAACGGGCATTGAAGTTTGAGGTCCAAAAAACATAAAAAATCTTAAAATTACTCGCATTTTCGTAAAACTTCATCAATTCCAACTCTCCTAGATGCATTCGAAAGGTCTTTTGAATCACTTCAAAATGTGCTATATACATCCAGGATTGGTTTAACTTTTTCTCATAGATTTTGCTAATTACTGTTAAAAATTGATTTTTGCCTTCCTCACCTCACTGAGGCAAGGCTATAAAATCACTCGAAAAATGAACTTCTTAAATACGACTCCTAGATATACCTTCACGTATACCTATCGACGCAGAATCAAATTCTGAACAAATGTCTGTGGGGATGTGTGTAGACATGATTTTTTTCCACACGATTATCTCAGAACTGGCTGAACCGATTTTGGCCGGATTCGCCTTATTCTGTTCGTTTTGGGGTCCCCTACGACCCTATTAAATTTTATTCTGTTTAGTGAAGTACTTTTAAAGTGATGCCAAGAAAAAGTTTTTTTGTAGCTACAAAAAAGGGTGATTTTTGCATAACCTCAAAGGCCGGGTCTTTTTGCTTACGCGCGAGAGTCGCGCAGCATGCGTAGGGATTTCGATCTGACCACGTGGGAGATTGGCAGCCACACCCCCTTGCATGCGTATCGCACGGTTGCCACATTGCTCATGCAGTGTCTGCGTCTCTTCTGGAAAAAATCTGTATTAATTATGTTGCTGCACCATTTTATCTCGACAAAGATTTACACGAACTTTTTACTGAAATATATAACTCATGAGACTTTTCTCCTTTATTTTGGAGAGTTGGTAAAAAAAAAGAATTGAAAAATGCTGTTCAAGTAAAATCAATATTTATAAAAAAATAAATGAAAAAAAACTCTTAAATTAATTTGTAAATACAACATGAATGCGAGGAAGGCACCAACCACCTTAAGGTGGATTAAGTAACGTTTTTTAAAACCATAATAACTTTTTGAAACAGTCTCCAACTTCCATACTCCAATAGGTCAAAAGTTAGGGATTCCCTAACTTATAATAAGGCTTATAATAAGCCTGTGGAATTAACTTTTTGGCCAATAGCAGTTTTTCTCATAGTTTTACGATTTTTCTAAAACAAACATTTTTTAACGTTAACTTTTGCCCTGTAGTCCAACAAGATGGCACGGGAATTTTCACGTTAGTTTGAGGTGTTGGAGTTATGAATTTCATTTAGAAGAAAATTAAACAAAACATTTCTGAAAAAAGTGAGATTTAGTTTACCCTGTGATCAGGACCCGAAAGACTCATAGTAAAAAGGTCCTTAATAAAAACAAAAAAAAAATTACCCTGTGATCAATACGTCATATGCTGTATCAGGAAGCGAATACCTGTTTGTCCCCTAATCACACAAAATGTAAACAAATAGTTTTATTAATTCTAAATGGTAATTCCAACAACTCAAACTAATGTGAAATTAAAAAAAAATTAAAAAAAAAGAATTTAAAGAATTTAAAAAATTTAAAGAATTTAAAGAATTTAAAGAATTTAAAGAATTTAAAGAATTTAAAGAATTTAAAGAATTTAAAGAATTTAAAGAATTTAAAGAATTTAAAGAATTTAAAGAATTTAAAGAATTTAAAGAATTTAAAGAATTTAAAGAATTTAAAGAATTTAAAGAATTTAAAGAATTTAAAGAATTTAAAGAATTTAAAGAATTTAAAGAATTTAAAGAATTTAAAGAATTTAAAGAATTTAAAGAATTTAAAGAATTTAAAGAATTTAAAGAATTTAAAGAGTTTAAAGAATTTAAAGAATTTAAAGAATTCAAAGAATTTAAAGAACTTAAAGAATTTAAAGAATTTAAAGAATTTAAAGAATTTAAAGAATTTAAAGAATTTAAAGAATTTAAAGAATTTAAAGAATTTAAAGAATTTAAAGAATTTAAAGAATTTAAAGAATTTAAAGAATTTAAAGAATTTAAAGAATTTAAAGAATTTAAAGAATTTAAAGAATTTAAAGAATTTAAAGAATTTAAAGAATTTAAAGAATTTAAAGAATTTAAAGAATTTAAAGAATTTAAAGAATTTAAAGAATTTAAAGAATTTAAAGAATTTAAAGAATTTAAAGAATTTAAAGAATTTAAAGAATTTAAAGAATTTAAAGAATTTAAAGAATTTAAAGAATTTAAAGAATTTAAAGAATTTAAAGAATTTAAAGAATTTAAAGAATTTAAAGAATTTAAAGAATTTAAAGAATTTAAAGAATTTAAAGAATTTAAAGAATTTAAAGAATTTAAAGAATTTAAAGAATTTAAAGAATTTAAAGAATTTAAAGAATTTAGAGAATTTAAAGAATTTAAAGAATTTAAAGAATTTAAAGAATTTAAAGAATTTAAAGAATTTAAAGAATTTAAAGAATTTAAAGAATTTAAAGAATTTAAAGAATTTAAAGAATTTAAAGAATTTAAAGAATTTAAAGAATTTAAAGAATTTAAAGAATTTAAAGAATTTAAAGAATTTAAAGAATTTAAAGAATTTAAAGAATTTAAAGAATTTAAAGAATTTAAAGAATTTAAAGAATTTAAAGAATTTAAAGAATTTAAAGAATTTAAAGAATTTAAAGAATTTAAAGAATTTAAAGAATTTAAAGAATTTAAAGAATTTAAAGAATTTAAAGAATTTAAAGAATTTAAAGAATTTAAAGAATTTAAAGAATTTAAAGAATTTAAAGAATTTAAAGAATTTAAAGAATTTAAAGAATTTAAAGAATTTAAAGAATTTAAAGAATTTAAAGCATTTAAAGAATTTAAAGAATTTAAAGAATTTAAAGAATTTAAAGAATTTAAAGAATTTAAAGAATTTAAAGAATTTAAAGAATTTAAAGAATTTAAAGAATTTAAAGAATTTAAAGAATTTAAAGAATTTAAAGAATTTAAAGAATTTAAAGCATTTAAAGAATTTAAAGAATTTAAAGAATTTAAAGAATTTAAAGAATTTAAAGAATTTAAAGAATTTAAAGAATTTAAAGAATTTAAAGAATTTAAAGAATTTAAAGAATTTAAAGAATTTAAAGAATTTAAAGAATTTAAAGAATTTAAAGAATTTAAAGAATTTAAAGAATTTAAAAAAATTAAAGAATTTAAAGAATTTAAAGAATTTAAAGAATTTAAAGAATTTAAAGAATTTAAAGAATTTAAAGAATTTAAAGAATTTAAAGAATTTAAAGAATTTAAAGAATTTAAAGAATTTAAAGAATTTAAAGAATTTAAAGAATTTAAAGAATTTAAAGAATTTAAAGAATTTAAAGAATTTAAAGAATTTAAAGAATTTAAAGAATTTAAAGAATTAAAAGAATTTAAAGAATTTAAAGAATTTAAAGAATTTAAAGAATTTAAAGAATTTAAAGAATTTAAAGAAATTAAAGAATTTAAAGAATTTAAAGAATTTAAAAAATTTAAAGAATTTAAAGAATTTAAAGAACTTTTGAGATTCGATTTAAAATTTTTTTAGTTATTGTTTAATAAAACAACTTTATTCAAAATTGTTTGCAGATTGCGCCCTCCGGTACGCCCAGTACCGACAGTACGACGATCGCGTAACCGCCCATCGTGCCGAGAGCTACCAGTCGATCCAGCTCCAGAATGCCCACTTCGCCCCAACCATGGCCAACGGCTACCGCGTATCGATCGGCTTTTACACCGAAGATCCGACCCGCGAGTCCGTCATCACGTACGCGTGCTACGGCACGCTGCTGCACCGGCAGTACGTCCTGACGGCGGCCAGCTGTCTCGAGGAGTACAGGAAGTAAGGATCGCTTGATCTTTTGAACGATTGATGATTTGATAACTGTTATACCTTCACAGCCACTCGATCATTGTTCGAGCGAATGAGGTCACCAAGTTGACACCCGCCAAAGTTGGGGAATTTCGCGTCGTCGAGGACAGCCACTATCTGGACGAAGCCTACGTAGCGCGAGTTCATCTCCACCCGGAGTTCAGCGAGGTTCCGCTAAGGAACGATTTGGCTCTGCTGCAGTTGGACATCAACGAATTCAGCTTCGAAAAGAGTTTCAAGCCGGCTTGCCTGTGGCCGCGGGATTCGTTCAAGCTGCAAGAGTTTCAGACGAGTGGTCATGGTCCGCGAAGATCTACCGAGGTTCGCGCGGATGAATCGCTGCTGAGTGATAGAAGGTTGACTGAACTTTACGTGATATCGAAACCTTTGACAGATGGTTGTCCGTTGAACTTAACGGCGAACCAGATTTGTGTAGGGGATTCCGTGACAATCGTGCCGAGAACATGCGAGCTGAACAGAGGATCGGCGATGTCTCGGGAGATTTGGGTGTTGAACAGCAATATCTTTGATTACGTCTTTGCGATCGCAAGTAAGGGTGAGAACTGCGGCTTCAATACACCGGCGACGTTCACCAAAATTGCACCGTACATAAACTGGATCGATAGCGTCATGTTTAAAGGGCAGGGTAAGATCTTCGATCTTGGGATCTTTCATGATCAAACATAACCTCAATTCCAGTGACGTACAATGACTCCACCGTGTACTACGGAGACGAATGCTCTTCCAAATCCGGCCAAAGTGGAGTTTGCTTAACCCTGCAGGAATGCCCGGGAATGGTTGATCGCGCTCGGCACAACAAGATGGATCTTCTGCAAGCTTCATGTGGATTCGAGAAAGACGTTTCACTCGTTTGCTGCTCAACGGAGGATGCCGTTGGAGCGGACTCCGGTGATGATCTGCGGGACGTAGTGGAAGAAATTGTAAACTGTCCCAACTTGTACGACGACTTGAGAGCGAATCGATCGCCGTACAAACTTCGCGGAGGTAGTCCGACAGCGGCGGTAATGTCTTGCATTGAATTTGAAAAACTTGTTATACTAATACGATCTGTTACAGGGAGTAGTTGTTTCAAACTCTTCAAATCACAACTGTTACGCTACACTGATTTCGAAAAGATTTCTGATCACTTCTGCTAGTTGCTTCGAAAGGTAAAAAAGAGTAACTCTTGCTAAAAGCATCGAAGATCATCGATCTCTTTCAGATTCCCATCGACTTCGGCAACACTGTTCCGAATTGGTCGCAAAGAGGTTCAACAATCACCCATTGTGGATGCCTTCCCACATCCAAAGTATGACGCCCTCCACGACAGTGGCAACATTGCCGTACTCAAACTCGCCACCCCAGTCTCCATCAACCGGGAGGTGATCCCGGCCTGTCTGTGGCACAACGAGTCTCATGTACCGTTCCTGCTGGAGATCGCCGGACGGAACTCCACCAACGTCACGGTGGACATCTCGACGTATCCGCTGTACCGGAAGGCGTGCGATGCCGAGCTAGTCGCAAGAATGTCCCACCTCGAGTTGTGCGTTATGTACGACGGGTCTTCGCGGAGTTCGAGCAGGATGATCTGCGAAGATCAAGGGATTGGGATCTACAACTACTTTGCGAGAGGATTGTACGAGCTGCAGGTGTCGTACTTGGTGGGTGTATTCAACCGGGGAACCGGCTGTGAGCTGGACGGCATCGGCGTATTTACCAGGATCAGTAGCTACTTTCAGTGGATTAAGACTGTTGTGTACAGAAATCTTTGAATAAATTTTCATACTTGAATTTGGGTCATGATTTAAATTATGTTGACAGATGACAGTTTAACAGATTGAAGGAGGTATTAGAAAACTCGTACTTTTTGACAGTTTGCCTGCTTTGTTTATGTGCCTGCATTTGTTTGCTGAAACCTCATCCTGCTTCATTTTGCTTTGTTTGCCAGTTGGTCGCAAACAAGTTTGCGAGCTTGGCAAACTGTCAAACACGAAAAAGTGTGAGTTTGTTTGTCATAGTCTAATACCTTTTTGAGAGCTTGACAGATTGACAGTTTGATAATTCAACAGTTTGATAGATTGACATTCATTGCTTTCCTGACATCATCCGTCGAACAAAGCAACTCCGGTAGATTGTCAAGCTGACAGCTTTTGAAAAACTCGAAATGGCGCAAAGCTCTGCGTCCAACGTCGCCGTTCGACGGACAATCTTGTTCTAGGTTTGACTGTTTGATAAATTGACAGTTTTATTAACTGAAAGATTGACAAATTGACCGATTGATAGATTGAAAGTTTGACAGTTTGACAGGTTGACAAATTGATAGTTAGACAGAGTACATCGAACGAATCTCTCGTTGATTTCTCAAATAACAATGAAGAAATGCAGTTGACACCTTAACATTGAGGTCCGCAACTGGAGTGAGTCGTCACTAGTCGCCACCCTGTCCGTTGGTTCACATCTGCGCTGACAACCGGCCGTGGGTTCCATCATCCAAAGAAAACCTGCCACTGCTGCTGCTCCGTCAAACTGCCTTCATCAAATTCCTCAAGAAAGCTCGCACCACCCACATCCGAAGAAAAAAAATCTCTAATAGACAGTAATTTCATCACAAAATAACTTTCGATTTCGTTTGCCACGCAAAACTTGCCACTCTCTGGTGGCTGCGGCGTGAATAAACACAACTCTGGGAGGTGACCTCTCCCAGGAGTGACATAGATTGTTCAACCCAGCTCCGACCGAAAGTAACGAAAAAAGCGGCCCACAGGAAATTGAATTACCTTCAGTCGGGTGGAAGAAACGTGGCACATTTCAGCACCACGTGCCTCGCCGAGCGTCATGCGTCAACGTTTTGCCAGGACGAATCAGGACCACGGGCTTTGAAGACCCGGTTTTGGTTTGGATTTGATGGGACAAAACTCAAATTTTATTACATGTCAGTCGGAACGATGTCAGTCAGTGTCGTCAGCGTGTGTTCGGAATGATGTTGATTGCATATGTATAAATAATTCTGTTTGGAACGGAGGCGTTGATGATGATGTTCTTTGTTTTGTGAATTAATTTATAGGAATCATTTTATTGTTTGGCTTGTGGTGCAGTGGTTTGCATTGTTGCCTCTCACCCCATTTGGCCCGGGTTCGCTTAAAGTCAGCCCCGGTGGTATTTTTCGAGACGAGATTTATCTGATCACGCCTTCCTCAGTCCAGGTCGTCTCCCTGGGTTCTGTCTCGGTAAAGTCGCTGGTAGGCAGTTGGAATCACAATCCAAAGGTCGTTAGTTCGGATGCCCTGGGAGGATGGCTTTGGTGTAGAAAGAGGTTATCCATTGCCTCAACAATCAAGCCTTCGGACACCTAGTTTCGAGTAGGAATCTCGCATCGAGAACGCCAAGGCAATGCTATAGAGCGAACTTGGAGCGAACAATTTGATTTTATTTTTGATTGAGCCCGTTGCAAATATTTTTTCAAGTTTATGTTCCTCGGCTCTGACCTGACCAAAGTTGAGGGGAGCGGGGGGGGGGGGGGTGTTTTAGAATGCATTTTACACGCGTCCAATTGCTTTCCAATCATTAGTTTTCAAAATATCGAGGTATTGACGGAAATTAAAAAAAAAATTAACTGGTTTTCAGTTGATTAAACTTTAATTTTCATTAAAATTTTGAAGTTTTTCAAAAAAAAATAAATAAAAAAAATTTTCCCCCTGATTATTCAGGCCGACTTTGAAGGGGGGAAGGGGCGACATAAACTTTGAAAAATATTTGCAACGGCCTGAATGAAACTTCAAAAATTACTATTACTAAGATATTTTAGTTTTTTGATCCTGACATATTCATTCGAAAGCTCGAAAAGCTTGCGAAAAATCGACCAACAAAACAAACTTGATAAGGGGCTTTCAAAAAAGTACATACCTTGTTTTTAAAGAAAAGAAAACAAACATCAAAAGACTGCTGCTAAAATATTTAAATCAAGCTTTTTTCAAATGATGTCAAAAACAATGTAATGCATTCACCCTTAATACTCAAGACAATCTGTTACGGTCCTTGAAATATTCAAACAGATTTTATATTTTATCGGATCATTCCCACGGTGTGGCTCTGCTTCATTGGCATCCTACAATATTCAGGTCACACCGTATAAAAATAATAACAATCAAAATGTTTATTCGACAACCGGCAACTGGAAAACCAATCAAAACTGCTACATTGCACCGATTCATCCGACAGTAGCTAACAAATCTTGTTGTTGTTTCAAAGTTTCCGTAGAAACGGGGATTTCGGGGGACGGGACCACTCCACACCGGTTATTCAAACCTCCTGATACTCATCCAAATGAAGCTGGATGGAAGCATCTTGACGCAAAATCCAAGTCCGAGAGATAAAAGCTTTTTCCAACTTGACTGTTCTCCATTTTGCTCATACAACAATAAAAAAAAGAGGAAATAAAGGAAAACAGTCACTTGGAGCTGCTGCTCACTGTTCAATTTTCAATAAAGCTTATGCGCTTCGGGAGCACTTGGAGCTTCTCCGTCCTGACAAGCTGAAGTTTATATTTTTGAAATATGCACATTCCGAAGCAACATTCTTCTGCTGCAGTAGCTTTTGCTTGGAGGTTCTCTTTGCTTTGCTGCTGGTGCGTGTCAAGCTGGGAATCCCCTTTGCTGAGGGGTGGGAGGACAGAGGGAGGTTAATTCTACACGTGGTGTGGCGGGGCCAATGCTGTTGAAAGCGGCACCTTGCTTTGGCACCGAGTCAGTCAGCATAGTTTCGGGCTTTTGTTGTTTATTTATTTATCTGGGGGATCCGGGAGGGGGCAGGATCTCGAATGTGACGAGGATGATTCAAACTGGGTACACAGAAAATTTGTTGCGAACTTGTGGATACAGGATTTGTTGAAGTAAAAAATAGTTAGGAAACAGAAAACAGACAACAGACAACAGACAACAGACAACAGACAACAGACAACAGACAACAGACAACAGACAACAGACAACAGACAACAGACAACAGACAACAGACAACAGACAACAGGCACCAGACAACAGACAACAGACAACAGACAACAGACAACAGACAACAGACAACAGACAACAGACAACAGACAACAGACAACAGACAACAGACAACAGACAACAGACAACAGACAACAGACAACAGACAACAGACAACAGGCACCAGACAACAGACAACAGACAACAGACAACAGACAACAGACAACAGACAACAGACAACAGACAACAGACAACAGACAACAGACAACAGACAACAGACAACAGACAACAGACAACAGACAACAGACAACAGACAACAGACAACAGACAACAGACAACAGACAACAGACAACAGACAACAGACAACAGACAACAGACAACAGACAACAGACAACAGACAACAGACAACAGACAACAGACAACAGACAACAGACAACAGACAACAGACAACAGACAACAGACAACAGACAACAGACAACAGACAACAGACAACAGACAACAGACAACAGACAACAGACAACAGACAACAGACAACAGACAACAGACAACAGACAACAGACAACAGACAACAGACAACAGACAACAGACAACAGACAACAGACAACAGACAACAGACAACAGACAACAGACAACAGACAACAGACAACAGACAACAGACAACAGACAACAGACAACAGACAACAGACAACAGACAACAGACAACAGACAACAGACAACAGACAACAGACAACAGACAACAGACAACAGACAACAGACAACAGACAACAGACAACAGACAACAGACAACAGACAACAGACAACAGACAACAGACAACAGACAACAGACAACAGACAACAGACAACAGACAACAGACAACAGACAACAGACAACAGACAACAGACAACAGACAACAGACAACAGACAACAGACAACAGACAACAGACAACAGACAACAGACAACAGACAACAGACAACAGACAACAGACAACAGACAACAGACAACAGACAACAGACAACAGACAACAGACAACAGACAACAGACAACAGACAACAGACAACAGACAACAGACAACAGACAACAGACAACAAACAACAGACAACAGACAACAGACAACAGACAACAGACAACAGACAACAGACAACAGACAACAGACAACAGACAACAAAAGGCCAGACAAAAATCTTATTAGAACCAAATTGAAAAATGTTAAAAAAAAATACAAACATATTTATTTCTGAATCCAGATAACGTTCCAATGAGCGTGCATTGTCTTGCTTTCAATATCTCCAAACGGGTTCAGCAGCTTGCAGCAAGGCGGCAGAACAAGAAAACAGTTTATGCTTTTCTATTTTGCAAGAGATCGCTCCGTCAGAGGATTCTATGCTGTGCATCACGATATCCAATCAGGCATGATGGTTGGCCCTGTTTTTTTCTTCAATCCTCTCATCGTCCCACTCATCCAATGAGGGATTATTTATTTTGTTGTGTATGAGCGTAAAAGTGCACACTAGGCACTTTTGCTGCTTTTTTTTTGTTCTCACTTTAGCGAATCTCTATGAAGTTGAGGCACATCTTGACAGTTCACTATGCAAATGCAAAATTGGCCTACATTTTTGACGGATCCTTGCGCGCTGGGAAAATCCTTGAATGCGGGCGTGACTTTGGCGCAATAAAGCAGAATAGAATAGAGTGGGGTGGGCAACAACAGCCAGGGCAATGGCTGGAGTAGAAGCTACATAGTTTGATTGAAGTATTGACAATTTTCCTATTAAGATGCCCGAGGTTGATAAATTTCCAATTTTCTTTGGTTGAGGTTCGCGGTGTAGCGCGCGTTTTGGTGAAAGCTCGTTGAGGATAAAGGATGCGACGTTTTACTGAATAAAGGATTGGTAGTAAGAAAGTGGTTGGATTAAAGGTAAATGTTATGCTTTAAAGTGAGTCAAAGATATTTCAAAAACTAACTTAATCCACCTATGTGGTTGGAGCCTTCCTCACTCATTACCAACAATGGCTGATATGATGGGGTTGTACACAAATTTCATCTATTTTTTAGATCCGGAATAAAAAAAGTACATAAATATAACTTAAGAGGCCATATCTCGAGAACGGGTTGCCAGATCTTCAATGTGTTTGGACCGGTTGGAAAGGTATTTTGATAACCTAACCAACGATGGGTTGGTTGGTGGATCCGGACATAGTTTACATACATTTAAGTGAGATCCGGCTTTAAAAAGTACTCCAATATCACTTAAGCGGCCATATCTCGAGACAGGGTTGCCAGATCTTCAATGTTTTGGACTCGTTAGAAAGGTCTTTTGATAACCTAACCAACGATGGGTCGGATGGTGGATCCGGACATAGTTTACATACATTTAAGTGAGATCCGGCTTTCAAAAAGTACACCAATATCACTTAAGTGGCCATATCTCGAGACAGGGTTGCCAGATCTTCAATGTTTTGGACTCGTTGGAAAGGTCTTTTGATAACCTAACCAACGATGGGTTGGATGGTGGATCCGAACATAGTTTACATACATTTAAGTGAGATCCGGCTTTTAAAAAGTACATCAATATCACTTAAGTGACCATATCTCGAGACAGGGTTGCCAGATCTTCAATGTTTTTAATTCGTTGGAAAGGTCTTTTGATAACCTATCCAATAACCATAGTTTACATACATTTAAGCGAGATCCGGATATATGTGAAAACACATTTTTATAAATAACTTTTGAACTACTTATCGAAACTTCAATCTGTATAAAACTCGATCTATGGGACCCTAAACCAAGTCGAATGTAACAGGTTCGGGTCAAATCGGTTCAACCAGTGCCGAGAAACATGAGCTAGTTTGTTGGTCACATACATACATACACACACACATACACACAGACATTTGTTTAGTTTTCGATTCTGAGTCGATATGTATACATGAAGGTGGGTCTACGACGTTTTTATACAAAGTTCATTTTTAGAGCAGGATTATAGCCTTACCTCAGTGAGGAAGGCAAAACCAGTTCTTTCCGATAATGTACAAAAGCACTTTTCTCATCGCTCAAGCATCATTATTAGCCTCCAATGTTAGGGTCTATTGCCCCGATCGGATTACCCTTTTCCGGTTCAAAGCGGGGGGAGCAACCAAACCCCGAAATGGTCCCTCTGCTCACACATACCCATCCAAATTTTCACCGCAGAAGAAAAAGCTAAAGAATTTCCAAGCAGCAAAAAAGGTCCCAAACCGAAAAGAGTATTTATCTTGTTCACATAATTCTAGTCAATTTGAGTTATTGACTTTCTTGTGAAAAGACGGATATAGAAAAAAGAGTGCCCAAAGGGTTTCCCCGGCCAAGAATTTCCAAATGTGGGTGAAAAAGTGCCAAACCATGGCCAGCCAAACAAACACACAGAGAGTGATCCCAAATTCGTCCCCGAAGGGGTTTTTTTCCCGGGAATAAATCTCAAACGAAAGCAAATCGAATGTGGCGGTCTTTGAAACTTTTCGCGAACGAATCTGCTGATTTTGGTTTAAGAGCTGGGGAAGCTGGACAAAAGTCGAGCAAACTCTCGGCAACCTTCCAGCAGTTTTTCTTTAGATTTTCTTTGGATTGCAGCGTCACGCTCTCCTTCTCGGTTTCGCAATCTGGGGGGATTTTTTTTTCTCTTTTCGAAAGTGTGTTTTCCGAGGGATGGATAATTTCCTTTGGAGAACTAGAGTTCCCTCAGTTTCGAGGACCAAAATAGCTGTAGCAGAGTGCTCACGTCCTGCACTTATTTTTTGATTTGACAAAAGATTATGATGAAAGGTGAATTTGGCCGTTTTGAAAAATTATAAACTTTAATACAATGAAGTTTTATAAATTTCATTATCCTTCAGATTATCAAAAGTTCTATTGTTTTCAAAAATACATGCTTTATTCAAATGTTAAAAAAATCAAAAAACATTAATAACAACCACCCTACAGTCAACCCACAAAAAATGAGCAACCTTTTTCTGAACTGCGACTCAAATTGCACACAAAGTTTGCCCCGTTGCAGGCATGTTTGCTTTCTTCGTACAAGCGAGAAAACATTTTAAAACTGCCCGCGGCTGCGAAAGTTTTACCTCTGCGTAATTTCATAAGAAAGGTAATTCGTTTTTCTTTTTCAACGAAGATTTGGTATTTTCTTGAGATTTTTTATTCTCCCGGAAATATGGATGTTTGATTTACACAGCGGTCCAGATCGCTAAATAAAGATGAAAATTGATTTTCTGAAAATTTGTGAATTTTTGTTTGCCAGAGTGTTGCAATTGGAAAAGGGGCATATTATGGTGTGATTGAAATTCAGTTTAGTTTTTGTTTAGAGTGTTTCAGGTTTTTTTTGGAATATAATTATGACCGAAAATTTATTATTGCAGTCAAGATTATTTTAAGAGTAAATATAAATTTATATTCCTCCGTGTACGCACGAGTGCAAGCAGCAGTCAAGTGCTCAGTGCTCCATCGTTTTTTCGAAATTTTTCGCCGTAATTTACCGTGATTAGCCACGAGTTTGCTCCACCAGCATGCCAAGGGCCGGCCGTGGCCGTGGCAGTTCGAGTGCGGCCTCGAAAAACCCGCGAAGTTCGTCTACCGGCCGTGTGCAAAAAGGTAAACAAACCAACGCTGCGTCGACCGCCATCGCGCCGGGGAGTGTGTGCGCCAAAGGATTCGACCCGAAATTATTACACGCTAATTACCGCGTCCAGGATCGCAGCCCTATTAGGCTCCGTTCAGCTACTTCCGGCAATCCGTCGTCCGATGGCGCTTCAACATCCGCCAACATTCCCACCAGTAACAAGTTCGCGAGGCTGAGTGACGAGGAAAGCAGCTACAACAACACCGACGGTAGCACTACCGACGACGACGACGACGATGGCCGTGCACGGAAAAAAGTGCCGACGCCAAAAAAAAGTAATTACTCCAAAGGAACGACGACCACCACCAATTTTTGGCGAGCAGCTGAAAGGCCTCGTGTACTGCCTCAAAATAGGTAAAGCGTCAGTGCAAGTGTTCACATTTGACCAAAAGAACTTCGACCTGGTTGTGGAGAAATTGAAGCTTAAAAACTGCTGTTAAGATCGTCTTGCAGGGGTACCAAGACCGCCCGACCTCCGTCCTCAAGGAGCACCTCTCGGGTGCCGGAATAACGCCGCGAGACATAGAAGTCCTCTCGCGGAAGACAACCGTCACAGGTACACACACACTGTACCTGTTGTACTTCGACCGCGGCACCGTCAAGATTCAAGACCTGCGGCGGACTAAGGCGTTGAACGGTTTTTGGGTAAACTGGCGGTTTTACTCAAAAAATCCGACGGACGCAGCGCAATGTCACCGTTGCCAGAAATTCGGCCACGGCTCGCGGAACTGCAACCTCCAGCCCCGCTGCGTGAAGTGCGTTGAGTCACACCTCTCGGAGGTGTGCGCACTGCCACGAAAGGCGGACTTGGGGGAAAACGCAGAACAAACCAAGCCGCGCGTAAAGTGCGCGAACTGCGGCGGTAATCATACCGGTAATTACCGCGGATGCGTCGCGCGCAAGTCCTACCTCGAGGAGCAGGAAAAGAGGAAGAAGAAAGCAGCAGCGTCCCACCCTCCTCAACGAAGTACTAGTGCAGCCGTTCCTGCAGCTGGCCAGCGAACGATTCAAGCGGACAATTCAGCGTTCCCTCCTGGCTGGGGGCGATCGTTTGCCAGCCTGGTCGCTGCCGGTAGCGGCAATGCGGCCCAGCAAGAAGTCACCGGGGAAGATCTCTTTACCCTGCCGGAGTTCTTTGCTCTCGCGGGGGAGATGATGACGCGGTAACAAGGCGGAGCAATTTCTAGCCCTCGGGGAATTAGTGGTTAAGCACATCTATAAAGGATAAAAAATTGTGATCTAGTTTTAAGCTTTCTCTATTTCTATCCCCTTTCCCTTGCAATTTTAGTAAGTTTTTTTTCTTAATTTTTCTTACTTTCGGTAACCCCTTAACTACAAGCAACAATTGTTCCAAAATGGATTATGATGTAACACACAGCTGAAAGGAACTCCAAAACTCTGTTATGTATTCCAAAAGAACTTATTGTATATTGATAATTCACCAATAAAACCGAATTGAATTGAATTGAATAAATTGATATTACCAAGCTTAAACCAGAACCAAAATTTGATTTTTAACCAAAATTGGAGCGCAAACGTTATTCCAAGCCTTAATAACAAAAGCTTCCAAAACAAAAGTTTTTTTTTGTGTTCATAAAATTATTTTTATAAGGTCCTTTTCGGTACTGGGACCTGGTTAGGACCGAGTCGGCTTTTGTAATTACATTTTTCTTAAAGCTAAGAGTAATTACAGAGGATCTTGTGTGTAAATGTTAGTGGGAGGGTAGCCGATTATCCGCGGCCTACTCGGGGAAAACAAAAGTTTCCAGAACATGTTATTTTGTCAAAACTCCGTCACAACTATCATTAAGGATGCACAGCAACGAAAGAAGTTGTTGTCTTCTTATTCCAAAATTGTTAAACTTACGAACCCAATCCTGCAACAACGGGATTGTAAAATAAGTCAAACTTTGTTGTAAAGTACTTTGTGGACAGTACTTTAGGGGATGAATAAAACACTATTTCGATAGTATCCGTAGTTTCGAAAATACTAAAATGTCTGTAACAAAAAACTGGGTGAAAAGCTTTTGATATGCCCGTTAAGGGTGCACAGCAACGAAGGAAGTTGTTGTCTTCGTATTCCAAAAATGTCAAACTTACGGACCCAATCCTGCAATAACGGAATTGTAAAACTAATCAAACTTTGTTGTAAATTACTTTATGGACACTACTTTAGGGGAAGAATAAAAAAATATTTCGATAGTTCTCGTAGTTTTGAAAATACTAAAATATCTGTAACAAAAATCTTGGTGCAAAAGCTCTGGTTGATGTGCACCGTTAAAGATTTTTTTTTGTCAAAAATCTAAAATATAAAGTTTTAATGTTTCAACCGAAAATTTTAACAAAATAAATATTTGAAAGTAAAGATATGTATAAGACTACAACACTATTGCAAGAGCCTTTATCACTTAAAACAAAAAATATCTCTTAATGCTTGGAATATCGGTTTGTGGTCCAACAAGTTAAGTCTGGTAATAGAAATATAATAATAAAAATAATAGAAATATAATATAAAAAAATAACCTGTCAAAGTGTAAACTGTATCGCCGAAATCATAGTTACTTCATTCCTTAAAAAAAGTGATTTTTGACCACAAAATATTTTTATTTTATGATTTCCATTGAGTTATGAGCACTTAAGTGATATGTATGTATTTTTTTTTTTGCTGGATCTCAATTGGACTATTTTGCTGGGCATTTGGTTTCCAAAGAATTATTAATTCAGAAGAAAATTATTACCGGAACTTTTGTGTGAACTATTTTTGTTAGCCCTCCTTTTTTGTAGAGCCTTGAAATTACTGCAACAATTGTAGAAATATTGTTAACTCTCTACTGCCCAATATTTTTTTTCGAATATTTATATTTTTCCCGTTTCAGGACGTTATTTTGAGCAACTTTTGCTCTACGAAAAATTTAACATTTCTAGTTTTATGTTTTTCTTGTTTCATTTCATCAAATTTTCATTTATATTTGTTTTTAATAGTATTTGGCCTATTCTACCACCTCCCATCATTACTTTTTGCCTTTCTCGTTTTTTTTCATGTTTTATAGTCACATTTTAATTTTTTTGCATGTTTTTCACATATTCCGCTATAGAATGATACCATTATCATTGTTAATAAATGCATAGTGGCTTAGTCTGGGACACTTAAAAAAGTTACTGCATGCTTATTTTTAATTAAAATATAGAAAATGTTAGTAAAAAACACATCCACGTTTACCCCAAAAAAAAAAATTTTTTTTTTAAACATTGGCAAAGGCAAACTTCCAACCCTAAAATATCTTTAATTTTCAGAGTTATTCTTTTCAATGCATTTTTAAAGATTAAAAATTGGGCGAAAAAATGATTTTTGACGAATTTTATACCGATGCCCGTCTAGAGGCCCTTTAGTAACTTCAAGCTCATTTTTTTAAATTGCGATATCCAGAAATTTTTCGATAAATTATTCCGCTCTTTTGAACACTTTTAAGGTTAAATTAGAACATCATCAAATCAGTCAAAATATTCACTATGTTCTACAACACATTTTTCTGCGTTAATTTTCTTAAATGTTTGAAGCAAAAATATGTGATGAAAGTTTTTTTCTCATTAATATCAGCGAGTAAGTCCTTTAACATTAGTTTTCATAAAATATTGACCATTCATCTAAAAAAAATAGTTGCACCATTCTTGGAAAATTGGATCATTTATCTTGCCTAAAACTTTTAGCACGTGTGTGAGCAAATCAAGTCAAATTATGTCATAAATGTTGTAAAAATGTTCCCCTAGCGTTTCTCGTTCATCCAGCCCATTAGCCTGCATCAAAAATTGCATACTTTCGGGCGGAGAAGAAGGAGTCGGGCAACACAATTTCGGCTAGAGAGTCTTAACGATGAAATATGCTCATTCAACATGCAAGTAACAAGGATTCGCGCGCGCGGAAATAAAAAAAAATCTGCGCCATCCAGGAAGAAACACGAAAACTAACATAAGCTCTCGTTTTTCCCGCGCTCTTTCGCCGCATTTTCCCCCCACATTTGAAGGAAAAAGGGGGAAAACTCCCTCACACGGGGAGCTGCTGCTGCTCGTTGCAGAAGGATAATAACATAAATATTTTCTCTATCAGAGGCCCGTCCGCCCACAGGAAATGGGGTGGGCAAGGGGGCGGAAGCTCCTCATCGGTTGCATCGTCGTCGTCGTGTCCCGATTCACCCCGAATCGGTTACTCACCGTCGTCGTCGTCATGGCGGAAAGAAGCTGGGACGCGAAACGAGCGTAAAAGAATTATTGAAATTTATGAGTGCAGCAAAGTGGTCTGCGGAGCTGGGTTTTCCAGGGACTTTTTTTTTCATGCTTCTCTTTTGCTCCTTTTTCCAACGTTCAACATCCTTAATATCCTCTTTGCTGTTTGGGGAAGAGAGGGCAAAAGGGGGAGTGGGAACCGTGTGAAGCATACGTGGGAAAACCAGAATGTATGCACAGTATTTTTGAAGACATGGTGTCAAATTATAAATAATAACAAAACTATATTATGTCCTAACTAGGTTGCAATTTAATCGACAAAAATGAGTTTATTTTAAGTATTTTATGATATATGTTTTTTTATGAATAAATAACTATTCTGTTTTTTGTGCAGAAAAGATTTTTAAAACACTTATTTACAAAGTCTTTTTATTGTTGCGAGCACTCAATATTTTTAAATATTTTCTAAATGATTTTTATATTTAGACTACCTACTATTTGGTTTCTTGGGTTTCTTGGGTTTCTTGGATTATTGCATGCAATACCAATTAATATTCCAACTTTATTATGATCAATAATATTTTGATATTTTCAAATTTTAAACAAGCATGGGATTTCTGTTTACAACCGATAGACAAACGTTCCCTAAAATGTTAAGTCAAATCGGTGATGGACGAGTCCGTAAGTATACTCAGTCGACATGAAATGACTCATTTTAAATAAAATGAAACTCAACGGATGAACAAATTGCACGAAAGGGTAATGATTAAACAAATAAATTTAACCTTACGAACGAACGGAATAGCAATCATACTAAACTAGGTGGACCGCAAGAAGCACCTACCAAAAATGTTTGAAGTGGTATTATAACTTGTAAAGTGAACTTCGTTTCGAATTCTTTAGACATATCTCACATTTGTTTCTTATTGAAAGCCTAAGGTGGTATTAAGAGTTAATAAAATTTGTGTTTTAAGATTTCTGCGCTATTTATGTAGAACAAATTTCATGGTATTGCAAATTGTAACGTTTCATCTACCAAGCTAAATATTAGAAGTCACATTTTTAAAATGTTAATAATTTACTACGAAGAACAATTCCATCTCAAAACAAAATAAATAGGTACTGTTTTACTCCACCTTCTCCTACATCAAAGAAATTTTTTAGATGTATTATCTTAGGCTCATGAAAATGAACCCATTTGAACTCTAGAATGACGTAAGAAAAGATTGTAAGTTATTTAAATGTTGTTGACACATTCTACGGCAATGTACACCTTAGGATGAAATTTTGAAAAGCGTGTATGAGCTATTTGGATATTTTTCCTCGATTCTAGACTACTAGAAGCTTCAAAAATCATGGTTTTCATTAATTGATCATTTGAATATCATTTTGTACAAGTTCGTTAAGTGATGCATCAATTCGTGATAAAATCATCGTTTTAAAACATTTTTCTAAAAACTCCTGGCATTCAGCGAAATAAAATCCAATAAATATTGAAGATAAAAGGGTACTAATTATTTTATATTTTTTATATAATTTTTCCGAGCATATTTAAAGAAGAATTGTACATGGGTCATTCACAAATTCCGACACTTAAGTTTGTATGCAACTCGAAAAAAAAATTATGAAACTTGTTGAATAAATAAAAATAGACCGATGTTCACAAGGGGGAAAAATTCTAAAACTTTCAAAAAAATAATCACGTGGTTACTGGATGGCCCCTTTATGATAAACTGATTTACGTGAGGGTTCATTGTAATACAACGCAAAGATTTTTTTTATCCCTCACCCTTATGTAAGTCAAATTACAGTGAATTTCATTAAACAATAAAATTCACGTGATTCGATTGTTTTTCTCTAACAAACTTTTGTCTTTCTGTTGATGGACGAATCCTTACTTAAATAAGTTGTATGCAACGTTTCGTTGTCCGCAATTAAAAATGTTATGTTGCGCAGGTAAACAGTTCTATTATTTCCTCAAATTTAATTTAAAAAGCACAAAAATCAACAAAATAAGTTACGTTGTTTGCAGATCACCCCTTAGGGGCCATGAACAAACGATATGGGCATTTTATTTATAAATTTCAGCCCTCCTGAAAACTTGAAGCTCCTAACTTCCCTTCTAAAACTTCCACGTGTTCTGTAAATTGCCTAAAACCATTAAAATATTAAGGGAGCGTTCTTGCATTACGTAACAAAACATTTATATTTTTAGACCCCCTCAACCCTAATACATTTCCGATACACTTTTTGTTGTATAAATCCTCGAACCCTCCCCCCTCCCCCTTGATATTACGCCGTTACGTAATGTATGGACGTCCCGTTACATGGATAGAGAACGGGAGAGGGGGGGGGGGGGAGAGAATTCTGCTAAAATTTAAGAAAATTTATTGGTTAGAAGTTTGACTTGTTTTATTTGACTTTACCAATGTTTTTGACACATTCTTAGGGTTAACTTTGGCTGTGTTTTTTCCTGACAATTCCTTTATTTTCAAGTTAAAGATAAGTATGCAGTATTTTTTGTAATATTCCAGAATGTGCCTCTACCTGTGCTTACGAAATTTCGAGTTGATTTGTGATAGGTGACAGAACACTCCAATCGTCTTCACCAGGACAACCTGAATTTTACATTCTGCTTTCGTTTGTTTCTCACACAAACGAATGAGTGTCAGAGTGAAACACAGTCAATAACCTCCCTCTAGAAATTCATTCGCGCAGAGAACGGTCGTTTGACATTCTTCCGAGAATCCGATAACTCTCTCATGATCGCATTCAAATGACTGCTTTCACTACGCAGCAAAGACAGGAAGGAAGAGATGAAAAACTAGGGAAAGAGAAAGAACACGTTGCCTCGTTCGGGCGGTTGCTTGCCTGGTGCTCATTTTTCGTCAGTTTCGTCTTTGTGTTAACGAAATGATTGCTGACAGAAAGTTCTTTCAAATATCGAGCAGTCCCATTCAGTGACAGATCCCTTTTCAAGCATAGGCCTCTACGGATATTATTAAAAAATTCAAATGATAATGGTATTTTTTACAGCAGAAATATGAATATGGGACTACGTGGACACTTTTTTTTGAAATCTCAGACCCCCCTCCCCCCCTTGTACACAATTTCCATACAAAACAAATCTTGTTTTTTTGAAGCATGGACAATCGCTGAACAAAAAATTTTTTTTACAAAATTCATATATTTCTTAATTTTGAAATGTTTAAATATGTTTGAGAAGTATTACCCAAATTTTACATTTTATGAATTTTTGAAAACATTGTATTAATATTTCAGTTATGTTAAATGTAAAACAAATTTGCATTCGAGAAGTTCTATGCAGATTTTTTTTTAATAAAGTGTGCCGTTTACAAGATATAACACATACAGTTTGATCTTGAACAAAAAAAAATCTATTTAAAAAAAGTTACATTAAGTGCCCATTTCTTAATTTTTTTTGAAGAGTTTTTTTGAAGAGTTCAGAAATTTCCTATAAATTTCCTAAGAAACATTGAAGATCGCATTTCTGGTTGCTGAGATACAGTGGATTTTTGAAACAGAAAATTTTTAGTTTTCTAAGTCTCACCCAAACAGCTAAAAGAAATAACGAAACGTAAAAAACAACCAGCCACCCTGTCCAACAGGTGAGCGCGTGTAAGTGAGATAGCGCAGCACAGCCCAGGTCCCGTGTCGAATGAAAGGTGCCAGTTTGTGCAGATCTGGTGGGGTCACCAGGACCAGGCCAGGCCAGGGGGACCTAAGACGAATGGGGCAAGGTGAAAGAAATCGTTTAAATTGATATTTTATTGCAACTGATGGGCACTGCTGATTGCATGTTTATACGATGACGACGCCGACGACGAAGGATGTGTGTGTGTATGTGTGACGGTATGTATGTGTGTGTGTGTGTGGGGGGGGGTGCTTCTTAAGAGGAAGGAAGAAATTGAACGAAAATCGGAAGGAGTAAGATTGATTTGATAGCTCTATATTGGACGGTGTGGGGCGCGCAAGGTACTTCCATGGTGTGTGGAAAAGGGTTTCCTTTTTAAGTAGGGAAAGCGAATTACGGTGACGGTGTGTCCCCGGTGGGTGGAAAGCGCATCTGAGAGATGTGCTTCCTTTCAAAGATTTTCCTACCCTTATATGATTTATGAAGTGGGAAATACTTTAAGCTAGACGCCCCGGGAGCGATAAAGTTGGGGATTAGTTTGAAATTGAATGGGTTTTTTTCTGCATGAGAGATTGCAATTATAATAACCTTTTAGTCGATCAAAGTAGGAACAAGTAAAAGTCATAGATTTTTGATACTCACTAGAAGTCTCAGTTTATCATAAAAAGAAATAATTTTGATTTAATATTGTGGGGCACCGTATGGGCCTTCATGAATGCACCCTGAATAATCCCGCCTGTCAGTTGACGAACAGGCGGGTTTACACCAACTGTAGCGGAGAGCAATGACAGCTGGAAGGGAACACGAGCGTGTGTGTCTACCGAGGTGTCTCGGCCTCTTTCGGTCGGCAGCCTTTGGACGAAGCGGACGTAAGTAAGCGTTCGCTCTCTCGACGGCTCGGGGCAATTCCTGTTGACGGTGGCCAGTTTCCACATTGGCGATCCTGCCAGGAGCACCACAATTGATGGTGCTTCTGGAGAAGTAAAATAATTTGTTCAAAATTTGGAATTGCCCTGAGTTTAGTCGAAAGTTTTGGTTTTGCTGGTGGATCATATTGGTGGACGTGGTGTGTTTTGTTCAAAGTGGAGATTGTTTTTTTGTGTTTTGGACAGAACCGCGTGGCGTGAGGGGACCTCCACCGAGTTTGTTTGGGGTACGTTTGGCAGCGGTATGTTTGGACCGTTTTTGGATTGACGCGCTGTGACAGCCGTCGAGAAGTTTCCGGCGCGCTGTGACAGCCGTCGAGGAGTTTTCGGCGTGCAGGGACTGCCGTCAAGGATAATGTTTTGACAGAACTGGCGCGCTGTGACAGCCGTCGAGGTGTTTCCGGCGCGCTGGGACAGCCGTCGAGGAGTTTGCGGCGTGCAGGGACTGCCGTCGAGGAGTTTCCGGCGCGCTGTGACGGCCGTCGAGGAGTTTCCGGCGCGCTGTGACAGCCGTCGAGGTGTTTCCGGCGCGCTGTGACGGCCGTCGAGGAGTTTCCGGCGCGCTGTGACAGCCGTCGAGGAGTTTTCGGCGTGCAGGGACTACCGTCGAGGATATTTTTTTGACAGAACTGGCGCGCTGTGACAGCCGCCGAGGTTAGTGTTTTGTTTACACCGACGCGCTGTGACAGCCGTCGAGGAGTTTCCGGCGCGCTGTGACAGCCGTCGAGGAGTTTTCGGCGTGCAGGGACTGCCGTCCAGGATAATTTTTTGATTGAACTGGCGCGCTGTGACAGCCGTCGAGGCTTTATTGTTTTGTTTATTCAGGAGTGCCCAACCTTTTGGCCCTGCGGGCCAGATCAGATTTCTCTGAATCAGTGGCGAGTCGGAACTAATGTTTGGTAAAAAGGCAAAAAAAAAAAACTAATAATTGTTTTTCATATAATAATTTTTTAGGCTTCTTTTAAAGTAATCAAAATAAACTGGTGTTTCAAATAAGATTAAAGTATCTTGGTTTTTAGAAAGAAAAAACAAAGATAGCTTACAAAAATATTTGTTTGTGTTTAGTTTTGTTAAAAAAAATGTATTGAAATTGTTTATGGAAAAAATAAATACTTATTTTTTTTGTTTCCTGATTTTTTTACTCTTTTTTGAGATATTTTTCAATATTTTTAAATTTTCTGCAGCGATTTTTTTTTGTATTCCCAATTTGCTTTTTGAAAAGTTGTACTTAGCTTATATTTTTTTTTTTAGGCGCTAAATTTATTTATTGAATACTTCATGATCAGTCTTAAGGGCTGGTCATAGAACTATTTTGAAAAGTCGTTGGGGGGAGGATGAAATGGCTTCACGAACCGGGCGTTGGGCAGGCCTGGTTTACACCGACGCGCTGTGACAGCCGTCGAGGAATTTCCGGCGAGCAGGGACTGCCGCCGAGGTAAATGTTTTGATTGTGCCGGCGTGCTGTGACAGCCACCGAAGTTTGCTAGAGAAGCAATTGATGTGTGTTTTGATGCATTTCCGATGTGCTTTGGCATCCGCATTGACATTGACTTCTGGAGTACTTCGACCTCTCGATTGTTTTGGTGGTCGAATGATCCGATTCTTTAAAGTGATTTTCCAGAATGACCGGAATTGTAACGATATTTGTTGTGATTGGAACCGCGTGTTTGAGAGACTTCTGTTTCCATTGGTTCGGCGAGTTGTGGCAACTGTCGGGTCTGTTTACTTTATTTTGACCGTTTGGAAGGCCCTCGCGATCGCGATAGTTCTGGTGGCCTGGTGCGTCAAGCAAGTATTTGTTGGCATTGTCCAGGCAAGGACGGGAGTTGTGTAATTGTTTGGATTGATCCAAACGGGCGTGACAAGAGAATTTAGTGACAATTTGATATTAAAGCACACACTGCTCCTGGTAAGGATTCCTTACTAAGGAACCGGGCAATGAAAATTTCAAATGGGCAGCAGGTGCAGAGAAAGCAGCACCTTTTGCGTATGTTTGGATAAAATGGTGATTGTGTTAAAGAAAAAAATATAAAAAAAACTAGCAAAGAAATCAAACGATAAAAATTATGGAAAGCTCGATGGCAGAATTCGATTGTCGGTAGTAGGTAGAAGTAAATCACATACCCAATTTGAAAAAAAAAAATGTCATCGCGGGACAGATTAAAATCAAACAGAGAAGCTACAAAAAATAAAATGACCTGTGCAGTTCAGTCAACGCGCTCCGCTTCGGCGGATAGGAACATGCAAGATTGAGTGTTGCGAAGCGTTTGGAGCTGGACCGCTCTATGTCCAGTCCTCGAAGAACAGCTGGGCACTGCAATCTTGAGGTCAAAGCGTCGGAGATCACGAGTGGACGACTGACTTCTCTTCGCACTGCTATGGTGGCAAGGTAGCTAGGCAAACGAAATGGATTCCGCCAAGGGAGTCGACGGAGCGCGAACGGGATGAATCTTCGCTGCACACTCTCAATCCGCACCGCACTGTGCTTGTACTAGGAGCTTCATACGGCAGAACAGTACTCCAGCGTTGAACAGACCAAAGCGCAGTAGAGAGAGCCTTCAAGCAATAGATATCTGTAAAACTTTTTGCTGCACGGAAGATAAAGCCGAGCTGTCGCGAAGCTTTGAAAATCATGAAGGAGATGTGCTGCTCGTATGTGAGTTCCATGTCAAGAGGCACGCTAAGGTTCTTGACACAGTTCTCCAACGGGAAATGTGCCGCAGATCTGGGTTGCGTTTCTGGACAAGATAATGACAGAGCACTTGGTGGGGTTGACAACCATGCGGTTTGTTTTTCACTAATCCGCGAAGATGTTCAATTCTTGTTGGAGGGCTTGAGCGTCGGCTGCATTTTTCACTTGACGGTAAATCCTCATGTCGTCTGTGTAGGACAAACGCGGTAAAGAGAGGGAGTGGTTGTAGTATAGCAGGAAGACGAGTGGTCCGAGATGAGTTCACTGTGCGATACCCGAAAATGCCCTGGCAGCTGACAAGCAGTCTCTAATCTTGACGTTGATTTCCCAGCCGGCCAGATAGGACTGGGACCAATAAAGAAGAGTTCCGCCGATTCCCATCTTTTCCAGTGCGAAGGCAAATTAGTGGGAAGATCAAATGTGCGATGTCATAGGGAACAATGAACTTCTTAATTCGACCTCCTAGACCCACCTTCACGGGTACTTATATCCTCATTATCAAATGTTGAGCAAATCTCTGTGTGTGAGTCTGTGCAATGAAAAAAATGAACTCGATCACCTCCGGACTGGCTGGACCGATTTGAATCGTTCTGGTCTCATTCGATCCGTCTCGAAGTCCGAAAAGAACCTATTGAATAATATGAAGTTTAGTGAAGTAATTCAAGAGTCTTGAAAAAACTACTTTGACTAAATTCCGGAAGATTTGAAAAATGGTGGTTTTGTAAGAAGCCCGTCTTGTTATATTTAGGTTCGATTGGTTTTGTAAATTACTCGTTTTTAATGGTATGAGTTTTGCGGCATTGTTTTTGTTCTGTTTTAACCATGTTTTGACCAGGAGAAATATCCGTTGACAGGCCGATAAGCAGCTGTGGCTGAATGGTTACGCTGTGTAAGCAGATGATCATGGATTCGACTCTCATCTGCTCCTGCCTTCCATCGGATGGGGAAGTAAAACGTCGGTCCCGGCTTTAGTTAAGTCGTTAAGTCATTACAGGTGTACTGCCCACCATTGAAAAATCGGCTAAATTTCCACTTTTGGCAAAAACGAGATATTAGCACCAGGTGGTAGAGGATGTTCCAACGCATCTTCTGGAACATGAATTGTACTGAAATAGTGTTTAGACTTAGCTGCCGATGAGAAAAACCAAACGGCTAATATGCCACTCTTACGGGAAATTGCCTTGACGGAGATTTTGTGAAAAACACTAAAACGCGTTTTTCTCGGAATACTTGATTATAGCCGAATTTCCAATTATGGGCAGTGTTACTCTGTGGTGTAGGAGTCTGATATAAGTTCAAACAACACACCAAACCAAGCCTGCTTCGGTCGGAGGTTGGTCTCGCAATCCAAAGGTCGTCAGTTTGAATCCTAGGATGGTAAGTTCCTTCGAGTAAAAAAAAGTGGTTTAGGTACTCTACCCATTTTAGCTTTTCGGACTCCTAGGTTCGAGCAAAAAATTGCATTAGAGACCACAAAAGACCTGAGGGAGTTTGAAGTGGATGGTATGTTATTGTTGTTTGTGGCCGATAATTATCAACTATAAACAGTGGATCGACACTCTCGATTTTAGGGTGGACTTTATAAAATTCAACTGGTGCTAAAGAATGAAAAAAAGTAGTTGCAAATCCCGAGCATCAAAATGCGGAATTATTGTTCAGTTGACTTAATAATTTATAATTACCGGGCAGGTGGTGTCGGGGTAAGCGTGGTTTTCTCTCACCCAGTCGGCCTGGGTTCGATCCCAGAAGGTCCCGGTGGCATTTTCCGAGACGAGACTTGTCTGACGGGGAACGGAGAAGTAAATGTTGGTCCCGGATTAGAGGGAGATAAGTGAGTGGTTCGAACTTGAAACTATTGCTACGATATATGCGTCATTGCAAAATTTTACATTTTTTTTCTGTTGTGTCTGGAAAATTTTGATGACAACCAGACATGCATCGGTACTAAGAGCTCTTCTTAATTGGCCTAAGGGAGAGGAGCTAATCGATCGAAATAGCAAATTTTGAGAAATGCATAATAGCACGGTCTTGGAAAATCTTGACAGACCTAAAACTGTGACTCAAAGTGTGACTCAAGTTTGAGTGAATCTTCTTCTCACTCATAAGTTCCATTTTTTTTGTGCGTTGCACAGGAATATAAATAACCTCCACAGCTGTGAACATTTTTTTTTTCTTGTTTTTTTCCCGAGGGAAGAAGGGAGATGTGGGGCACCGTATGGGCCTTCATGAATGCACCCTGAATAATCCCGCCTGTCAGTTGACGAACAGGCGGGTTTACACCAACTGTAGCCGAGAGCAATGACAGCTGTAAGGGAACACGAACGTGTGTGTCTACCGAGGTGGCTCGGCCTCTTTCGGTCGGCAGCCTTTGGACGAAGCGGACGTAGGTAAGCGTTCGCTCTCTCGACGGCTCGGGGCAATTCCTGCTGACGGTGGCTAGTTTCCACAAATATAATTTCTAAATTCAAACCTGAAATGAATTATCCGGAAAAATGTGGCAAATATTTAAATTGAATAAAGTCACAAACCATTGGACTCGAAAAACAAACCCATTAGAGAGTTCAAAACATCTTTGTTTGCTCCACAGAGCAGAAATCACTTCCAATTAATTCATTAGGCTTATTTATTTTCTAATAAAGCTTAATACAATGAGACTCTGTGCCCCAGAAAAGCATCCGGACACAAAATGGCAACATCCACATACACAACCCCATACGAGAAAGAGCTCGTTTTCTTCCGGAAACTAATTTGCCTTACGAGATATTAATCTTCATGCCCCGGGGCTACGAATCCGAACCTCAAATCGATTAGAAACTCTGAGCCGGTTCTAGCCGGGTAGCCACGGCCGGGACATCACAGAGAGTCCTGCACTGGGAACCATTTTCCGAGCCAGTGAGACAAACCGGCAGCAGCACTAGATTCTCCCGCCAAGAAACGAACGACGACGGATTTTGCCCCGGCGAAACCGCATGAAAGTTAAATTGTTTTCAAATCTCCACATCCGGGGCTTATAGAGGGAGAGATATGAGATGAGCCGGTTGCCCGCAGGTCAGCTTCTGCGAAGAGGACGACGGTGCATGATGCAACTGTGGAGGACCTAATCGAATGTGGAGACGAACGGACGGTTTGTGCCCAGAGATTGTCCCCCGAGGAGCGAGCCCCCAGGATAAAGATCTGTCGGTTTGGTGATGTTCTGATTGTGAAATCAGATCTTCTTTTAGGTTAAGAATGTTTTATCAAATCTGCGGGATTAGTTGACCTGAGTGATTTCTAATCAGGCTGAAAATTTCACCAGGGCCATATTTTACTCAAAAAGAAGCCATGGATGCATAGATTTTGCTTGAAATTTCGACCATCGGCCTATTTTGCATATCACGTGTTTTTTAAAAGGTCTAATTTAATTTTTTGCTGTTTGGGTATTTCAAATATACCTGACTCCAGCGATTTCAAAAACATCCGATATGCAAAAAAAAACAAAATTTTGTTTATTGAACCTTTTCGAAAAAAAACTCTAGGTATATCCCCCCTCCCCCTATTTGTCACACTTTTCCGATACTTTTAACATGTAATGCCACGCTTGTTCAAATCCCCCCTCCCCCATCCATAGAGCGTGACATACTTTATAGATGACGCCTAATTGAGATAGAGCCCTGATTCAAACCGTCAAACAGGAACATTTCTAATTTGAAGGTCACACACCTCCGTGTACGCATGAGTGCAAGCAGCAGTCAAGTGCTCAGCAGGCCTGCAAAATGTTTCCAACCCAGCGTACACACGAAGCAAACCAAAATGTCAGTTCACTGCTAGCATCTGACTGTAAGCCTACTGTGTCTGTTCAACCACTGCCGCCTGACTCGTGCCGGTCGGCTGCTGGAGAATGAGAGACGTGAAAAAATGAGCTACACTCACTCAATTCGTGTCGTATGACTGACTCGTAAAATCCTCTCTAAACACTATTTTTACTATTTTTAAACAATTGAATGGTTCTAGACTGTGCAAAACACTTAAAACAACCATAACTTATATTCAAAATTACATTTCCACGCATAAATACCAACTTTTTGTGTAAAAACTAGTTTCTGTATATGTGTGCGTGCAACGTTGAATGAGCGTTGGCCGACTACTGCCTCGCATTGCAGCTGCTCAGTGAGCTAGGGCACTCACGACTGAGTCGGGTTTGTTTATGTCACGATTTTGCGGTTCTGTGAATGGATCTGAAAAAATCGTGTATGCGTCGCCGATTTTCGCGTCAGGACCCCTGACATTTTCAGCTCTGGTGCTCAGTGCTCCATCGTCTTTTCGAAATTTTTCGCCGTAGTTTACCGTGATTAGCCGCGAGTTTGCTCCACCAGCATGCCAAGGGCCGGCCGTGGCCGTGGCAGTTCGAGTGCGGCCTCGAAAAACCCGCGAAGTTCGTCTACCGGTCGTGTGCAAAAAGGTAAACAAACCAACGCCGCGTCGTCCGCCATCGCGCCGGGGAGTGTGTGCGCCAAAGGATTCGACCCGAAATTATTACACGCTAATTACCGTGTCCAGGATCGCAGCCCTATTAGGCTCCGTTCAGCTACTTCCGGCAATCCGTCGACCGAAGGCGCTTCAACATCCGCCAACATTCCCACCAGTAACAAGTTCGCGAGACTGAGTGACGAGGAAAGCAACAACAACAACACCGACGGTAGCACTACTGACGACGACGTCGACGATGGTCGTGCACGGAAGAAAGTGATTTCGCCAAAAAAAGTAATTACTCCAAAGGAACGACGACCACCACCAATTTTCGTTTTGGACACGTTGGCGGACGATGTTGACGAGCAGCTGGAAGGCCTCGTGTACTGCCTCAAAATAGGTAAATCGTCAGTGCAAGTGTTCACATTTGACCAAAAGAACTTCGACCTGGTTGTGGAGAAATTGAAGCGTAAAAATTTCAAGTTCTACACATTCGACCCCGTGCAGAAGACCGCTGTTAAGATCGTCTTGCAGGGGTACCAAGACCGCCCGACCTCCGTCCTCAAGGAGCACCTCTCGGGTGTCGGAATAACGCCGCGAGACATAAAAGTCCTCTCGCGGAAGACACCCGTCACAGGTACACATACACTTTACCTGTTGTACTTCGACCGCGGCACCGTCAAACTTCAAGACCTGCGGCGGACTAAGGCGTTGGACGGTTTTTGGGTAAACTGGCGGTTTTACTCCAAAAATCCGACGGACGCAGCGCAATGTCACCGATGCCAGAAATTCGGCCACGGCTCGCGGAACTGCAACCTCCGACCCCGCTGCGTGAAGTGCGGTGAGTCACACCTCTCGGAGGTGTGCGCACTGCCACGAAAGGTGGACTTGGGGGAAAACGCAGAACAAACCAAGCCGCGCGTAAAGTGCGCGAACTGCGGCGGTAACCATACCGGTAATTACCGCGGATGCGTCGCGCGGAAGTCCTACCTCGAGGAGCAGGAAAAGAGGAAGAAGAAAGCAGCAGCGTCCCACCCTCCTCAGCGAAGTACGAGTGCAGCCGTTCCTGCAGCTGGCCAGCGAACGGTTCCAGCGGACAATTCAGCGTTCCCTCCTGGCTGGGGGCAATCGTTTGCCAGCGTGGTCGCTGCTGGTAGCGGCAATGCGGCCCAGCAAGAAGTCGACGGGGAAGATCTCTTTACCCTGCCGGAGTTCTTTGCTCTCGCGGGGGAGATGATGACGCGATTTCGGAGCTACCGTAACAAGGCGGAGCAATTTCTAGCCCTCGGGGAATTAATGATTAAGCACATCTATAAAGGATAAAAAACTGTGATTTAGTTTTAAGCTTTCTCTATTTCTATCCCCTTTTCCTAGCAAGTTCAGTAAGTTTTTTTTCTTAATTTTTCTTACTCTTGGTAACACCTTTATTTACAAAGAAATAACTGTTCCAAAATGGATTATGATGTAACACACAGCTGAAAGGAACTCCAAAACTCTGTTTTTGTACCTCAAAAGAACTTATTGTATCTGGATTATTCACCAATAAAACCGAATTTGAATTTGAATTTGAATAATTTGAAGGTCACGTAGTTTGTGCACGATCCCTAACTAAGGAGTAACCAACAAAGCGTTACTTGATCTTCAAGGTTCTAATTGATGTTCCAAATTGAGGATACCTTTAGATAATTTGGCTATCAAACCTCTAAAATCAATCGTCATAAATGGAGTAGTTATGTGCCATTCCGGTTATGCCTGTGACATAACTACCTTGACTTTTAGTAAGAGTAGACATACAAAGGCAATTTTGAAGGAAAGGAACAGATTGCACAATTATTTGGGGTAATTTTTTTCGTTATTGAAAATTTACATAATTATTTCTATTTCTCAGAAATTCTATTATGAAAGTTGAATCAAAAGTGCAATTGAAATGAACTTTTTTTTGTCAAAATGCACCGATATAGCGTAGTTAATTTTAAGACGACAAATAAGGTCATGGCAATTTCTTTTTATATTTTTTGAGTATTGGTTTAAAAATTCAATGGGCAAAATCAAATTTCAAAATACAAAAAAAAAACAAAGAAACTAAACGTGCAATCACCTGAAAACAGTTTCATGTTCATTTTTTTGCGATCATTTATTGCATAAATGAAACAATTTTTTGAATAAAAAACTTTTTACCTTCAAAATCAACTTGTTCAAAAAACTTATGCCAGAATCGAATAAGAAAAATGATTTCCAGCATATTGGTATACAATTTTTTTATCAAATCAAATCAAATCATTCGCTCTACAGCATTGCCTTGGCGTTCTCGATTGCGAGATTCCTACTCAAAACTAGGTGTCCGAAGGCTTGATTGTTGAGGCAATTGCAAACCTCTTTTTACACCTAAGCTTCCATCCACCCCGGATTCGAACTGACGACCTCTGGATTATTAGTCCAACTGCCTACCAGCGACTCCACCGAGGCAGGACCCAGGGAGACGACTCCTACACCTGGATTGAGCTAACGACTTAACCTTTCTTTTTTAAAGAAAAAGTTCACAAATTTTTTCGCCCGAAATTTGATGGTCATTGTTTGAAGCAAAAAGTGTTTCCCATCTTTTGCAACCAGTTTCATTGATTGATGCAAGGCATCATGAGATCAATCAGAACGTGGGTCGAAACAGAACGTCGACTCAAAATAGGGGCAAAGAATGTTCTAGTTTTTTCGGGCTTATACAGTAATGTAAGGTATTTTTTTATCAACAAAGTGATAATTTACAAGGTAAAGCATTAAAAAAATCCTACATAATCATGCAAAATAATAAATAAAATCAAAAAAGCACTCTGCTTAGTAGGCCCAAAATAGGGACATCTGCTCTATTTGAATTCTTAACCATAGATTGTGACACTTTTAAAATGTTAAAAGTACATAGTTTCATTGTACTTATTATGTTTAAAATTGAGAATCAGCGATAGAACATTTATTTTCAGATTTCGACAAAATAAAACGCAAAAGCTTTAAAAATGTAATGGCTTTTTTGCTAAACAGAATATCTATGATTGTCTCCGATTTTTTATAAACATTATCGAAATTTGCATGTTATCTAATCAAAATATTAACCTTTGCTTTTAATGCTTAAACGTTGGTGGTGTGAACTAACTAATGTTTAATTTTGACAGGTTGAATGTTATCTCTTTTTCAAAGCAATTTTACCTCAACTTTTGTGGGAAAAATGCAATTATGCATAAAAGATGAAAATTGCTTGAGATGATATTACACATTTTATCTGACACAAAATTTGTCCACATTCCCAGTTATAATATTTCAATGATTTTTTTTACTTTGTTGACGAATTTAAGCTTCAAAATGATTAATTGATAGATGTATTAAAACTCATAATTTTATCTGATTGAAACAAAACTAATAAAACTACCACTAGGTGATAGGGATTTCTGTGAAGTGAAAATTAAAATGAATCAAATTTTGAAAAAATCTAACAGAAAAATATAAAACAATCATCTTTCGAAAAATGCACAGAGCAATCTGTACTTCCCTAATCTGTGAACTTTGATTCCATTTTCCAGTAATCGTTCTTTCCTGTCCGTCATTCCAGGGTTTGTGTCACCGTTTTCCAGGTTATACGGAGTGATTTTCAATTAATTTGCTCCAATTTGCCATCGGCTAAGAAAAACGTTTCCTTCCGTTCAATTCTAAATGTGTTTTCCTTATCTGGAGGTTTAAAATTGTACGCAAACAAAGATTTATCAGATCAGGTTGAGATTCTGATTCTGAGGGTATAGTTATAAGAGGGTCTCATTTTTGTTACTAATTTTAAAATGAAATTTCAACACAAATATTCAATCTTTGTGAGCGAGGGAAGAATCATCATCAAAATGATCCAATGACCACTGGAAAGAATTCCGAAATAGTAGTTTATGCAACAAGTTGCAAAAAAAGATTTTTTTTCAGCACGAGTCGTACATTTATCCAACGAGGTTCACCGAGTTGGATAAATACGAAGAGTGCTGAAAAAATCAAGTTTTGCAACGAGTTCCATACAACATTCTTTGCAATTCCGAAAAACACCCATTGAGTGAAATTTAAGTCAAATTTTCATGTATTTTGTTAAATAATTCGTTTAAATCTTAAAAATGTTGAAAAGTGTTACTTTTCGAAACAAGTGCTGAAAAGTTCAACTTTTCAGCACCCATTTCAGTGCTGAAAAGTAGAACTTTCCAGCATTTATTTTGAAAAGTGTTGCTATTCGATTTTATTTTGAAGACTTTTTTAGCAGTTTCACGACCCACCCGAAACCTGGGAGACAAATTGAACCAATTTCAATAACAGTTGCTCATAAAAGAGCAACAAGGTGCCTTTTCGGACAACAGCTGAGGAGGGTGCATTATTTTCAATCAATTATTCGCACCACCCCTTGGCTCGTTCCTCCGGAGAAGCAGACAAATGGCCCCGACCGGGGTTCCCAAATTGTCTACGGGGCTCATTAGGTACACCGGCTAGCCGTTCGGTGGCGTAGGGGCAGCAACCACCCATATTTCCTGCCGATTTTTCCGAACTCAACGTGATTGATTTAATTTACGACCGGCGACCGATGTCAAGCTTTAATTGAAGGAGACGCCACCGAGTTGTGCTTTGGCGATGATAAAACGGAATTGATGTATTTTTAGGGTAAAATAATTGGTTTATTAGGCAGGGTTGGGTTTGGAGAAGGAATTTTATTGATTAATTGAAGCTTCAACACAAGAAATCTGAAATCTGAAAAAAATCTGTGGAAAAAGAAATTAAAAAATATTTAAATAAAAAGGGAAATTTCATTCTTAGATTTCTCATAATATATCATTTGAAACAATATCATCAACATTAATTCCACCCATCATAATCACTCACATAACCACTTCCTAAATATTCAGGGCACAATTACTCCTTTTTTTTTTCGTTGGGATCCTCATTTACCAACCCATTTCAAACCGCCAAACTGTTTAATATTGAATCTCCATTAATACACCGCCCTTCATTTGACAGAACATGAAATCCTACCAACGTCCCCAACCATCTAACCATGACCACCGAAAACCAAGAAGCATTATGCTTTATTGTTCCGAAAACGCCTCCACACCGGTCGACGAAGCCACCACCAAAGGTACTCATCTTTCGTAAAACGCGTACTCATAAAATATGCAAAATCTTATATCCGGATCGGGCTGGAAAGCCCAATAAGCAGAAAGGTCTTCCAGTCACAGACGTTACAGACGTCACAATAAACAAAATTGGTTCATCCAATTGAGTGAGTACTATGAACTGTTTGTTTACGACAAAAGAACACACTTTTAACAGTTTTGTTAGTTCATAACTTCAGCACGTGGTGGAGCCACTAAAACCCAAATTCTACAATTCATGCAGTACTTCATCTGTTACGTCTGTGCGCTGACTTTTCAAGGGTGCACTACCTTCACCGCCGACATTGTAAGGCTGTTTGAAGGCATCCGTCAGGCCAGCCCAGAAGGGACAAACCGCACACTTTCAGTTTCGAAAAGTTCCCCACGAAAGGAAATGGAAAAGTTTGCAGTAGGGGATTTGGGTGCGGGAGTCGAAACGAGGTGCAACAATTATCTTATTGTGTGGAAGGAAAAGTGGAGTTTGCTTTTTAAGCGTTAAGCCCATCAGATCCGGTGGAAATCCTTGACGGAGAAAGGAGGGCTTAATCAGGCGCCCTTTTGTATCATTATTTATTTATCGGGGAAAGCGATACCCGGTTACTGAGGTTGCTAGGTCTTTTGAAAAAATATCTTGACTTTTTTTTTGATAAGGTCCTATAAACAAATGTAAACATTGAGTGTTTCCCTTTCACACCTTATGTCAAAGTCCATCGGAGTAAGCGGGATAAACTCAATGTTTACATTTGTTTATAGGACCTTATCAAAAAAAAAGTCAAGATATTTTTGTTTGTTTGGCTTAAAAACTGCAGATTTTCAACATCGTTTTCCTGACAACTCAGAAGGTTGGTGGTGTTTCTATTGCAAGATACCTACACTCAAAAAACCTTTCACTACATAGTCGCATGAAAATTCCGGTGGCAGCCAATTTTTGGTCCAAAACAACGTTTCACATGAGTCATGCAACTATCACCATGCATTCATGTCAACTCTGCTTGGTTTTCACGCAGCTTACACTCACACAACCGAATGCTACGTGAAATCCATGCCTGAAAATTTGGAGGCGTGGCTTGCCGTCAGCTGGTTTTGTGTTTGCATGAGAATCATGCAACCTCCGCATGGAAACTAGTATGGAAAAAATCTGTACACCTTTTCATGCAACTTTGTGGTGAAAATTCAGTCAAGGTTGCGTGAAATTCCTGTCTGAAAATTTCAGCCCTTGGCGATCGGCACTTAGCAAATTTCTATTCAGTTGAGCCATGATTTTCGTGTCGAACGGATGAAGAGTTGACGTTCTCCGTCGTTTAAAATTAAACCAGTTCGATTGCCGGATCAAATGTTTAGCAATTGTTGCCGTATTCTGGTAAGTGAAATAAATCATTACAGTATTGGAAATCAATATTTATTTTTCTGTTTATGTTCTATTTTCAGGTTTTGTTTTCACGACAGGGAGCCCGAATTCAAAGCCCTCCCCAATGGAACAAGGGCCGAAAATTTTCTACGAAAATGATTGTGTGCTGCCTCGGTCATCGCCACAGAAAATTCGTGGGCTAAGTTGGATCCCGACCGTCGCCTGCTGATATGATCGTCGATTTGAAGTGGAAACAATCAACGGTCCCGGGTGTGCCCAACCCCAGGCCACGACGGATCATTCTTGTGCGCTGATTTTCGTGACTTCGGTCCAGGTCGTCAAGGTCTCCAGGGAGCCAACGATGCTAGGAAGTTGATGGCGAAAACGTCGGCCGCGTACGGCAGGAGGTTAGGGAACCCCGCGAGCAGCAAGAACGCCGGAACCTTGGACCATGGGTGCGTTTGTGAGATGCCCTTCGGAATTTCCAGACAAAAAAAAATTAGTGTATTGTATAGAGTGTTGTGGTGTAATTGAGATGGTGTATTAGTGAATATGAACAGCGACTGCGAAAATAAAATTTTAAAAGAACAACGTTTTTTTTTCATTTATTTGAGATCATAAATAACAAAAAAAAAGAAGAAGAAAATGCCCCACACCCAACCTCCCACACTGTAAAAGTCAGTAGAAAATCATATGATATTCATATTCCAATCAGGCATGGGTTGCGTGAATTGGCTGGAATCTTGACGTGAAATTCTTGTGATGTGGCGTATGATTGTATTGGTACACTGGAAAATTGATACAGCCTAGCCTCCAGAGGTTCACGTAGATTTGGCATGAACATCCATATGGAAAATAATCACCTATATTTTCATGCAACATTGTGGTGAACAATATTTTGAGTGTACTCGTTTCTAAGCGTGCGAAGGCACCCTAACCTCATTTTACACTTAGATTTCTTACAAACCGGGATTCGAAACTGACCTTTAGATGACGAGTCCAATCGCCTACCAGCGACTCCACCAAAGTACGCTTGATCTGGTACTTTTCAGTCTGTACCAACTCTAGGGAGATGACTCCTACACCTAGAATGACCTATAATGACGTAAGGTCGAAAGAAAAGTTAAATAAAAATGTCAAACTTAAAGGGTTTCCTGAATGAAAATATAATTTCAACCCAGAAATCTACAATAGAATTCAACACGCCTCATCTAAGTTAGCAACATTCCTGTACGAAATTGCCTGTCAATCACCATAAATAAGCTCTTGACAATTCTATCCAAATGGCACCTGATGCTCCTGACGGTACTGCACGCAATCCCCAAGAATCTCAACCACTTAACAAGGCCACTAAGGCAAACACAATTAAACCGCGTTCTCTGGAACAATCGACGGTGCAATACACAATACAGTCCAGACTCGATTATCCGAAGGCCTTGGCAAAATTTCACTTCGGATAATCGAAACTTGGGATAATCGAATCTCGAATTTTTTTTATCGTTGTCTTATTTTTGATTGTTGAACTTCAGTATGACCCTTAAACTACTATTAAGTGATTTAGAATTTTTAAATCCAATATGGCGGCCAAAATGGCGATGATTAAATGTTGAAAAAATGCATGTTTTGATTTTACAGGTGATCAACCACTCAATTTTGTCAAAATTGGGATCGCAGAACTCGAATGTGATGTTTAAAGTACGAAAGGCCGTTGCAAATATTTTTTGAAGTTTATGTCCCTCGACTCTGACCAAAGTCCATGGAGGGGCAAAAAAAATAAAAAAAAGGTATAAAAATTGAAATTACGAGCCATGGTTTCAACATTTCAATGAAAAAAGTGTTTTAAAAAGCTTTATACACCTGTCCAGTTGTTTTGCCATCACTAGTTTCCAAAATATCGAAGTATTGACGAAAATGAGTTTTTTGTGAAAATAAAATTTTTGCGGTGCTGTATATTGGAATTTTATAAAAATTCAAAACATTTTTGAACAAGCCAAAACATGCTAAATATGGTTATCAATGCAGAAAAATGCATTTTAGATTGTTTTCAGTTGATTATACTTCTAATTCATGGAAATTTTGAAGTTTTTTGGAAAAATATTTTTTTGCCCCCTGATTTTTCACACCAATTTTGAAGGGGGGGGGGGGGGGGCGACATAAACTTTTAAAAATATTTGCAACGGCCAAAATAAAAACCCGATTTAATATCACCAGAGGTGAAATAGAGCCTATCTTACAAAATGATGAAACTCCGAGAAATATATTGGGGTAATTAATTTTTCAGAAACATAATGATACCACTCAGTGAGAATTTTACCTAAAGATTCGAATCTTTTTAGGCTAAACCTCAAATGCAATGTTTTTTTTTTTAATTTCAGAGGTACATTATTTGTCGCAAGATATTTAAATTTAATTAAGAAAAACATATTGGATTGACATTATTAGAAAAAAATTAAGGGTACTCAGTCTTTATTGTTAGTCTATGATTAACTTAAAAAAATATGTATCGCTATTGCACTTTGTCGATCTATTATCAGAAGCCAGAAAGAACATTTTCACGCGCAAGCGTAAAAGCGCTGTATAAATCCAAAAATTTAATAGGAAAAAAATACGGTAAAAATAAGACGAAAAACACTAAAATGGCTCTATCTCTGGAAATACATTTTGGAAAAGCTTCAAATTTTGGGCCCAATCAGTTTATGGCGCATGTTTTCGAATGGCTTTTTGTTTGAAACTGAATTCGTTTAATTTGATAGTGTTATCTGTAAAATAGTCCAAAAAATACCTCGTAAAGTGGCTTTGACCACATTTACTGGTCGAAAATTGTGAATCGAAAAATAAAATGTTCGTCTCCGACCCCACGGCTACAGATCTGATTTATAAAAATTGTGGGTTTTACGAGCGGTTTTCCAGTGATGGAAGACACAAATTTTTAAGAGCGGATACAGACATCGCTCATGTGTTTCAGAAAAAGAGCTCTCAAAAATCAGACTTTGAGTTCCGGGTTTCGGGCCAAAATTCAATCGAAAGTGCGCATCTAAACCTTCAATTTAGTAATAGGATTTTTTCCTGGGACGAATCCTCGCCGTGCATGATTTTTTTTAGATTTCTGAAAAAAGCGTTTTTCCAAAAGCAAACCTTAAACCTTTCTTTTGTAAGAAAATAAAAAAACGAAAAAAAAATTTTGTTCGTGATTCGATTATCCGAAGTCCCATACAAACCTTCGGATAATCGAACTTCGGATAATCGAAACTTCGGATAATCGAGGCTTCGGATAATCGAGTCTGGACTGTAGTGAGTTTGTGTTTGTGTTAACTTTCTTCTTCTCGTTCTTGTTCTATCCCCTTTTGTTACGATGCACCGGAGCGGAAACGGAACCTCGGCAAAGGCCATTGAGGCAGACAAGCAGCTTAACGAGCCACCGATCTTGGCGAAGAAAAGCAGCCATTCAGGCGCACACAAGCCTTTTATTCGCATAATTCAACATGCACAATTAATTATTCACCAAGGTGCTTCATCTTGGCGCGCGCGCCCGAACTCGCGATTCTTTCTACCAGGACTTGTAAAAGGAGAAGCATTCTTTCTTTGCGGAGAAAAAGGAGGTGTAAAGGATTGGCTTGGTGTTTTCCTTTCCGCTGAAGGAAATTTCCCCTTTGTTACGGTTCAAACTGGTTAAATGAGGGACGATTTTTCTCAGTGCGTTTGCTGATTTTTTTAAAAGCAGCTTTCTGATGAAGGATTCATTGTTTATTGTACTAATATCCTTGATGGATTTAGTGCAAGAGATTAAAAGGATAAATTTTATTTTTTGACCAGTTTTCCATGACACCATTTTCTCTCATTTCTTTATTTTGTTGAACATGGCTGGTAAAATTTTGACCAGTTTTGTCAAAATTGCGGTCTTTAAAAAAATCAAGTTGAAAATTTGATACAATGCATCAAAAAATTGTCCGTACAGCCCTGTACGGAAACATTATTCGCTGTTATAATCCTTAAATGTTTAGTAAAGTTCCAACTTTTATATATCAATCGACGCGGGAGAATGTCCTCATTACGACCGTGTCATTGATTTGCCAAAAAATCATGATCAAAAAATTACAAAAATAATTTACTAATAAAAGTTTCAAGTTAATGCCAAAAAATTGCCCGTACACCTCATAAATCTAATTAGTTTGATTGATTTTTGACAAAGCATTTGATTGTTTGATTTACAGCCGATTTGGACACTATAGTATGAAATGTATGAAATAACAAACTAGCAACATTTAATCAAATGCTTTATCAAAAATCAACAAACTTAGTAGACTTAGTATGCGGACAATTTTTTGGTCTTAATTTGGGACTTTTATTAGTAAATTATTTTTGTAAATTTTTGATCAAGATTTTTTTTTGCAAATCAAGGATGACATTCTCCCGCGTCGATTGATATATAAAAGTTGAAACTTTACTAAACATTTAAGGATTATAACAGTGAATAATGTTTCCGGACAGGGCTGTAGGTACAAAAACATGTTCACTGTTTTGGTAATTTCTAGATTAAATTTTCAAAAGGTCCTATCAGCATAGGAAACCCATGACTAGGTTGTTTTGAAAATGTACTCTAGATTTGCTCGCATGCATAGTTTGACAGATTTCTTTGAATTATACTTTTTTTTTCAAATGTTGAACGAAGTTTGTAAGACGTTTGCCAATGTTTACTGATTTTATTCAGTACCGTAAACCGGGGTGACTTTGATAGGATTTCAATTTGTTTTTAGAATATTTTCCAACAGGTAAGGTTTTTCTCAAGATTATGATTTTTAAAACATGTACTGGGGTAGGCCACACAAAGTCCATGCACTATTTCGGAAAAAAAGTTTTTTCAATAATGTTTAGAAAAATAGTTGCGTTAAAAATTCTTAGTTATAATTCCGGGGTGACTTTGATAGTCATAGTTTTTCTTGTTAAAATCATATTTAAGATGTTCAAACTTTATTTGTACGCTAAATGTACCATCACTAAAGTAGCTAATATAGTTTTTAAGAAAAAAATCAATGTTTATATTTTGTTAACTAAGTGTATAAGCTTTTTAGCAAAATACATATAAATTTTAGATAAAATTGTTAAAAAGTCGGAATTTTGCCTGAAATTTGTTAAAACTAGTTTTGTTTATAAAATTATCGATTTATATTGCATTTTATACTGAATTCGAAGCACGAATCACAAATTTTCACATTTTACATGGAATTTGTTCAACTGAAATTGCCTATAAATTTGAAGATGTTTTTTAATTGTGTTTCAAAAACACATATTATTTATTATTTACAAACTTTTTTAACCTTCTCCTAGTGGAAAATTGTCCAAAGAATCCGAAAATGCATTCCGTTTTCCGATTAAAAATCATGTTCATTGAGAAAATCATGACACTTTGAGAAGTTTAAAATAATTACTTTCATCAACATTTTCTTAACTATAGTTAACTAACTTTTTAAACTTGTCAAAATTTTATAAAAAGTTCTTCTTGAGGTACTTTGAACACTTCTCTACCACGGTCAGTATGTTTCTAAACCATTCCTTACGTATTTTAATTGTACTCTTCATTTTGCGGAAAAATCGCAAACCTATCAAAGTCACCCCGTTTTACGGTATACAAGAATGTGAATTTAGTTGGAACCAATCAATCACTCAAGTTTCAGTAATTTGGGGTCACTTAACTCTTTTGATGTCAACAATGAGAAAATTAAAAATACCACAAAACCGATTATCCGAAGTTGTTTTGAAGACCTTCAGATAGCTGAAACTTCGAAGAATCGAGGCTTAGGATAATCGATTCTGGACGGTGAAAAATCTTAAGAATATTTATTTGGCAATGGAACAGGTAACAAACCACTCAAATTTGACTGATTTGAGGTCTATGAACACTAGTGTAACCCAAAAAAAGGGATGTGACGGAAACCTTCGGACTCGCCCGGATTTCGGTAGGGGTTTGCCTTAGGAACAATGTTTTTATCTATCGAAAAATTCCCAAAAATTGTTAAGAACTCATGATTTGAAAAATGGTATATTTTCAAAGAAAATATCATATTTTGTCCCAAAATATTGGAAAATGATTTCAAATTAGCCCGTATTTTACTTCAAATCTAGAATAAATTTTCAAAATAACCAATGAGTCATGGGTTTCCTATGCAGATAGGACCTTTCGAAAATTTAATATAGAAATCATAGCTCATAGGGCCCACACATCAGGAAGTGATCATTTTGTATTCAATGAAATTTTTTGGTAAATCACAAGCCGCGAGTCCTAAACATTTTTTTGGGAATTTTTCGTTGTATGAGGCAAAAACTTAGCAAACTCTGGGTGAGACTATCCAAAGTTTCTATGGGAAGTATGCTTGTTTCCAAAGATTGGATCACCCGAAGTGAAAGTCCAGCGGGTCTTTCTTTATATAAACACCTTTTATGTTTTAATGCAAATGCTTTTTAGTATCTACAAATATGTTTTAAACCTGAAAAATATAACCTATATCATAAGAAATCTATAAATTTTCTGCTGAACCAACCTCCGACTGTTAGCTCAATAATAATGATAAATATATAATAATATAAATTTTCTAAATAGCCCAATATATTTTTACAAACTTTTTCGAAGTACGTTATCTTGAAGAAACCTCATCTAATCTAATCTAATCTAACACAAACGCAGCCAGTCCGATGAAAGCATGCTGGAAAGTCTTGTGATTAGATTACGCCCCAAGCACTTTTCTTGTCATTATTAATAATTGCAGTACATCCGAGAACACCTGAAAATGTATTGCAAAAATTAAAGCGGCCAGCCCTACTACGTTGTGTTTACCGAGAGAGGATTCTGAGAACGGATCACATTTCACAGAATCTACAGGGGAGGAAGGATGCGTGGACATACCGTACCAAACGCTCCAGTTTACAGTTTCATATGTGTTTTGTATGATGTGTTAAGTGTAAAATATAGTGTGGTTATATAATCAATTAAACATAATAATGCAATATAATGATCATTTAATAAAATCCCTTCACCTATATATAATAACCACGCACCCAAGCACACAAATAGCGACACAAAAGAAATGAAAATGAGCATGCAAAAACAAGATAGCGCGTCCCCGTGGTCAGCGCACTAATCGTACGTTATCTTGAAGAAACCTCAGTCAATAAATGGATAATAAATAGATGATAATATCAAATTCAAACTTTAAATAAAATTTGTACCAGCCTAATCGAGAGTTCGGATAATCCAAACACGAAAAAAAAAATGTTTTTTGTTCTCGTATTTTCGATTGTTTAGCTTTAGTATGATCCCTTAACTACGCTAAAGTAATTTAGAATTTTTAAATGCATGATAGTGGCCAAAATGGCGGTGATGGAAAAAAATGAAAAAATACATTTTTTTAATTTAGTAGGCAGTCAACTATTAAAATTTGACTAAAATTGGGTCGCAGAATTCGTGATTCGATTATCCGAAGTCGGATAATCGAAAATTCGGATAATCGAGGCTTCGGATAATCGAGTCTGGACTGTACTTACAAGGGACTATAAGGAACATTTATGGGCAGTTTAGCAAACTTGATAATTTCAATAAATGAAATGGATGTTGAAAAGTTGAACTTTTCAGCACTTGTTTCGAAATGTAAAACTTTTCAACATTTTTTTGATTTAATCGGTTAATTGACAAAATACATGAACATTTGACTCATCATTCCTCTCAAAGGGTGTTTTTCGAAATTGCAAAAAAAATGTTGCATGGAACTCGTTGCAAAACATGATTTTTTCAGCACTCGTCGTATTTATCCAACTGGGTGAACCTCGTTGGATAAATGTACGACTCGTGCTTTTGTGTTTTCGATGTTCTTATTGGATGTAAAATAAATAATTTTCGCATAACTTCCAACAACAACTTCACTTTTGGGTGCATTCGTTCCCACTCACTCTCCCGCATTCCTTTGCGCGGTAACTCATTCTCCCGCTCCCGCTCTCCCAGCATAAACCACCTGCAACATAACAGTACACAGTGAGAGAGAGAGAGCGAGCGCGAGAGCATGAGCATAAGAAGCCCAACCACCCACCCTCTCGCAGCATAAACACGGCAAAAACCGGCGCCCCTTTCCGTTGAATGCGCTTCAGCTGTGCTGCAGCATAACTTTGCACTCAGGTGTCGCGCTCTCTCTCTCGCACGACTTGAGCACGTTCGCTCTTGTGTCTCTTTGCCTTCTTCGATGGGCCAAAAAACAAAAAGCAAAAGACAAAATGCGCGAAACCGGTTTTGCCGGAACGCTCATCTATGGAGAAGTCTGCGTCGGGGGGAACGAAAAAGTCTGCAAAGGCGGTATCGCGCTCGCGAGAGCGCGGCAATTCTCTCTGGTGAGTGGAGAAGAGCGTGGCAGACGAGTCGGGACAGGATCGAAGCGCAGCAAGGCTTCGTCGCGGGCCAGGTCTGCGAGCCACCGACGTTGTTGTTCCAGTTTACGTCAGCGCTTCGGTCGTGGAAGATGAGATTGGTCGGTAGGTCTTCGCGCGCGCGTTCCGATCAAGGTTTCTGAGGGGTTCCCTCCAGCAGCATCCAGCAACGGCGGCTCTATCAGTAGAAGACACACTGTAATCTGGAGCTCCTCGCTAGTGCTTGTACGACGAATTTTCTGAAGGTGGTGTGTAGTGGTCGAACACCTTTTGTGCAGGGAGCAGCAAAACCCAGAGCAGACAGGGGGCATCGCCGCAGCATCCGTCGCTGGTTGAAGATTTCCAGTTTTGGAGAGCAGGCTCGTGTTATTGTGTGACCGCCGGTGTGTGGGGGCCCTGGTATTGGTGTGTTCTGCTGGTAGGAAGAAGGCTGAAGAAGCTTGTGGTAGATAGTACAGAGCGAGTTAGTCGGTCGTAACCCAACACAAAAAAAACAACCTACCGCGCGTGGTTCAACCACATTTTGGTCCAATAATTTACAGTTATCGACCGCGGCGCGCGAGAAGGGAAATTGGATTAACCTTGGCGAAACACGCGCGAACGTGTTTCAAAGAGGTTCGCACAAGAAGAAGAGTCTGCAGGAAGGATTGGCGAGAGAGATTGCACAAGCAGGCGACCGTATCAACACACAACAACCGGTCAAGACAAGATCGATTTGTGGTCGGTCGCAGTTGGCGCGTGTGAGTGTGTGTGTGTGCGGCCCGACACAAGTTCTTTGTTTTTGTTTTGAGCATCTCCAGAACGTGCTCACGGCTGTGGTTGTGTGGTGTGGCACCTTAACCGGTTAAGGTGAAAGGAGAAATGTCAGCGCGGCGCGCTGAAAAGTGAAAAGAAGGTTTCCGAGGCTTGTGTTAAATCCCATATTTCTCTTTTTATTCTCTCTTCTGTTCATCGCAAATTCCTTTCCTTTCTCGTGGCTTTGATTTATTTCGCACCCGAAAACATCGCATCGGCGCAGCTAAAGAAATTCAAGCTAATCGTGGGGTTCTTCCGTTGTGTCCCGTAAATTTTATGTTCAGTCCCAAAGTTGCAAGAAAATCCCGTGAAAAAAGCATGTAAAAAGTCGCAAATTCCACAAGTGCAAAAAGGATTACGGCCGGGGGCGCATGGAGGTGAGCGCGAAGCGAAGAGAAGCGCAAAGCGAAGGAAGAGAAATGGTGAAGAAGTGAAGAGGAAGGCATGTGAATCGATATTCGGGGGTTTTGTTGTGTTGTGTTTGTTTTGAAGCGAAAATAAAGCAAGGAAAATTGGAAGTTCTTCCTGAAGGAAGGGGAAATTGTGAGAAGGAAGAAGGAAGAGTAAGGAGCAGGACAGTTTCGGCGGCGATAACGAGCAACGGGAGGATTTTCGACGAAGTCGACGGGAGCAATAAGTAAGGATTATCTCTGGAAAATGAGATTTTAATGGAATTAAATTTACGGATTATTGGTTATTTAGAAGGGGGATCAATTATGTACACAAAACGTTGAGCGTATGTGCGTTCGTGGATGTGTGGGAGTACGTTTGTCAAAGTGATTAATGACATGTGTGTCTAGCAGCTGTGCTGGGAAGGATGTTTCTTTTGGGTAAAAATTGTGATACACGAAACAAAATTGTTGGTTCTGGTTTATTTTTTATTGTCTGGCTCACGGAGCAACCCAGCGTGGAACGGGTCGGCGAAAGACGTTGAAAAATTGTTTGTTTACGTGGTTGGGATGTAAACCGATTCCGTTCAACTGCTGAGTGTACAAAGGCGTTGGTAACGAGACAACTATGTAAATAAATTAAAGTGTTTGGAACAATTTTGATAGGGGTAATGTTACAGTCTGTTTGGAGATTAGGGAGTAAAATTTGGTTAGATTCAGTTGAGATTTTATGGAATTTATACACGGAAAGAAAATTTCGGAAAGAATTAATCGTTGATTTGGCATTTTTTCCAGTTCCTAAAACTTCAAAAAGTCCAGCTAAAAGGATAGTTATTTTTTTCAAATTTTCAAGCTGAAAAATTGCTGTCTTTTAAAGCCAGTCATTTTTACTGTTTAAGCTTGTTTTAGGCTATACCTTTAAGGTTTGCTGTGTTAAATCAACTTGTTTTTTTGACTATTACCTATATTTTTTAAGGTTTTATTATCTTTGGACGGTTTAGTATTTTTTTTTCAATATGGTGGTTTTTTTATTGGTTTTCGACTATCCCAACCAATTTTTCGTCTGGTATAGCATGTTTTCCAGCTGTTTTTGCTTGAATGTTTGGTCGGCTAATTTTTGGACAAATTCAGCATTTTTTTCAAATTCTTATCAAATTACAACATACAACAAATACAAAATTAAAAAATACACAAAAAAACAAAAATACGAAAATACAACATTTCAAACAACAATTAAAATGAAAAAATTACAAAAATGACAAAAATGACAAAAATTACAAAAAATTACAAAAATTACAAAAATTACAAAAATTACAAAAATTACAAAAATTACAAAAATTACAAAAATTACAAAAATTACAAAAATTACAAAAATTACAAAAATTACAAAAATGACACAAATGACAAAAATGACAAAAATGACAAAAATGACAAAAATGACAAAAATGACAAAAATGACAAAAATGACAAAAATGACAAAAATGACAAAAATGACAAAAATTACAAAAATTACAAAAATTACAAAAATTACAAAAATTACAAAAATTACAAAAATTACAAAAATTACAAAAATTACAAAAATTACAAAAATTACAAAAATTACAAAAATTACAAAAATTACAAAAATTACAAAAATTACAAAAATTACAAAAATTACAAAAATTACAAAAATTACAAAAATTACAAAAATTACAAAAATTACAAAAATTACAAAAATTACAAAAATTACAAAAATTACAAAAATTACAAAAATTACAAAAATTACAAAAATTACAAAAATTACAAAAATTACAAAAATTACAAAAATTACAAAAATTACAAAAATTACAAAAATTACAAAAATTACAAAAATTACAAAAATTACAAAAATTACAAAAATTACAAAAATTACAAAAATGACAAAAATGACAAAAATGACAAAAATGACAAAAATTACAAAAATTACAAAAATTACAAAAATTACAAAAATTACAAAAATTACAAAAATTACAAAAATTACAAAAATTACAAAAATTACAAAAATTACAAAAATTACAAAAATTACAAAAATTACAAAAATTACAAAAATTACAAAAATTACAAAAATTACAAAAATTACAAAAATTACAAAAATTACAAAAATTACAAAAATGACAAAAATGACAAAAATGACAAAAATGACAAAAATGACAAAAATGACAAAAATGACAAAAATGCCAATAATGACAAAAATGACAAAAATGACAAAAATGACAAAAATGACAAAAATGACAAAAATGACAAAAATGACAAAAATGACAAAAATGACAAAAATGACAAAAATGACAAAAATGACAAAAATGACAAAAATTACAAAAATTACAAAAATTACAAAAAATGTCGAAAATGACAAAAATGACAAAAATGACAAAAATGCCAAAAAAAAACAAACATAAAATTTAGAAACACTTTTCATAAACTTCCTTCAACCCACAATTCCAGTCTGCTAAATAAACCCAATCCAAAGTTCTTCTATGTTGCTACTACCACCTGAAGCGGTGATAACCTCTCCCTGTCAAAGTAGATCTCATAAACTTTTCCACACAAACTACACACCACCAAACAAAACGCGAAACTTTCATAACAGCCACCGAAGCGAACTGGCCCGGATCCAACCCGCGCGAGTACTCGTGGAGTTCCGTATTTTATTAGTTTTTAATAAACAACAAGACAGATGCACCCAGGAAAATAATTTCCTTGGCCACCGTCGCCGTCGTCTTGGTCGTCTTGGAGGACGTAAGTTTAATATCAACCTTCGTTTCGTCATTTTTCCCGCTGCTCCGTGGTTAATGATCCTTGGCTTGGGCCGCGGCCGCTGGCAAGGATGTTCCCGGGAGCAAGAGATGCACACGATTTCAATTTTGTTGCAAGCGAGTACCTCAAACAACTGCTGCAGGAGGAGGTCGCACATTTTGTGAGAAAGGCACGTTTTTTTTTTTCGTCCGACCTCAAATAATCAATTACCCGTCGGGAGGGTCGGAGGGGAACTGTAATTGAGTAACAATATTAATTAGAGCAACATTGTTGCTCAGTACAGTGGGATGTGAAAAAGTGGATGAATTATGTTTTTGTTGGTTGTTTTGACAGTTCAATTTGTAACCCCTGAAGATGAACCGCTTTCTAGGGCGAAACGTCAATATTTCAACCTTATCACTAATAAAAAGTTAGAAGTATGTGTGTCTTGTGGGTTTGTCGCATTTAGTAAGGTGATTGAAATTCCTTTAAAAATAATAGAAGATTTGGCAACCCTGTCTCATGTTACGGATACTTAGGTACTTTTTTTAAAAGTATTTTCAAAGCGTGATTTCGACAATTTTGATTTTAATTACTTCCAGGATTTTTTTTTCTGTACACTGTTTGAACAGTTTTCGAATGGCCTATGCTATGAATTTAGACATTTTTAAGAAAATCTGGCCACCCTGCCACAAAATGTCACCACTTTAGTGGAATTCTTCTGAAATGTCCACACCGGAGGTTGACAATTGAATATGAAAGTTACTATTGATCAAATGATAGACATTTGTTAGACCTCTCCGATTAGTCATACATTTTGATGGTCTGGCAACACTGTCATAGAGTATTGACAATTCAGATGTTTTTTTTTTTTTAAATTGAAGACGCAGATACAGACACTCTAAACTTTATTGCAAAAGACGAACGGTAAAAAAAATCTGGCATTCTGGGAACACTGCCAAGGAGGACTATGTAATAATCTAAATAGAAACTCACCAAAGTTGTTGATCTTGATCATGGTTAAAACCTATATTATTGAAACTAAAACTTGAATTCGAACCAAACCCAGCTGTTTTAGATCCCAACTTGGATGTGCCTAGGCTAACAGGAATTGACTTGCTGGTGGTGTAGTTTTCCACTTGCAAATCGTTTTCACTGAAACGTATTCATAATCGATGCAAGGACTCTTTGCTTGAGGTACTTGGCTTTGGGTTGGAAGCAATTTCTCTGTATGAATTAATTTTTTCTCAGAAGAAAATCAAAAGGGTGTTGAATTAGATGACTCTAGAATGGGGGAATTAATTTAAATGTTTCACTAGAATGAATGTTCAAAGGATTTTAATCAATTGCCTGTATTTTTTTTATTGAAAAATGTTTTATAAGGGTTATGAAGTTATGTCTGAAACGTTTAAGGTAAATTTTTTTAAATCTTTTTAAAAAGTTTGTCTATTTATTTTGTAAACGATTTTAAATTTTCAGCAATCTTAGTCCTCCAAGCTCTCAGAAAAAATCACTTTTTCTTGAATTTCAATCAAATAACAAAAAAAAATGTTCAACGCATTTCCTGACACATTTCCTCAATTTCCACCCACAAATCGATACGCAAACGCCCTCATTTTTCCCCTTTTTGGATTTTTTTTTCGTCCCAACCGTTATCGGGACAAATATTTTCAAACGCGTTGTTTCGTCACTTGAAATTTCCAAACGCATTTCTGTGCGGTACAGAAACAAACGACGACGATGTGCAACCATGTGCGCCCGCGTATTCTGCGATGTCATTAATCAAAAACCAGTTTGGCGGGATTTTCGGTGTGGTTTGGGATGGGTGATTTGGGGCGAGCATCACAAACAAAACAACAAAAATTTGGGAATTTCTGGCACGTTGGCGATATTTTGGAACAAAAACAAATAAAAGAGCAAATAAAAATACTGTTTAATAGTAGTTTATGCAACAAGTTGCAAAAAGAGGATTTTTTCAGCACGAGTCGTACATTTATCCAACGAGGTTCACCGAGTTGGATAAATATGAAGAGTGCTGAAAAAATCAAGTTTTGCAACGAGTTACATACAACATTTTTTGCAATTCCGAAAAACACCCATTGAGTGAAAATTTATGTCAAATTTTCATGTATTTTGTCAATAAATCGTTTGAATCAAAAAAATGTTGAAAAGTGTTACTTTTCAAAACAAGTGCTGAAAAGTTCAATTTTTCAGCACCCATTTCAGTGCTGAAAAGTAGAACTTTTCAGCATTTATTTTGAAAAGTGTTGCTATTCGATTCTGTTATTTTTGGTACAGAAAAGTAGGCTATTTCGTCGTTCAAGAATGACAGGAAAAGTAAGTAGTTTCACGACGGAATTGCAAAAATGCTTTTTTTTAACATTTTTTAAATTTATTTGAATAATGTTCGGTACAAATTCAAATTTAGGTTATGTTGTCAATAACAAATACTGTTAAAATAACAGAACGTGTTATGGAATCTTCTTGAAAAATCTATTTTTGCACAAGGGTTTAATAACAGTTTATGGGGTCTAGCTCATTTCCCCGAATGACATTTCCCCGAATGCCATTTCCCCGAAAATCATTTCCCCTAATTGGTCACATCCCCGATTACCACTTCCCCTAATCAGCCACATCCCCGAATGCCATTTCCCCGAATATCATTTCTCCTAATCGGCTATATCCCCGAATGCCATTTCCCCTAATCCGCCATTTCCCCGAATGCCATTTACCCGAAGTGGCACTTACGAAAATTGCCGTTTATTTAAATTTAAAATTACCCGAATTTGCATATCCCCTAATCATCATTTTCGCTAAAGCCTTTTTCCATGACTAACAGTTATTTTCTTCCTCAATTTTACCGAACAAACAACTTTTTCGGGTATGCTGTTGATTAAATGTTGTAAATTGGGTAGTAAAGCCCTTTGTCAATTTTTATGAACAACGGTAAGAAACACGATTATAAACCATTTTTGATAACTTTTTTATGCAAAAAAAAAGTTATTGACAAGACAAAAAATTTTCGATGGATCAACTATGGCCCCCCTGGATCGAGCTGTCAAGTGAAGCTTTTCTGAAAAGAAGTGCCGTGAAGTTAATTTTTAAAAATTGAATTGAAAATCCATTTTAAATCCTTTGCGTACGTTCAAAGGGTCATTGTACTTAGTAAAGCTTATTTTTCTTGTGAACAATAATATCACAAATTTAAGCTTAATTTTAGGACCCAATTACTAGATTTTTTTTTGTTAAATTAACATTTGTATTCAACCGCATGATTAGATGTTGTTTTTGAGAAATTTTCGAGGAATTTTTTTTTTCGAATTTTGTTCATGAACGCAAAAATCGAACAAATAGGTACATAAGGCTGGTACAAATTTTAAATGAAGTTTTTGTTGATTATACTTTTCGCCAAATCCCAAACCAGCAATGTGAATAAAATGATCAGTGTGAACGGGGTTCTACTGATACGGGGTACTACGAAAATCGCACGGTATGTTTTTGAATCATAAAAAATAACAAAACTTCTATTGCATTATTATTATCATGTCTATAAGAAAAGGGTATTTGTTTTGAGAATATATTAAAAAAAGTCTGTAACAATATTCATTGTATTTGAATGAATAGTACCAAACCTTCCAACACCCCTTCCCCCCTAAAATGCTACGTCTGTTCTGAGTGAAGCCAAAAAGAAAGTTGATCATTCAAGGCCAATACGAACCTTTCAAGAAATATTATATGTAGTTTGATGTGATAAAAATTGCCATCATTTTTTTTCTTATACAGTCGACTCTCTGGCTGTCGATCTTCTCGATATCAATAATTCTCCATCTATCGATGAATTCTTCAGTCCCTTCAATCTGCATACTTCAATTATCTTCATTCCTCGATATTTTCCCTTGCTTGACGGATCTCTTCCTCGACTGTCCCTTGGATTCTGTTTGCTTTAAAAATCTCTTCCGGTTGTCAATAATTTCAGTTTTCATGGCTTGCATAGACATTTTTTTTTGGCGAAACGAAGCTTTCAAGGGTGTTTGACATTAGTTTGTTTTTGTTTGATGGACGTTGCCATGATTCTCTCCCATAGCTGGGTATCAAGAAAAAAATATTTTCAATCGAGTCTTCATTTTGCATCGTTCTGTAATCTGATGATTCTCTTCCTCGACGGTCACTTGGATATTGACAAGCAGAGAGTCGACTGTAAAATGCTATTTCCCCGAACGCGGTCAAGCCGAAATGCCCGGTGCCCAGGAGCGCGCGCGCGGCGTTCAGGGAAATGACTATTCAGGGATATGACTAATCGGGTAAGTGGCATTCGGGAAAATGGCATTCGGGGATGTGGACGATTAGGGGAAATGGGAAATTCGGGTAAATGGAATTCGAGGAAATGACTATTAGGGGAAGTGTCTTTTCGGGGAAGTGGCATTCGGGGAAATGTCCCTTCGGTAATATGGGTTTCGGGGAAATGTCATAGATTCCAGTTTATGTTATTATAACAAAATTATGTATTGGTCTGTTATTGGTTGAACGCCAAAACATCTTTGGAATAACATTTTTTGTTATGGAAGAATACCTCCAACTGTTATTGGGATGATCGGATTAGTTGTTAAAATAACAAAAAATAATAACAAAGATTTGTTCGAAAAATAATTAAAAATGTTATTAGTCTGTTATTACAATAACAATCGAATAACAAAAAAATCATAACGACGAATAACAAATCCTGTTATAAATAACATAAAATGTTATTGGCCTAGAATTTTCAAATATCAAAAAATGTTATTCCCACGTTATTTCCGTCTGCTCGGGATAGCAAATCTAGGACTGGAACCTGTTTTCTGATAGGTTGCTAAATTTCTGGACCGGAGGCAAAGTCTTATGATTTAAACATTATTGAATAGCAAAAGTTGCATGGTGTGCTTTGAATTATTGTTGATTATTAATATTCCAATACTTAAAATCCACAAAAAAATTAAGCCGAGATATGTTATGAAAATTTGAAAAAGAAAAACAACAGTGAGAACATAAAATTTTTTTTCATACTTTTCAAATATTTCTCCATAAAAGATTACTCCCATAAGCCCACCGTGCCAGCACTATTTGTCCCACCGAAAAACAAGCACATTCCGCGAAATTCGCCTAGACTTGTGTGTTTGTTGTTTTGTTTCTTGCTGCCCGACCTAGCCCAGGTCAGACCTAGGTACTAACTCAGTCATCGTCCCCCGAGGGGGCAACCCTTCCGGAGCTGGTGGAGAGATTAAACGCCACCGCCATCGCGCACCCCGTATCGATCCCTGGCGAAGCCCGCAAATGAGCATAGCGAGAAACAACAACTGGACTTGGGTTGGTGGCCACCTGCCGGGACTGGAGAGACCCGGAGGGGAAGTGACCCCGTTGCGAAAAATGTCACACAGCTGGATGCTAGGAGTGACGGGAATTGGTGCTGGCGGCCATGCCCGCAACTAGGTTTACGAATCTATCAGCCTAGATTGGAACGGGTGGTGAATTTTTAAGGTATACAAGATTGTGGGAATTTGTTGAAGGGGCCCTTTATGTTGAATCAATAGTTGGAAATTTTTAAATTTAGTTTTTCTGTATTATTCAAACTGAATTGAATGAAACGTTACCTAACTTCTAAAAAAAATCGAGACACATGTTATTTTATGGGAAAAATTATTAAAATGTAGAATCTGCCAGAAACCTGACATTTTATTTTTTCATTTAGTAGTTCTTTCATTTTTAATATTAGGCCAAAAAAACAGGGAGCAAAAAATTAGTTTTTGCTTAGGCTGGTACAAATTTTATTCAAGACGTTTTAGAGAAATTTAAAAAAGTGCTGATACCGTCAGTGGGGGTGACATTGGATCTGGGGGGGTTAGATTGGGTCAAATAGATTTTTTACGGCTTTTACCATTTCTCAGGTTCTTCTCAAAACTAAAGTCTGTTAAAAGGGTTTTGTAGGGGACATCTCAAGATGACTTAGCAGAAAAAATCTCGTTTCTAGAACAAATCCTGTCATTTTGGCAGCTGTCTAAAGTTGAGGTACGTTTTTGTTTCTAAAAATTACCTCTCGAAAAATCAGTTCTTTAATATTTATGTTGGAATTGCTCGTTAAGTACCTAAATGTTTGAAAATCTCTACTTTAAACATTGTAGCATGTCAATATCATTCCCTCGAACAAGAAACACTGTTGGATGACTTGCTTTGATCATATCTTTGTATTTGAGCATAATTTTAGTTTCATTTGACCCAATGTCACCAGGGCCGAGGGACAAAAACTTTTTTAAATATTTGCATCGGCCTTATCAAAAATAAAAAATTAACTGTAAAGTTCTTTTCGATTACAAATTCAAATTAACTTAAAAATTAAGTCAAAAAAAAATAAAATATTTTCAAAAAACCATAACTCAACGAAAAATTGTTTTGACCATACTTCTCTATGCTCAAAAGCGAGTTTTGGCCCCCTAGAATATTTAAAAAATATCGAAAATCAAAAAATATCAATTTTGGAAAATGGATTTTTTGTGCAAAAAAAGGTAATTAAAAATCCGTGTACTTATTTTTTTTCTGAACAGTCCTCAACAATACCAACACCTTGGCCGAAGACACCTAATTGATCAGAAAATTCCTTCAAATGTAGCAGATTTTCAAATATTTACGTACTATTTTTGTATGGAAACGACGAAGTTGACTTTATAGCTGTCGGCCACCATTGCTAGTACCAACCACTAGTGTCTTCCTTTTTATCTACAAGGACTTCGCCGCCCTGGGCTCCTAGGTGTATGGAAGTATGGCACGGAGCGACGGCGCCGAATACCCATATTTACACAAAGAATTTTAGAGCGCCCGCCGCGGGATTCGAACCGGCGACCTCTATTTTTGTATGGACAGCTGCCAAAATTGTATGGAGACTTGTATGGGTGAACCAATGACACAAAATGGCTTCTTTGTTCATAATTACGGAAGGCACCTACACATATCGAGCAAAATAAAAAAAATACAATAAATAAAAATTGTCAAAATAGGCATGATACACACAGCAAAAAATCCGATGGTAAAATCGCATGCAAAAGCATGCACATCACCTAGGTGATCAAAAGCATGTAATATTGTATGAGAAAACGTGTACACAAAAAAGCATGTACGGAAGAAAAAAAAAATAGATTTTGCACAACCCCAAAAATATCATCAATACGGCGAGAATCGTATCCAGCTTACCAAGTCCGCGCCCCAACCATCTCGGCTATCCCTCCGTCTTGTAATAATGCGTTCAACGCCGATGTACCAGTAGGTTTCCCGTACGTCGTATGCTGTATTAACTGTATACGATATATAGGGAACTTGCAGCTACATCGGTGTTGATCCAGCCATTTTCACAGCGGCGAGATAGCCGAGATGGTTGGGGCGCGGGCTTAGTCATCCGGATATGACTCTCACCAGATTGATGTTATTTTTGGGGGTGTGCATAATCTTTTTTTTCATCCGTACATGCTTTTTGTGTACATGTTTCTCATACAATATTACATGCTTTTGCTCATAACGGTGATGTGCATGCTTTTGCATGCGATTTTACACAGATATTTTTTGCTGTGTAGAGAATTGCTCATAATAATGTTTTTTTAATCTTTTGAACCCAAACAACTTTTTAGTTGAATTACTTTAAAAAAAAATTATATCAAAATCAAGTCCTGCTTTTCAGCAATAATTTACATAGTTTCCTAATCTAATCTAATCTAATCTAATCTAACACAAACGCAGCCAGTCCGATGAAAGCATGCTGGAAAGTCTTGTGATTAGATTACGCCCCAAGCACTTTTCTTGTCATTATTAATAATTGCAGTACATCCGAGAACACCCGAAAATGCATTGCAAAAATTAAAGCGGCCAGCCCTACTACGTTGTGTTTACCGCAGAGAGGATTCTGAGAACGGATCACATTTCACAGAATCTACAGGGGAGGAAGGATGCGTGGACATACCGTACCAAACGCTCCTGTTTACAGTTTCATATGTGTTTTGTATAATGTGTTAAGTGTAAAATATAGTGTGGTTATATAATTGATTAAATATAATAATGCAATATAATGATCATTTAATAAAATCCCATCACCTATATATAATAACATAAACCCAAGCACACAAAAAGCGACACAAAAGAAATGAAAATGGGCATGCAAAAACAAGACAACGCGTCCCCGTGGTCAGCGCACTTATGATGCCATTATTTAATTATTATAACCACGCACCCAAGCACACAAACAGCGACACAAAAGAAATGAAAATGAGCATGCAAAAACAAGACAGCGCGTCCCCGTGGTCAGCGCACTAATGATGCCATTATTTAATTATAATAACCACGCACCCAAGCACACAAACAGCGATACAAAAGAAATGAAAATGAGCATGCAAAAACAAGACAACGCGTCCCCGTGGTCAGCGCACTAATGATGCCATTATTTAATTATTATAACCACGCACCCAAGCACATAAAAAGCGATACAAAAGAAATGAAAATGAGCATGCAAAAACAAGACAACACGTCCTCGTGGTCAGCGCACTTATGATGCCATTATTTAATTATTATAACCACGCACCCAAGCACACAAACAGCGACACAAAAGAAATGAAAATGAGCATGCAAAAACAAGACAGCGCGTCCCCGTGGTCAGCGCACTAATGATGCCATTATTTAATTATTATAACCACGCACCCAAGCACACAAAAAGCGATACAAAAGAAATGAAAATGAGCATGCAAAAACAAGACAACGCGTCCTCGTGGTCAGCGCACTAATCCAGCAATAATTTACATAGTTTCCTAAAACAAAACTAAGTTTTATTGATGTTTGGAAAAACTGAAAGGCAAGGAGATGAAAATCCTGAGCCTTTTGGGAATTTTGGGAATTGTATTTAAAATTCGATTAAAAACGGCTTCGTTCACAACTAGTACTTGCGACATTTTGGAAGCTATTTAATTTTATATAAAACACTTTCTGGGAAAACACCTTTTGGTCACGGGAGAAAACCGATGATTTGGAAATCGATATAGTATCCACTCTGATACATTGATTTTCCCATAAAATTATACTTCTCTAGATTTTCAGAAATAAATAACGTGAAACGGCAGCGGGTTTAAATTATTTTTAAGCTTTTTTTGATTGAAAACACGTTTTTTTAAGCTTGAGTACGCCATTCAACCGGTGTGAAATTTTACACAAAATTTCCTTTGACACTCGAATTCTATCTATTCATGGTCTCGAGCTGTAATTGAAAAACGGGGCTAAGTAATAACTCCGAAATATGTAAGGGAGTCGTACCCCCACAGTGTCAAGATTAACCGATAAATCAACCTAAAATTCGTGAAAATTACCCTTTACAGCAAAGTTCACGATAAAACGACAAAAAGGGGTGGGTTTTCCAGTTTTAATCAAGTTTCGTTTTGCATTTTTAAAGAAGAAAGGATAATAATTTGAATAATAGTTTTTTCATTATTTGGTTTGATCAAGTTCTGTCCATAAGATGAACCCGTTCATTATTTTAATGTAATGAAAATCAACATCCAAAATCAAAACACCTGTTCCAACCCTCAAAAAATGGCGCTCGTATTTGCCAACCACTTGTCAAAACATGCCGTCAAAGTGCCTGCTCGTAGTGTGGTGCAAGAAATTTCCCATCCTGGCACTGACTAGCATATCTCGTCGAAAAATACTTCACCCAAAAGTAGAAAAACAACAAAGCCGATTTCGCAACCAACTTCTGCCTGCCTCGTCGAGATGTTCGCAAATTCTGGGGGTCGTTCAAATAATACGTTACGCATTTTTTTTTTTTTTGAAAAAATATGTTCTTTACGCGTTTTATTTGAAGAATTTTAAATTCTAATCAACAACGTTACGTAATTCTCAAACGACCCCGCGAGGCAATTCGGCGCATACCTCATCTCTGCACCGTGATTCGTGTCAGCTCTCGTCAAATAATAGGCTTTTATAGCTATTCAACTGAATACTCCTAGCTGCTTGGCTACCTTTTGGTAGCTCCACAAAAAAAAAACGACGTAAAAGAATTTCACCCTCAACAGTTGAGCAAAAAAAAACACCAACTTCAACGGGCCAGCAATAATAATAGTTGACGTTGCTGCCTGCCGATCTTGTCGGGCTTTTTTTTTGCGGAGCTTTTTTTGCCAACTTGCACACCGGACTAGATCTTTGAGACGGGGGCAGCAATGAATATTCAAAAAACTATACTGAGTCTGCTTTCAGCTGAAAGGGCAGAAAAAAGAGAGACTCCGTTACGAAATTGAACCCAATTTCGGACCGACAGCGTCGACGACCTCCTAAAGAGCCATCGCACAATTCATGTACTTTGCGAGGTTTTTTTTTTTTTGTTTCTTGGGAGAAGAGATTTTTTTCGCTGGTTGGCGACGAATCGATCGCGCTTTGTCTGGAGCGCGGAAAAGTTGGTTCGATAATCGCACTGTGGTGCGTTGGAGTTCGACGAGCTTTTTTTGTGGTGGTCTCGCTTCTGTAGAAAAAAACTTCTTGTAGGCTGCTGATGAAGCTGTTTTTGAAGTTGCGTATCAGTCGCCTGGTGGGAATGGCCTTTTGGAAGAATTTGTTGAGCATATTTAATATAAGGTAATGTAAAGAAAATAAATTGATTAGAAAATATGAAAATTTACATTTTTTTGTAATTGCATGTTCCACATAAATTTATGTAAAATTACATGAAAAAGATGTAATGCTACACCATCAAACTTAACACGTTGCAAAATTACATTTCATGTTTTGTATTCAATACAGCAATAAACAGTCGATACGTGTTAAAGACTGAATGTTCAATATAACTTGCATTTGCTTTAAAATCTATGTAATTTTACATGCAGAAATATGTAGCATGACAGCTGGTAAAATTATTTCACTAGCTCTTATGATGAGTTTTAAAATTCCAAATGTTTTCTTTTCTTTAACACAAAAATGTAATTTGTTGAATTCTAGTCTCTTTTTTCTCACAGAAGCACTTTCAAATCAAAACAACTCCAAACACCATTCCAAACCAAAACTCCAACTTCTATTTTTCGGTCCGACGCTTCCCAAATGGAAACCAGTAGTCTCAACAGCAGATTCGAGCAGAGCCCTCGCACCAGATGGCCACTTCGTTCGGCGCATCTCCATCCAATCTGTGTCCATAATGGTCGTCCATGGGCGTTGATTTTCGCACTTGGCAAACTCGCTCGTCGGACACGGATTTCACGGGAAAAAACGGACTCGCGACAGTCCTTGACGTGCTTCACTTCCCCGGGAGTGTCGCCATAAATTGTCAGTTTGTATTACAATCTAGGAAAGCGCGAAATAGCGATTTGGGGAAGCGTTTTTGGGGGGTGCCTGCCGAGCCAAAGCGCTTTTGAAGCGTCGAGTGGAGAGCTCTTTGCGGTGGAAGTTTTTTGGTTCGCTCTTCAATTTTCATTAAAATTGGTGAGGCTGAAGGAAACGTTGGACAAGCACAGTGATGGTTGGATTAGAAGTGTTCTTGGAATAGATATTTGAATTTGAGGGTGGACTTCCACGGAATGTCCACCGGGGTCGGTGTGGTGTAGTTGCAAGCGTGGTTGCCTCTCACCCCAGTTGGCCTGGGTTCGATCCCCCGGTTAGCGTTTCTTGTGACGAGAAATGCTTGGTCACGTACTTCCGTCGGACGGGGAAGTAAATGTCGGTCGTCAGGTCATTCCAGGAGTCGTCTCCCTGGAGTTGGTGCAGACTATAAAGTACCAGACCAAACCTGTCTCGGTGGAGTCTTTGTTCGGCATTTAGACTCTCAATCCAAAGGTCGCCAGTTCGAATCCCGGGGTGGTCAGGAACTGGGTGTAAAAAGAGGTTTGGGTGCTCTCCCGATCCAAGCCTTCGGACGCCTAGGTTCGAGTTGAAATCTTACAATAGAGACTGCCAAGACCCGTGGGTTGTAGAGCGAATACTTTGTTTTTTTTTCTTCTACGGGAACAAGAATCTTATGCAAATAATTTACCAAAATCTATAAATCAATCTTCTAAGGGGTAACTGAGAGCTTATAAAAACTATTTTTATGTAAGTAATCTCTGAAAAAAAAATCTCGCTTTTGAGCTTGAGCTGTGCCTAGATTTTCTTTTATCCTGGAAACTTATTTTGATTGTATCAATCAATGGGAGGAGTTCCCTCCCAAGTTTTTGAACTTATTGGTATCACACAATTTTTACAATTTTTTTTTGCAACCTCAATTTTTTAAATGACTACACAGCAAAAAATCCGATGGTAAAATCGCATGCAAAAGCATGCACATCACCTTCGTAAAAAAAAAAAACACTTAAAAGTTGCAACCGACCGGATTCAAACCCAGCACCAACAGTAAGGACTGGCGCCTTAGCCCATTCGGCCATCAGACCGATGTAAAGCTGTTAGGATAAACGCATATATGAGCTTGACTTTTCGGTCAAGTAGGTTTCCCATACTGATGGGCTACATATTTCAGGGTGTAAAATCACATAAAATTGCATAACATAATGCAATATTTATTTTACACCCAGGCCTTTTACACGCAGCTGGATTACTACTTTTTTAGCTGTGTAATTTTGAATGGAATGCAAATCCTCACAAAAAGTATTTTTAAAAGCTTTTTCTAATTAGGCCGTTGCAAATATTTTTTGAAGTTTATGTCGCCCCCCCCCCCCTTCAAAATCGGTCCAAAAAATCAAGGGGCAAAAAAAAAAATTTCAGAAAACTTCAAAATTTTAAAGGAAAAAGAAGCCTAATGAACTGCAAATAATTTGAAATGCATTTTTCTGCGTTTAAAATCATATTTAGAATATTTGAGATCGATCAACAACATTTTATTTTTTGTGAAATTCCGTTGAACAGTACTGCAAAAAGTTTTTTTCGACAAAAAAAAATATTTCGGCAATGATTTGATATTTTGAAAACTAAAAATTGGCAGATGTAAAATGCATTTTAAAATTATTTTTTTTTTCATTCAAATGTTAAAACCATGGCTTGTAATGGCTTTTATTTGTTTGCGTTTATTTGTGACGGCGGTGTGGATCGGGTACACAAAACTGACATGGTTTCTGCGCCTACCACATGGAAGAAGTTTGGAACTCTTGATGCCTAGCAAGCCAACCGTACCCAACAGTTGTTAATGGTGTGGTTGTCAAAGGCAGAGCAATATTAAGTTAAAGGTTCTTGGTTCGAATCTTGATATTTATTATTTTATTTTTTAAATGATTTTTATTTGTTTAGAATAATTCTTCAGGAAAAGTATTTCGTTGTGTCATGAAATATAAACTTTAACTTCTCGTGCATATAATCCTGAAATAGGCATTTTCACTTAAACCTGCCTGCATAATATGGAACATTTTCTCTATTCCACTACAAAAATCCATTCAATTTTTTAACCCTTTGACTAGAGCGTCGCAGGTTCGAAGAAGGTTTTTTTTGTAATGTATATAATCACTAATTTTGACAATAAATATTGAAAAAAAAAATTTGAGTCAGGATTTAACCAGAAACCTCGTGGTCAAAGACGGAGACAACCACCGCCAGGCCATCCCTAAGTTGTGAATGATGGCTGACAAACCTCAATCAAAACAGTGTCGCCTCCGGTTTACTTGGATCAACCATATGTTGAGTTGCATCCTTGGTATACAGTTTGAGTGCACCGGTGGTGTACCAAGGTGCTTTCGGTTCAGTTGCTATGGTGTGACAATAAACAGCTCGGTTTGGTTTCTAGAGTAACACGAAAACCGCACCACAGCGCACCAGATATTTGTGTTCAGTGAAGCCTGAACAAAATTCAAGAAGTATAGAAAATTGTTTGATAAATGTTTTAAATATTTAAATCAGGGCTGCGGAGTTGGGTCGTATTTCAAACGACTCCGACTCCGGCATTCAGCTCCAACCAGGGTTGCGAATGAGCGAGCGCTCACGGAAAGCGTGCTCGCTCCAGCTGGAGCGTGAGTTTTTATCAGGTAGCTCGTGCTCGCTCTCGTGAGCTGGTGAGCCAAGTAGGTAGTGGTTTTTCCCTGTTGAAGCATCTGCCTGTTTGAAACGAAGTTTTTAGAACTATCTCAGCACAGGCAGCAAAAACAAACAAGAAAGTGGTCAAACAAACAAAAGTAAGCAATAAAATGGATTTAGTCGGCGAACCGAATTATACGTTCTATTTAAATTCAGAATTAGCCAAGGGGCAGAATGATTCACTCTTGAGTGTGCTAACAAAGAGCTAACTCATTCTTAATGTAAAAAATCATTGACGTGAAGAGATGCACTGATATGTACAAAAAATTGAATTAATTGACAAATGTTTATTTTGAGTTTTTAGAATCCGGAGTTTTGACTCAAGGCGGTTTGAATCAAATAGGTACAAACGTTCTATTGGGGCGGGGCTTGTCGGTTCAGCTGAGGTACCTCGCGCATGGCTAGCCTGCGTAGAAATGGGTCACCGAAGTTCGGCAGAAACCAAATGCCTATGCAAGTTATTTGCATGTACAGTAAAAAAATAATACTGAGAAACATGGAAACAACTCAATTTGTAAGATGCGACCGCGTGGTCCCGTTTGGCTGGTTGCACACACACACACACACACACACACACACACACACACACACACACACACACACACACACACACACACACAAGGCGGTTTAAAAAACACCAAAAAATAAAATTTGTTTTGTTGGACCTTTAAAAAAAACAGCAGTAAGCTTTATAAAAGTTATAATCATCCCTCATATTCGGAACATTTTAGAGAATGTCCCTATTCAAAAAATCATTTATTGTATCTGTAATTGAATATTTTCAGAGGTTTGGTAGCGGAAGTGTTAGATATAATTTACTTGACGGAAGAGGCCGTTTCCAAGCACTGAATGATTTATTAAATGGAATGACTTTTGTTTAATGGTTGCTCGTTCTGATCCGCACGCTGGAATGGTAGCCAAAAAAATGTTTAGGTACATAAAACAGTTTAATTTTATATTTTAATCAAAAAAACAATATTTTAATCAATAAAAAACTGTCTCAAAAAGTTAAACGATTCGCGATACTTCCAAAGTGAGCGCTCCGTGAGCGAAAAATCAGAGCGAGCGCGAGCGTGGGGCAAACGCGAGCTGAAAAAATCGGAGCAAACGTGAGCGCGGGCAAACGTGAGCTAGCTCGCGCAGCGCTCCTCCTCACGAATGAGCGAAAAGTGAGCGCTCACGAGCGCGTGAGCGCGTGAGGAACGCAACACTGGCTCCAACCGACTCCGACTCCAGTTTCCAACAAAATGTTGACTCCGACTCCAACACCTACTCAGTATTAAGAATATCAATGAATTAAACATTTAAATTAGTTTTTTTAATATCATAACTCACATGTTCAGTTTACATGTCTAGAGTTTTTTTTTGAAAAGTTCCTATAAACATATGAAAGACAATAACTTATAGTACCTTTAATTAAAAACTCTAGATTTGCCCTAATACCACAAATCGGATTGACGTTTTTTTTTCAAAATGAAAAATAAGAATAAAATACTAACAAAATGATATGGAATCATACAGTGCTTGGTAGAGAAGTGTTTGAAGTAGTAACACATTTTTGAAATGCTTCAAAAGTTTAGTTAAATTATGAAAACATTTATAAACAGGAGTGTTTAAATACTCTCAAAGTGTCATGTTTATCTCAATGAAAATGAGTTTGAATCGTAAAACGGAAAAAAGCTTTAAGGTAATAAATTATATGCGTTATTGAAATAGAAATTAAACATTTCTTCAGTTTTAAAACATTTTCAGTAGAACAATTTTGCAAGTAAATTTTGTATTTTGAATCATTTGAACTTTTATCTACTTAACCTCTAGTTTACATTTAATTTGCGCAACTCAATGCACGCAACTAAGACAAATAAACTTGAAATATATTAAAAAAAAAAAGTGAATTAACCTGTATTATAACAAATTCTGAACAATAAAAAAGTGTATGCCTTGTGTCGAATTTCATCGTTTACGTATATTTAAGTGAGATCTGGCTTCAAGAAAGTACATAAATATCACTTAAGTGGTCATAACTCGAGACAGGGTTGCCAGATCTTCAATGTTGTAGACTCGTTGGAAAGATCTCTCGATTACCTAACCAACTATGGGTCAGATGATGGATTCGGACATTGTTTACATGCATATAAATGAGATCCGGATATATGTGAAAACACATTATTATACATAACTTTTGAACTAGTTATCGAAACTTCAAACAATTCAATAGCGATGTATGGGACCATAAATCAAGTCGAATGCGACCGGTTTGATCAAAATCGGTTCAGCCAGTGCTGAGAAAACTCAGTGAAAATTTTGGTCACATACATACATACATACACACATACACACACAGACATTTGTTCAGTTTTCGATTCTGAGTTGATATGAATACATGAAGGTGGGTCTTTCAGCTTTTAATAAAAAGTTCATTTTTAGAGCAGGATTATAGCCTTACCTCAGTGAGGAAGGCAAAACATTGATCTTTGAAATCCACAAATTCGGAACACTTTTTTCTTACGGATATAAACAAACTTTGGTTCTCTCCAGGAGCACATATTTTTTACAAAATAATGACTTCACACACTGAAACCAATGGAACTCAAGCTTAGTTATGTTTTATGAATGGTCTGATAACTTTTTTGTGAAAATATCTGTTAAAATCAGGTGTTCCACAATTGTGGGAGGCACAATAACATCCCACAATTATGGATCAAGCAATTCGGAGCCAGTGTTTCGCTGCTCTTTATAAAATAGTCTTTAAATGCAGTTTTTTTGCTTGAAATGCAACAAGTTTTTAATTTGCATACACTAAAAACTATTTTGAACCATAAAATGGACTGCGTCAGTCGATTCTTCGTCCAATTCTCATCAAAATGAGTCCTGCATCAACTTTCTACGATTTGTGGTTCCCTGGTTCCCGAAATATCGTACTTTGAAAGGCCGAATTTTCCAAAAAAGTATCCACGGGGTTTATGGATGAACCCTTAGTAAAATAAGTAAAAAAAAACTTCAAGTCATTAATACTTTTTTTTGTATTCCAAATGATGATCAATTCCTGAATACCTGGATATTTGTCTTCAAAGAGAAGCTTATTAAAACAAGACTGCTCCGTCCTTATCGATTCCCAACGTTCCATCACGACAGCGGCGGTTCCTTTACCTATCAAACCGCACTGAAACGCCAACTTTGTGGACTCGTCATTTGCCTGTGTCCCAGGTTGATGATGCTTCTTCGGTTCGATTGAGCGCTGACCAGCAGCAGCATTTCAGGGTTCCGCGGATTACATGCATGCGTGCGTTCGGCCTTCTCTTCATCCAACGCCGTGAAGTTCTCTCTGGGACTCCTCATGACTGAATGCTGATTAATGGACGGAATTATGCTTATTAATGAGAGACAATTGTGTGGAACTGCTCTGCGGGGTGGATTCCCTGGGACGTTTTTAAACGTACGTCGTCGTCGTTTTTTTTTGTAGTTGTTCATTCTCTTTATTTTATTCACTAATGATCATTAAAGTTGATGAAAATGAGTCATGAAAGTGCGCCGTGGCGCGCACGGTTAGCAGTTTATCTACCTTTAAATAGTTGAGGATTATGATCGACCCGCGGGAAGTCGCGGGCATGTACAAAACGCCGCCACATCTGGTCTTATCTGGGAGCCCAACCGCGCGTCTTCTGTTCCAGTTTATGAGCCGCGGTTTGTGTACCTCTCTGTGCTAGTAGACGAAAGCCAGGTAATTGATAGCTTTTTGTTTCACGATTTATGGAGATTCTTTTACAAGCGCGCGGCCACAGTAATTGATGTTCTGAGGAATAGGCGCTCGGGGTTTGTTTTGCCGGCGAGGTTCACTGGAAAACGAAATCTGGCGGGAAAATTCCGTGAACTGGATTCCCATGGAATGTGCGCCGGTTTTATTTAGGATGAGCGATTAGGGGTTGTAATGGTTGCTCCCATGTTGTACCTTACTTTTGGAGGTCATGATCATGATTTTTATTAATATTCGATAACTTAATCACCCACTACAAATATCCAAGTGCATCATTTACGAACCATTAGACGCACACTCTCAAATTCACCAAATTGTTCCCAAAACTGTGCTCGTCCGAAGCCATAAGAAAATTGTCCCTCATCGACGGGGGACCACCAACCGATTCTGTGTCCCGTGACATCCAGTTGACGAGGACCATATTTTTCTAGCCCATTCTCTCTGGCTGGCTGGCTGGTTGGCGTCCGATTTCACGGTGCCATCGAGGGTTCGATTTAAGCGCGATAAAAGTCCGATAAAATTTACATAAATATTGACCCCGGGTTGGCTTGTGGGGCCAAATCGCGTGACAAAACAACAGTTGGTTCAAATTTACGATCGCTTTGCTTCTTCATAGGGGGCCTTTGACAGTTAGATTGTTAGATTTTTTTTAAAGAATAATTGATCGTCAAATTAATTGTTAATCTATCAAAATTACATGCTGAATTTGATTAAAAAAAATAATTTATAATTCGTATTTAAAAATAATTTTATTTTTCAAGTTTCTAACCCACCGTGCTCCCTCAAGATGGCTTCAGTTTAATTTGAGCTGTCAATCTGTTTTCCTGATTTTCAACTCTTCTGAATTAGAACTTTCCGAAGAAGGAGTCGTGTTTTATGGGGGTTCGGATCCCGATTCAATCGGGAAACGCCAATACCTCCCCCCCTCTTCTTTGAAACCCAACGAAACTCTGTTCTTGTCTGCTCAATGAAATATGATTGAAGTAATTCTATCCGCTTGACTTGGCCCAACCTTCTCTTCTTCATAGTCCGTTCGGAGGCAATTTCCAGACCTGATCGGATTCACCTCTTCATCGATTCCGGGGCAAGGAAAGAAGGTGTCCGTAACGAGTTCGACCTCCTGCTGGGTCTATAGTCACAATATCTTGGGTTTGAGTACGGATGTCAACAACTGGTGAGGCTCCCCTAGGGTTGCCTATGTCGGTTGGGATTATCTTTTCCTAGATAACACAATCGATTTGCTGGCTTGACATTGGAAGGAGCTATTGTGCTCTCTTGACTCTTACAAATAAAAATTTACAAAAACAATTCCAATTTACAAAAATGACAAAAATGACAAAAATTACAAAAATTACAAAAATTACAAAAATTACAAAAATTACAAAAATTCCAAAAATTACAAAAATTACAAAAATTAAAAAAATTACAAAAATTACAAAAAATACAAAAATTACAAAAATTACAAAAATTACAAAAATTACAAAAATTACAAAAATTACAAAAATTACAAAAATTACAAAAATTACAAAAATTACAAAAATTACAAAAATTACAAAAATTACAAAAATTACAAAAATTACAAAAATTACAAAAATTACAAAAATTACAAAAATTACAAAAATTACAAAAATTACAAAAATTACAAAAATTACAAAAATTACAAAAATTACAAAAATTACAAAAATTACAAAAATTACAAAAATTACAAAAATTACAAAAATTACAAAAATTACAAAAATTACAAAAATTACAAAAATTACAAAAATTACAAAAATTACAAAAATTACAAAAATTACAAAAATTACAAAAATTACAAAAATTACAAAAATTACAAAAATTACAAAAATTACAAAAATTACAAAAATTACAAAAATTACAAAAATTACAAAAATTACAAAAATTACAAAAATTACAAAAATTACAAAAATTACAAAAATTACAAAAATTACAAAAATTACAAAAATTACAAAAATTACAAAAATTACAAAAATTACAAAAATTACAAAAATTACAAAAATTACAAAAATTACAAAAATTACAAAAATTACAAAAATTACAAAAATTACAAAAATTACAAAAATTACAAAAATTACAAAAATTACAAAAATTACAAAAATTACAAAAATTACAAAAATTACAAAAATTACAAAAATTACAAAAATTACAAAAATTACAAAAATTACAAAAATAACAAAAATTACAAAAATTACAAAAATTACAAAAATTACAAAAATTACAAAAATTACAAAAGTTACAAAAATTACAAAAATTACAAAAATTACAAAAATTACAAAAATTACAAAAATTACAAAAATTACAAAAATTACAAAAGTGACAAAAATTGAAAAAAAAAAAATTGTGACTAGATGCGTCACGACAGCACAACGTCACCGCCGCCTCCATGTGGGAAAATCAAGGTGCCATCCAGATGCGTGTCTCCGTTTATCGGAATTTGATCGAGCTGATAGCCAATCGCCGTGAAGCCCTAAATCAGCCGCGTAACGTGATATAGAGCCTGCTATTGCTTGCTCTCGGAGAGCTGCTTGGAAACTCATACCTTGACCGCACAAACACTCATGCTGTGAGTGTGTGTGTGATGTTGTGGTGGTTACGATTACTCTCCAAAATACGATAAATAATGCATGTGGCATAAAACTTTACAGCACACACACACGCCCTCTTTGTTCACACATCTGCAGAAGCGGGGATGCGGGGAAGTTTGCAGATATTTCAGTATTCATTTGAAAGTTAAAAACTCGCAAGGAGGAAGAAGAGAGAAAGAGAGCGAGAGGGGTTTGGGTAATGGTGATGTCGTCTGTCCGCACTCCACACTCGGTGGGACCGTAACCATTATTTCATTAAAAATGAAAACTTTTTAATGGTCTACTCTGCAGCGCATTGCAGGTTCTGTGTGTGAGAATGTTCCTTCCGGATCCTGTGATTGCTTTCTGGGGAGAAGACATATCGCAAATGCAACTCGGAAGGTTGTTTCCAGCGGAATGGTTGGTTTTAATTATTTGTCGGATGTGATATGGATGATAAAGAATGGTAACAGCTTCTTTGCACTTGTTGGTCGACTTTTGATTGGAGGAGTTGTAGAACTCAAATAATTTCTAGGAAGAGTTTCTTTAAAATTCATTTCATGGTGATATACTTCCAGTCGAAATTTGGAGTAGTGTCGAGTTGAGTTGAGTTGAGTTGAGTTGAGTTGAGTTGAGTTGAGTTGAGTTGAGTTGAGTTGAGTTGAGTTGAGTTGAGTTGAGTTGAGTTGAGTTGAGTTGAGTTGAGTTGAGTTGCGTTGAGTTGAGTTGAGTTGAGTTGAGTTGAGTTGAGTTGAGTTGAGTTGAGTTGAGTTGAGTTGAGTTGAGTTGAGTTGAGTTGAGTTGAGTTGAGTTGAGTTGAGTTGAGTTGAGTTGAGTTGAGTTGAGTTGAGTTGAGTTGAGTTGAGTTGAGTTGAGTTGAGTTGAGTTGAGTTGAGTTGAGTTGAGTTGAGTTGAGTTGAGTTGAGTTGAGTTGAGTTGAGTTGAGTTGAGTTGAGTTGAGTTGAGTTGAGTGAGTTGAGTTGAGTTGAGTTGAGTTGAGTTGAGTTGAGTTGAGTTGAGTTGAGTTGAGTTGAGTTGAGTTGAGTTGAGTTGAGTTGAGTTGAGTTGAGTTGAGTTGAGTTGAGTTGAGTTGAGTTGAGTTGAGTTGAGTTGATTGGAGTTGAGTTGAGTTGAGTTGAGTTGAGTTGAGTTGAGTTGAGTTGAGTTGAGTTGAGTTGAGTTGAGTTGAGTTGAGTTGAGTTGAGTTGAGTTGAGTTGAGTTGAGTTGAGTTGAGTTGAGTTGAGTTGAGTTGAGTTGGGGTGTAGTAGAGTTAATTAGAGTAGAGTATATAAAGAGGAAAATTTATTTTCATATTAAGTAGCTCTAATAAACGGGACTGGGCCATTCGGCAGAATGACGGTCGGCGGAATGACGTTCGGCAGACAACCAAAAGGCAGAAAAGGTCATTCGGCAGACAAACATTCGGCAGAAAGTACATTCGGCGGAAAAGTACGAATGGCAGAAAAATGTTCGGCAGAAAAGGTCAAATGGCAGACAGGGTCATTTGGCGGAACGTCGATTGGCAGAAAAGCACATAAGGCAGAAAGGTTCATATGGCAGAAAAGTACAGAAGGCAGACAAACAAATGGCAGAAAAGATCATTAAGCAGAATATATCATAAGGCAGAATATTATTTGGCAGACAAAGTCATTTTTGTCTAACTTCCTACCAGCAACTTTATCGAGACAGGACCCAGTTAGACAACCTGGACTGAGCTTACGACTTAACCTGTAGGTCCGACGGGGGCCAACATTCAATTTCCCGTCCGACGGAAGGTGTGACCAGACAAATCTTTAAAAGGGCATAAAATTTCCGATCTTCTGATACCCATACATCTATGTTTTCTATAAAACCCACGTTTTTAAATACCTGGGCTTTTTGCCCAGTTTGATCCACGAGAAAAAAAAATACGAAAGTCCATAACACTTTTGGCAGATTGCTCAAACGAAACCATAACAACGTTTTTAATTAGGTATTTAAAAACGTGGGTTTTATAGAAAACCTAGATGTATGGGTATCAAAAGATCGGAAATTGTATGTCCTTTCCAATGCCACAGAGATTGACTTGTGAATCGTGGACCGGTTCGGATGCCGGCGGATTTTCCGACGACGGAATTTCGGGTTTAAACGAAATTCCAACGAAAAATCTATTCTATCGATACAAATACCCCCAAAACGGTGTTATACCCACTCCAAAATGTTTATTTAGCAATTCTATGGTAATATATTGACATTTAGTTGAATTAATAGTTTGCAAAATTAAGTTTAGTTAAGTTTTATATTGAATTTCCAGAGTTATATAAACTTTTATACTAAGTAGTTAGTAAACTTTATATTCAATCCAAATTATTTTTTTAATCAGTCAAGGATGCCTATTTGGAGTTGGGAGACTGGATTTATGGTGATTTGTCAAAAAATAACATTATTTATGTAAATTTTTCGAAAGGTGTACAAACTTTTTTTGCACCTTTTTTATTTTCGTAAAAGTATTTGTTATATAACTTTTTATGGAAATCATCTTTTCATGAGCTTTTTATAGCAAAATGTTCGGCATGAGTTTCTGAATAAAACGTAGTACTAGGTTTTTGTCAAACTTTTAATTGTTTATATGTTTCATCACAAAATGTGCATAGTGCCCAAGGGATGTAAATATTTTTTTTACATACAGTACTTTCTTTTAATGTGTACCAACATTGACCAAAATATGACATCGGTATTACGTCTACAGCCCGAGTTATTCAACTGTCTCATTATAGACGCACTTGGCAGGAACAATGAGACACTCTACGAAAATCAATTATTTTCTAATAAAATGTCATGTTTTTGTATTGTTCCGTTGCAGGTAACTTGCCTTAATTATTTTAAAGCAATTTTACCAACTTGAAACTCTAATTAACAAAAGTTATACCAAAAAGTATTAGAATATTGTAAAATTCATATATTTATACCAAAAAACTTTATATTTTTTGTTAAATGGAGTTAAAACTCAATAAATATTCCAAAAATCACTTTCAATTAATATTTTGAAAGAGTTACATATAGTGCGTCCATCCCGGGAATTCCCGGGACAAAATTCCCGGGATTTTTCCAAAACCGGGAATTCCCGAATCCCGGGATTTTTATATTTTATCCCGGGAATCCCCGAAATCGGTAAAAAATATCAAATTTTGGTCAGATTTTGTTGTGGAAATAGATGAACAACGATTAAAAAATAAAAATAAAATATTAAGCATATATCAGCATTAATTTTACTTATAGAGAATAATTGTTAGATCCGTAAATTGCCGTAAATTGCCTAGCGCTTGAAATATTTTCTCTTCACTTTTATATTCATGAATTTAAATTGAAAAAAAGTAATTTTAAATATTTTTTTATGAAACATCTTTGGCAACAAAGACGAATGTATCGAATCAGAACAGCTGTTTTAGTTAATTTTTTTGCATAATGTTTTGATTTTTCTGATTGATTTCGGTTAAAACAGAAAAAGAACAAAACAATTAGTACACCGATCTCCAAATTAATTGCTCTGAAATCTCGTGTACTTATTCAGTTTGTACTCCAGATTTTCTCCAGTTGGCGGTAGGGACATTATGATAATTTGTAAAATATTTTTTGTTATTTATTTGTTTTAGATAAATCAATAAATATTTTCTATATAGAACATGAATGTCTAAACTTATCTTAAATTTTACATTTGTTGGTATGATTTTATTTGCTTTTATTTTATTTGTTGTTTTAGACATTTTTAAAAATTGTTAAAGCTTTTCTGGTCATGTCATATAAAAAAAAATAAAAATATGTATTTATAAGATACTTATTTAATTTGAATCACACTGGATGAAAATGTTTGATACATTTAAAAACCAAAGCACAACAAAGAGCAAAAACTAATCTTTCAGGCTATCTAAAAACGGCTATTCTTGTTCAGATTGAAGAGTAGATTTTCACCAATGAACAGTATTGAGCTAAATCCATGATTTTTAGCTTGAAAACATAGATTTTATTAATGTTTTCAAAATTCCCGGAATCCCGGGAATTCCAGGGATTTCAAAAAATGTTTTTCCCGTTTCCCGGAAAATTCAAAACCCGGGAAAATTGGACGCCCTAGTTACATAGATTTTGAAAAGAAGAAAATTCAAAGTGTCTCATTGTTACCCATGGGCTGAAAGGAGTGGGGAACAATAAGGTAGCCCTGGATTCTTGGTATATTCTTAATTTTGGCCAAACCAAATGAAAGGACATTGTAGCCCAACTCATTCCCTATGAAACGTAAAAAAAAAATCTGGAGAAATGTTAGTTTTGGTGTTTATGGCTGCCTATGAGCGAAAAACTAATTTTTGTCCATAATTTACTTTTACACCCCAGAATCAAACATTAATGAATAACTTTTCAAGGGAGCTTCCATAACCAAAGCCACTATTATGGCAGACGTGTATCGTGTAGACACACCTTTCCCCAAAATATGAGCCTGTTTGGTTGAAACTACTACTTGTGAGAGCCATTTTATCATTGTTCCCCGTGTCTCATTGATGACTACTCTACCCTAACCTACATTGTCGTGTTTGCCATTATCATTAGAATTGTGAAATTTTGTGCAGTACAAGTGAAAATTATTCCCAGTCAATCAATCGGAATTCTGGAACGGAAATCAATTCGAATCGATTACGTATTCCGTGTCAAACGCAACAACCGATACGTACACGGAATAGGAGCGCTAGTTTATTGTAAACTTATGGTACGTTCGTTTAAAGAGCCGGTGCGGCACTGAGTGACGCCCTCGTCGGTGCCAGTTTTGGTTCAATCGAACGTCATTTGTCAGTGTGCGTGGAACTCGCATGAAACTGAAAAATATATTGAAAAGCACTAGAGTTTCAGTTCCAAGATGGCGGTGAAACTCGTGCGGAACTAGCGCGAGTTTCTTCAAACAAACACTTTGACAGCTCTGAGTGCGGCACTCAGTGCGAAACTAGCCCTCAAACGAACGTACCATTATAGAAACAGACCCCCAAAATTCGTTTTCAATACTGAGATATTCCATAAAAACCAAAAAAAAAACTTCGTGCATCTTTGTCTCTTTCCATATGAAAGAAGTTTCAAACTTGTCGTGCTATCTTGACACAGCCTGAAATTTGATGTAAGTGCGACAATTGGGTACTAAACTGCCCCTGATCGCATAAATGTCCCATATGCATTTTCATCGATTTCGAGTTATTGAGTTTGGTTCAAAATTGTGTGCTCTTTCGAAAGAGCCTATAACATCCAGTACTTTGTTCTATAAATCAGGAGGAAATCCAGTTTTTTCGCGAAAACTTAACACGTAGCCTTATGTATGGGACAAACTTCAAATGCGTTTTTCTCAGCTTGCTGTTTTTGCATATGGGACATTTATGCGAACATGGGCAGTAAAGCCCTATGTAAATTTTTATGAACAACTGTAAAAAACACGATAAAAAAACCATTTGTGATCACTTTTTTTTCATTTTAATGCAAAAAAAAATTGACAAGACAACATTTTTTCGATGGATCAACTATGGTCCCCTTGGAACGGGCTGTCAAGTAGGACCTTTCCTGTCAAGAAGGACCGTGAAGTTAATTTTATAACTGGTGGATCAATTCTCAAATTTAGTTCTCGGCTTATCAGTCCCAGTAGCAAGTAAAACGAAAATTTTGTTTTTTATATATAATATCATTTTCAAGGGTTTTTTAAAAATTGAATTAAAAATCCCTTTTAAATCCTTTGCGGTCGTTGTACTCAGAAAAATAAGCTTTATCGTTATGACCAATAATATCACAAATTTAAACTTCATTTTAGGACCCAATTGGCCAAAGGGATTTCAGGTTAGAAAGCGTTTGACACAGATACGAGCTCGACTACGTAAACCTTTTCAATTATATTTCGGGACTCCGGCAACCAAATTCAGCCAAACTTCGGGGCAATGCACAGAATGGTCAACCAAACAAAACGTAATTGTTATTGTTTACATTGCGTGCTCTCGTGCTGTTTATTCAAGATCAAACTTTAAAACTCGTTTTTCTCGGAACGTCAAATACGACGTACGACAAGACAGCATGACAGCGGTAAATAATTGTAAAGAGAGATTTGGATTGTCTTAACGTGAAGACTTCCATCATTGTCATTTTCGTTCAAAGATATAAATTTTGCGTCGCTTTCAATATTTTGACAAAATTCTTTCAACAAGTTGTTTAGAATAGTGCCCTACACATGCTGATTCCTTTTGGTAACGATTATCCCATTCCTTATAAAGTTATGGAAATCGTCATTAATCAATGACTGCCAAGTAGGACGTCAATGACTGTGCCACAAAATTTTATAAATTTTGAAGCACATTTGATTTAGATCAAAAATTCTTTTAGTGGCTTCAAAAAGGTAACAACCGGCACATGCTGATTCTTTTTGGTGCTGAAATTCGTAAAATTGAATTTAATACAGAATATTTTATAGTGATGATCAATTTTCTTCGAAAATGATCAACGGCTTCACCTCAAGCTAAGAACCAGATGATCCGTTCGACGCAGTGATGGGCGCAGAACTTTGCGGCTGTCATCATAGCCTGCTTCTCATAATCTACTGAACATAGTATGCTCTGTAGATTGTTCAACTGATAGATCACAGAAAAATCGAACTGGCGCAAAGTGCTGCGTCCACCACTGCTTCAAACGAATAATCTTGTTCTCACCTCTACCGTTTCAAACCTGTGGACACCTAGTTTCGAGTAGAAATCACGCAATAGAGAAACGCCAAGACAATGCTGAAGCTCGAACAAGTTGTTTTTTTTTTTGTATAATTGACCTGAAAACCGAAATTACAGCACACCACAATGGTCCTGAATAACAAAACCGTGCGTCGTCGCTAGAAAATCGCTTAACAATGTCGAAAAATATTGATATTTTGAATTTTGACGTCGTACGGTTGCACGGACGACAAACGATGGATGGACTCAGCAAGGTGTACAAAAGTACCGCGAAAATGTGATCTTTTTGTACTTTGATTTTGAGTGTAAACAAATTGATTTTTTAATTCATTATTGTTTTGTGTATTGTTTTCCAACGTGTCCAACTAAGAAGAGATCCTGCCAAACAAAGCATTCTGCCGAATGGTTTTCTGCTGAACGACTTATTCGGCCCAATGAGTTATTCTGCCATTTGCACTATTCCGCTCAACGACATTCTGCCAAACGACTCATTCGGCCTAACGAGTTATTCTGCCATTTGTACCATTCCGCCTAATGACATTCTGGCAATTGATTTTCTGCCGAACAAGCTTTTCTGCCAAACGTATTTTCTGCCGAATGACCTTTTCTGCCGAATGACCCATTCCACCGATTGTTTTTCTGCCGTTCGGCTTTCCGCCGAATGTCATTCTGCCGAATAATTTTCTGCCGAATGGCCCAGTCCCCTAATAAACTGTTGACACCCGCAAAGGAAAACTTATTTAAAACAATAGTGTTAAATGGCAAAACAAATAAGCCAAATTTCTACGAACGTAGCTTCATGAGCGAACAAAGTTCCACATAATTATTCCAACATTCACTCCAGCTCCGCCAGAACGGCCAGGATCCAGCAAAGTTGGCCCATAAAAAGTCCCCAACTGGCCACTGACTGGCCGGCGACAAACAGCTGTTGGTGGACAGCCAGTGTTGTCCACTGGACGCACTCATATTTTGACCTCGGTAGAAAAAGTGGAAACAAATTCAATTGAATTAGCATAAATGTAATTAAAACTTTCCAACTACAAATTGGGAAGGCTAGCTCGTGCTACCGCTACAGCCGGGAGCTGCTGATGACCTGGAACTTGCTGGACAAACTAGTTCCGAGAAAAAAAGACACAGTTTTCATATAATTTTATCTCTCCATTCTACGCTACGGTTTAGGGTAGCTGCACCTATTTTGAACCATGACTTAATCCATTTCACTCGAAGTCCCCGAAAAGGTCAGAAAAAAAGTCGACTCAAAGCAAGTCAACTCGTGCTGTCCATGGCGCAAACAGCCTCCGGAGTGTGGGACACGTGTGAGTATTGTCCTGTCCACGTACAACAACAAAAAAGAACAGCGAAACAACATCCGAGTTCTGTTGCCGGTGATTGCACTCTACACTTGACTCCCGGTGACCTGACCCGGGGAGGACCACGAGTGTTGGTCTAACCTCATTAGGCCGGGTCAACACCCGGGGGCGCATTCTAAATTTGATTGCAGTTTGGTGGAACTGACTGGGTGTTTTTGGTATGGTGAAACTAATCCAAATCTATGGGGTAGATCAATGTCTGAAAACTGAAGACTGAAGACTGAATACTGAAGACTGAAGACTGAAGACTGAAGACTGAAGAATGAAGACTGAAGACTGACGACTGAAAACCGAAGACTGAGACTGAAGAATGCAAGAGTGGATACTGAGGACAAATTGTTTTTGGATACTCGAGTATCTGAGACTTATGTTTCTGTGGAAAGTAGTGTTTTTGTGGAGACTTAAGTTTCTGTGTAGACTTGAATATCTGTGAAGACTTGAGTGTCTGTTTAAACTTGAAACTGAAGATGACGTCAAATGGGGAGACTTTTTTAAACTACTTTTCACATTGTAGATTGAAGGGAGAACTTCCACCTCAATTCTCGCGTCTCTCAGCGAAGTTCATTAAGGCTCCTAATATAAAACTAGCACTACATTAAGTTGCTTTGTTTGAACAAGAGTGTTGGCCAACAAAAAAAAAAGAACTGGGGCAATCCCACGAAAAAAAAAAACCAGCACGGAATTGCTTCTCCGGATATCTCCCGGATCCGGCGATAACAACAAGGACCGTCGTCGTTGTTGGCGATGGCGTGAATATTTAATTTAGTTAATTTTTCCTGGTGCAAGTTTTCGTCCGGGCTGGCTGCCTGGGTGAAATCCTGGAGTGTGTCTCGCGGTGGTGAAATTTTCATGAATTTGCGCTTGTGTGCTGCGGAGAGAGCGTTGCAACGTTGGTTGAAGGGGCACTGTGAAAAAATGTTAGATATTTAAAAAAAAAAAATTAGACTTGAAATCAGTCATAAATAATTTTGATGATTTAGAATTTAATATCTGAATTTGTGAAGACTTGAAACATTATAAAAAGATTTGTAGAGCCTTGAGTATCTGTGGAGACTACAGTGACTCTGTATACTTGAAACTGTGGAGACTTATTACTTTGGATATTGTGAATTGGAGGGTTTAATTAACCAATCATTTTTTTACAATGCATACTAGGCCCGTTTTTGGAGACTTGTGACTTTGGAGACTTGAGAATGTAAAGTCTTTAGATTGTTGAATAATTTTGATTATTTAGAGTTTTAATTCTGGAGATTATTGATGCTCTGAACATCTGGAGACTTAAAAAACATAATAAAAAGGTTTGTGGAGACTTGATTATCTGTAGAGACTCTGATCTGATGTATTGAAACTGAGCAGATCTGCTTGTGTGGAGACTTATTAATTTAGATGTTGAGAATAAGAGAGATTCATAAACAATGAAGATAAAGTCTACTTTTGGAGACTTTTGTCTTTGGAGATTTTGGAATGTAAAGTCTATAGATTGTGGAGAGTTGAAACGTTTGTGTCTTAAAATCAGTCAAGGATAATTTTGATGATTTAAGAATTTAAATTTAGGAATTGATATTTAAATTTTGTAGACTTGAAACAATATAAATAGGTTTGTGGAGACTTGAGTATCTGTGGAGACTAGAATGACTCAGAAAAATTAAAACATTGGAGAACTGCTGATGTGAATTCTCATTAATTTAGATGTTTAGAATGGGAGAGATTAATAAACCAACCCCTTTTTACGATGAAGATATAGTCTGTTTTTGGAGACTTCTTATTTCGAAATTTTTTTTGTCTTTTGATTGGTGATAGATTTATCATTTGCGTCTTTGAACAATCAATAGTCAATTTTGATGATTTCAAAATTTAAATTTAGGAGATTATTGATTTTTGTAAATGTGTGAAGACTTGAGTATCTATGGAGACTAGCGTGGCCTGGAACTGTGGAGAGCTGCTTCTCATTGTAGATAAATACCGTTTTGCAACGTTGAAGACAGGTAGAAAAAAACGATAGAGAATCTTTAGATTATAGAGAGATAGAAAGTGTCTTGAAAAAGTAATAACTTAACTTCAGAACAATGTTGGGGATTTTGGCATAGATTTTGGAGACTATTGATGTGAAAAAAACTTAAGTGTCTGTGGAGACTAGAGTGTCTAAGGAGACTAAAGTGTATGTGAAGACTAGACTATCTTCGGAGACTTAGTTGCATTTGGAGACTAGACAACATTTTATAATATTGTATGCAGAGACTTGAGTGTGTGTTGAAACAATGAAGCTGTAGAGACTTGAGTTTCTGTGAGTGTTTGTGGAGACTTGAACATCAGTGGAAACTTCAGTATTTATGGAAACGTAACACTGTGGAGGACTGCTAATGTGGAGAGTTACTTCTGGAGACTATACTGTCTGTGAAGACTTGAATATTTGTAGAGACTTGAGTGTCTATGGTGCCTGGAGTGTCTATGGAGACTAGAATATCTGTGGAGACTTTAGTGTCTGTGGAGAATTAACATTGTGGAGGACTGAAAATGTGGAGACTTACTTCTGGAGACTAGACTGTCTGTGAAGACTTTAATATCTGTGGAGACTTGAGTGTCTATGGAGACTAGAGTATTTGAAGACTTGAGTATCTAAGAGATTTAACACTGTGGAGGTCTGCAAATGTGGATACTTACTTCTTACCTCTTTTCGCAAGTAAGTTTAGTTTGTGGAGACTTTTGCCAAGTAATTTCCAACGGTGTATTTCCATCTCCACCAGATGATACTTCCACCAAAACTTGTACGTGTGTCTCCGCTAGCACCTTGCCCCGGATGTTTGTATTTGTTTCCGTGTATGTGTGCCGCTGGCAAATGCTGGTCGTCCTCGGGGCGGCACTTTGGTCAGGGTCACGGGAGTTCTGCGCTGGTAAACACACACCAAGTGTGCCACTGCAGCTGTTATCTCGGGGTATGAAAATTTGTTTCACGGTTATTCTTCCGGCGAGAACGACAAGCTTTGATAGCGATTTTAATGGAGTGCACCATTTTAATGCACAGTGCTCTGCTGGGGGAGTCGATTAAACTCCGGGTTAAGCTGCATCTTTTCAACGTCTTTAGAAAAAGTTAGTTCCGTAGAAAGGAAAAATTCGATACAAAAACTCCCTCCAAAACCGACGCACCCCTCAACTCGCCCTGTCAGATGTCATTGTTTGTTTTCATTCTACAAACAACAATCAACATCGGCTGTCAAACGCGAAACGGAACGCTTGCGTCCAAATTTGAGTCAAGACATCCCTGGTCCCGGCCTTCTCTACACAACCTTGTCAAACTCATTTCAACGGCGGCGGCGAACGCACATCACAAGGACCGGCAAGTCTGTGTGTCCTGTGTCTGCGTACTTGAACCCCGTACAGCCCATTCAACCGTCAAACCCTGTCACAACTCAACGTTGCTCTATTTGTTAGTAATTGGATATGATTTCGCAACGCGCTGCGAAGGAGGGGAGAGTTGGACGGGGTTGGGACGATTCACTTGTTTTCTAGTTTTTTTTTTATGGTCGGACAGGTTGAGTGCGTCCCGATGTCTAGCGAGGACGGGCGGAGTTTCTTTGGGTGGACGCTTTCCATGGCAGAAAGAGAAGTGGGAATTTGAGTTTTTTTTAAGGCTGTGGAGACTTTATGTTCGAGATTGTAGGGTATGAATACTTGCAATTGGAGATATTTTCGATTTTTGCAATTTTATCATGTTAAAAACAGTGGAGACTTGGACTTTGGAGACTTTATATCTTAGAATTTTCAGAATCTTGTTTCTGTGAATATGATCTTAACTAAGAATTTTGGAGTGTATTTCTCATCAATTCAGGTTTTTGTTACGCTAGGAAAATCTCTACACTTTTTGGTACCAAAAAAGTGTGTAGAGATTTTGCAAACTGTTTTATTATTTGAGGGAATTTCGTCTTTAGGAGTTTTATCATGTATAATTACAGATTGTGTTAGAGACTTGAATTTAAAAACTTTGGAGACTTTATATCGTAGAATTTTAAGATACTCGATTCTTTGAATATATCCTTATCTAATAATTTGGAGCGTAATTCACTTCAATTCACAGATTTGTTACTCTGGAATAATCTCTACACTTTTTGTTACCGATGAAAATGTGTAGAGATTTTGCAAACTATTTAATCATTTGAGGGAATTTAGATTCTTGCAATTTTATCATGTAAAATTACAGAATGTGTTAGAAACTTGAATTCAAAACTGTGGAGAATTAGACTTTGGAGACTTTATATCGTATATTTTTCAGATACTCGATACACTTTTTGGAACCGATTATTTTTGTAGAGATTGGAGCAGACTATGTCAAATTTACAAATGATTATTTTTAAATAAATTCCTCCAACATTTTCAAATTTCACCACTCCCTCTGCCATGGAATTCGTCATCTTTTAATTTTGTGATTTCAGCCCAAGGATTACCGCCATCGTCGGTGAACCCGCCCCGGTGTGTCTACCCAGAACGCGCTCCCTTCTTTCCAGCCGTTCCAGAATTAAATTGCGTGCAGCGATTGAATCAGTTCCCCCTCCGCGGTCGCAATTCCTGCACTACACTAGTCCTAGGCTTCGTGTCTCTCGTGATTTTATAATGAAATGAAAATATTTTCATCTTTTTTTATGTATCTCGGTGCCATTCAGCACCCGCCCCGGTCCTTATTCTTTCCCTTTTGACTTTTTTTTATATTACATTTTTCTTTCCTGAAGGGGACGACGACGTTTGTTTGTTTGTTTGGGCTTCGTAAAGGACCGCGTCAACGAGTGAAAAGTGAGTCGTGTTTAACCAGGGGATCTTCGACACGCAACAACCCCGAGAGGTCAAGGGTCTGGGGTTTCGGAAACATGGAAAGTTTGGCTCGGAACTGGTGGTGATGTAGTTGTCAAGTTTGTTTTTGAGTTACTGTTTCGTGAAATTTTCGCGGTGTCATCAGGTTGTCTTAGTTGTTTCAGTTATGTCAGTTGTTTCAGTTGTCTTACTTATCTTAGTTGTCACAATTGACTGAGTTGCTTCATTTATCTCAGTTGTTTCAGTTGTCTAAATTGTCTCACTTGTTTCAGTTGTCTCAGTTATCTCAATTGTCTCAGTTGTCTCAGTTGTCTCAGTTGTTTCAGTTGTCTCAGTTGTCTCAGTTGTTTCAGTTGTCTCAGTTACTCAGCTGTCTCAGTTGTTTCAGTTGGCTCAGTTGTTTCAGTTGTCTCAATTGTCTCAGTTGTTTCAACTGTCTCAGTTGTCTCAATTGTCTCAGTTGTCTCAGTTGTTTCAGTTGTCTCAGTTGTTTCAGTTGTCTCAGTTGTTTCAGTTGTCTCAGTTGTTTCAATTGTCTCAGTTGTTTCAATTGTCTCAGCTGTCTCAGTTGTTTCAAATGTCTCACTTGTTTCAGTTGTCTCAGTTGGTTGTCAATAATTTATTAATTCACATCACAAACAGGATACTATTAATTATACTGAAGTAGAAACATGTAGCTGAAGAGCCGCAACCACTTAATTTAATAAATGTTGCATTATTTACAGCAAGACCATGCTTGTATCGTATAACCATGAGTGCGTGGTAGTCGGTAGAGCTTTTAGCAAAAACCAGCAAAAACTAGTCAAGTTTCGACTGTTGCCAAGACATAACGCAAGCTTCCTGTTGTCTGTCGGACTCCATCCTCTTAAGCAAGACCTCGTCTTTTTATGCACATACACAACTATCCCACTGTTGCGGTTACTCTACTCTCTCAGGTGTTACGTTGCTTCCGCTGGAAGTGACTACCCGGAGCTGATGATGATGATGGAATACCTTCCATCATCGTTATTACCGTCAAACTTGCTGGATGGATGTACGACGGTGGCATGCATTTTCAACTACCGCAGCCAAACAGAGCAAACTTTTCGTGAGCAGGTCGGAGTAATCCACTTAGCAGTACCTCCAGCCGCCACTTCACGGCGGCTTCCCTCAAAAAGCAATGCACTTTACGGTGCAGCAAACTAAATGAATAAATTTTAATGTTAATCGCGCGCACTTGCGAGGTCCGAGCGGCATCTGCAGCTTCGAGGTGATCCTGGACACGAAATTAGGAAAATGCTAAAAGCGTCTTACATTAAACTCGCCCAGCTGCACTCTCTAGGGGGGAGGCTGTAGCGATGTATAGCCACCGTGAAAAGCCACCCGGAACGTATGGACGAGCTTCGCCGGAGGGACTAACTCTCCAAAACTTCTAGTAGTACGGTTTGTTCGGTGGACACCTGGTCGTAGAAATTGAGGAGGAGGACGACGGTGTCAAGGTAGAGCAGGTAGAAGATGGAGAATTCAGTCCGACATTCCTTTCGGAAGTTTATCGTAGGGGAGAGCAGCTATTGAGACAAAATACAAGTTGACAAATGTTAACTGAGCCATGAGCCAACTGAAAAAGATACAATTGAGACAAGAAATAACTGAGACAAGCAACGACTGAGACAAGAAACAAATGAGACAAGAAAAAACTGAGAGAAAAAACAACTGAGACAAAAAACAAATGGTCAAGAAAAAACTGAGACAAAAAACAACTAAGACAAACAACAACTGAGACAAGAAACAAACGAGACAAAAAGCAACTGAGACAAGAAACAACTGAGATAAGAAAAAAACTGAGACAAAAACATCTGAGACAAAAATCATCTGAGACAAGAAACAACTGAGACAAAAAACAATAGACAATATACAACTGAGACTAGAACCAACTGAGACAAAAACCAACTTAGACAAGAAACAACAGGAACAAAGGTACAACTTAAAAAATATATACACCTGAGATAAGAAACAACTGAGACAAGAATGAATTGAGACAAGGGACAACTGAGAAAAGAAACAACTGAGAAAAGAGGCAACTAAGACAAGAGGCAAGTGAGATAAGAGACAACTAAGACAAGTAACAACTAAGACAGAAAACAACTGAGACAAGTGACAACAGAAACTGGAGACAAAAATCAATTGAAACAACAGACTAGAGACAACTTTCTTCATTAAAAAACTAGTCATTTCCTCCTACCTAAAGACACGGACACTCCAGGAACACACACTCTCCCTTCTCTCTCTCTCCCTTTTTGCAATTGACATTAGCATATTTGAATTCATTTGCGCCGTGCTTCGCCGACTCCTCCCCTTAATCCCGGCCCGGTCGTCCTGGGTCGCGGCGCGTCCAAACGTTCAGCGAGAGAGTGTGTCCGTGGTGGCAAAGTCCGACTTTGCAGTCATTTGACCTGGGGCAGCTCCGACGCCGTAGTTCCGTCACTGTGCAGTGTGCAAAGTGGCTTTATGCTAATTCCGTTCCAGCCAACGTGGGTCTTCACGCGGCGGCTGGACGGTAAGTTGGGGCTACAGGGACTGCGGATTGAGTGGGGACGGTTTTGGAAGGGGGGGTTGTGTTTGTTGATATCATGGGCATTTGGATTGTTGTTACAGAGATTGGTAGCAGATCAGATGGTGTTGTTTTTGGTAACGGATCAAAGCTTGAGGCACAGTGATTTTTTATGCAAAGTGTATTTTAAAATAAAAAAAAGATATCCACTCTTGGTAGCAGATTAAAATGATTGCGCATTGGGCAACCATTAAGAAACTTGGCGATGGACTTGGTAGTTTGGTAGCAGTTGACATTTTTCTAAGATGATCGAAACTACCGCTCTATGGTAGCAAATAAACATGACTCAATAATGTTTGCTGATCTTATCCGGACTTATTTATTCTTGGTAGCGTTTAGAGCTGTCCACATTTGGTAGCAAGGTTATTGTTAAAGCTTTGTAGCAATAACGAATTCGAAAGACCGTTCTAGCTAACATTTGGTTGCCTCAACGTTTTCGATTGCGACTAACTTGGCAGCCGGTTTAGTTTGTCGTAAATTTTGTAGCAGATTGATACCTATGAATGTAGCACTTGGTAGCCGTATAGCTTGTCGAAATAATAGCGAATAAAGATGACGCAATTGATTTTTTTGGTAGCCTGGTCAAAAACAGCAAAAGTTCTTTCCAAAGTTTTGTAGCAGAACTTGGTTTTCATGTATTTGATTGTAAAATTTTGGTAGCTACAGAGGATTCGATAGCTAACATTTGGTAGCATCAAAGTTTCGATTACGACTAACTTGGTATCGGTTTTAGTTCCAAGGTTCGGTGGCAATTTGGGGTGGCAAATAGTCACCATAGTAGCAATTGGTAGCTTATGAATTACTGCTGTCAATCAGCTTGGTTTCCCGTGAATTTTGGTAGCGAATTGAGATTTATAATTTGGTAGCAATTGGTAGCCGTGTCGTTTTCGGAATGATCGTAACCAACACTTTGTGAGAGCAAATCAAGATGACAACATTGGTAATCATTTCTGGGAGTTGTATTGAATCTGTTGGTAGCGGATTGTGATTTTTCCTAAAAACACATGATCCCTTGGCAGGATCATTTGAAAGCATGATATTGGGGATAACTTGTAATGAATTTCATTGTAACGTTTTGGTAGATATGTAGAATTTAAGATTACTACTGTTTTGGTTATTTTTGGTAGCGGTTACATGTTTGAATGACCTATCTATCTAATACTTGGTAGCTTCAAAGTTATTCATTATTTTTGTTTAGTGATTTTTGGTGGCATAACTGTTTTTGCTTACAAGTAAATTGGTATCGGCTTTAGATTCTTTATAAATTTGGTAGCAAATAATGTAGAAATTGAAGCTTTGAGATGGTAACTGTAAGCCATATTTGGTAGCATCAAAATTTCTAATTATAGTAAAATTGGTAGCGGATCAATATCCTTCATGAATTTGGTGGCAATCGACAGATGGCGACTGTTAGCAATATTTGGTAGCATGAAACTTCTTGCTTACAATTACTTTGGTAGCGAATCTAGATTCTTCATAAATTTAATATCAAATAAAAAAAGGTGAAGCTTTGAGAAGCAATTCAAGTCATGTTGGAAGCATCAACTATCATTTATCTTGAGTACTGCATCATTCTTCATTTAGTGAAATGAATGATTTGAAGCTTTGAGAAGCAACTTTATTCAATTTGGTAGCATCACCGTTTTCCGCTTACAACTATCTTGGTAGCGGTTCTAGATTCTTCTTAAATTGGGTAGCAAGTAAAAATCCAAAGAAAGAGTTGAAGCTTTAAGATGGTAACTTCAAACAGCTTTTGGTAGCACCCTAGTTTCTGCTGGTAGAATCTGTGAAGTTTGATCTTGATTCTTTGTAAATTTGATAGCAGTTGATTATAAACAGTAAAAGTGAAGCTTGAAGTATCAATAATGAATTGGTAACCAAGCCTGCCGTTCCCACATTTTCCGGTGAGCACTGTTCGCACGATACAAGGCAAAGGACTAAAGGTTTAGTCAGTCCGGTCCGGTTCAATTTACCATTATACTTTCCAAATGAGGTGTCTCGTAGTATTGTGGTAGATCCCAACTCGTATGACCTTCTCGACTCGATTCGACCGAAACTAATCAACAACTTTGTCCTCTGGTTGGTCCGTGTTGAGATTTCAAGTTATCTGGAATCTCCAGCACACCAGGATTGTCAACCATTTAAATCATCAAGATGAATCCTTCCTTTCACAATTTCAGATTAAGCATATCACCACATTCTTAACACATGTCTTCTCTAGCATTCCGGGTTCTGACCCTTTGCATCGGAAGTTGTGATGACACAGTCAATTTTCACCTCAAAGTCCTTTCAACTCCGGTATCAACCCACACCAATCTCCGGGGAATTCCGTCATCCTCCGTCAGCAAAGATGTCCCGGGGGACTCCCCGTCGAATATTTTAGCTAATTTATTCAAATACACACCGTCCTCCCCTCCAACTGGCGGTGGTAGTAATATTCCAGGACATCGCGCCGCGAAATCCACCGTAATTTATTCCACGTGTCCTCCCTCGAGAGAGTGGCCTCCGGCCCAGTTGTTGCTCTTTTCAGCACGAGCTTTCCTACAGATAAGACGTATCGATTTTTTTTTTGTTGGGACGGAAGTGTCAACGCGGAGGAAGAAGGGGACGACCTTTTCCCGGGATTGGGCTGGGATTTGCGAAACTGTTGTTGTTTGGAGAGTTTTGCGGAACTTGATGACGGCAGAAGAAACGGTAGTTGAAAGTTTTGTGTCGAGGTTGGCTGTCTCCCTGGGGGAAATTGAAAGGACAATTCTTTGGATTGGGGCCGCAAAGAAGGCATTTGAGGATGATTAGAGGTTGACCGATGAAAGAGGTTGCGGGGTGAGCTACCTGAATCAATAAAGGTAATTTAATGTTGAGATTCTCGACCTGGAGAAGGGTTCCGCAAGGGATTGAGCCTAAGTGAGTGGGGCTTAGTTAAGTGAGAGTGGGATTAAGGGCATTCCCAAGGTTTACTGCTGGAATGAATTTATCCTTTTTCGATGTCTAGCTTTACGCTGGTAGAAACATAAAAACTAAAAACTAAAAACTAAAAACTAAAAACTAAAAACTAAAAACTAAAAACTAAAAACTAAAAACTAAAAACTAAAAACTAAAAACTAAAAACTAAAAACTAAAAACTAAAAACTAAAAACTAAAAACTAAAAACTAAAAACTAAAAACTAAAAACTAAAAACTAAACACTAAAAACTAAAAACTAAAAACTAAAAACTAAAAACTAAAAACTAAAAACTAAAAACTAAAAACTAAAAACTAAAAACTAAACACTAAAAACTAAAAACTAAAAACTAAAAACTAAAAACTAAAAACTAAAAGTAAGAAGTAAGAAGTAAGAAGTAAGAAGTAAGAAGTAAGAAGTAAGAAGTAAGAAGTAAGAAGTAAGAAGTAAGAAGTAAGAAGTAAGAAGTAAGAAGTAAGAAGTAAGAAGTAAGAAGTAAGAAGTAAGAAGTAAGAAGTAAGAAGTAAGAAGTAAGAAGTAAGAAGTAAGAAGTAAGAAGTAAGAAGTAAGAAGTAAGAAGTAAGAAGTAAGAAGTAAGAAGTAAGAAGTAAGAAGTAAGAAGTAAGAAGTAAGAAGTAAGAAGTAAGAAGTAAGAAGTAAGAAGTAAGAAGTAAGAAGTAAGAAGTAAGAAGTAAGAAGTAAGAAGTAAGAAGTAAGAAGTAAGAAGTAAGAAGTAAGAAGTAAGAAGTAAGAAGTAAGAAGTAAGAAGTAAGAAGTAAGAAGTAAGAAGTAAGAAGTAAGAAGTAAGAAGTAAGAAGTAAGAAGTAAGAAGTAAGAAGTAAGAAGTAAGAAGTAAGAAGTAAGAAGTAAGAAGTAAGAAGTAAGAAGTAAGAAGTAAGAAGTAAGAAGTAAGAAGTAAGAAGTAAGAAGTAAGAAGTAAGAAGTAAGAAGTAAGAAGTAAGAAGTAAGAAGTAAGAAGTAAGAAGTAAGAAGTAAGAAGTAAGAAGTAAGAAGTAAGAAGTAAGAAGTAAGAAGTAAGAAGTAAGAAGTAAGAAGTAAGAAGTAAGAAGTAAGAAGTAAGAAGTAAGAAGTAAGAAGTAAGAAGTAAGAAGTAAGAAGTAAGAAGTAAGAAGTAAGAAGTAAGAAGTAAGAAGTAAGAAGTAAGAAGTAAGAAGTAAGAAGTAAGAAGTAAGAAGTAAGAAGTAAGAAGTAAGAAGTAAGAAGTAAGAAGTAAGAAGTAAGAAGTAAGAAGTAAGAAGTAAGAAGTAAGAAGTAAGAAGTAAGAAGTAAGAAGTAAGAAGTAAGAAGTAAGAAGTAAGAAGTAAGAAGTAAGAAGTAAGAAGTAAGAAGTAAGAAGTAAGAAGTAAGAAGTAAGAAGTAAGAAGTAAGAAGTAAGAAGTAAGAAGTAATAAGTAAGAAGTAAGAAGTAAGAAGTAAGAAGTAAGAAGTAAGAAGTAAGAAGTAAGAAGTAAGAAGTAAGAAGTAAGAAGTAAGAAGTAAGAAGTAAGAAGTAAGAAGTAAGAAGTAAGAAGTAAGAAGTAAGAAGTAAAAAGTAAAAAGTAAGAAGTAAGAAGTAATTATCACACACCTAGAGTTTTTCTTTTGTTTTTGAAATTCAGACTATTTTCTTCTTTTTTCAAGAAAATCCTGTAACCAAATGAAGCACGTTCCCTGCCATACCTGAAACCTGTCCGTCCAACATACATTGCACTGAATGGTCTGACTGACTGACACCCGAAACCGTTTTCGGTTAACACCTCGACCTTTTCGCGCATGTTCTTTGCTCTTTTCCTTTCTCTCCTCCTTTCTCCTTTCATCTTTTCGCGTTCCGAACTTCGGCGCGAGAATAACACAAAGTCATCGTTTAATTGCCCCATTCATAAATCTTGCTCTGTCAACAAATATTACAGCACTCTCGACTTTGAACCCCCTGTCTTCCAGCTCTTTCGCTCACGCGTCAGATCAGCTGTCATAAATCTCGCTCGTTATAAAGTTTCGCCCGGGACTTTATAATCATCATTATCGTCATTACTTTCCACTAATTTTAGGCCTTGGCGCTTCTTTTTCTTCTTAGTTTTCAACCGTGTATGAGTTCAGCACGTGAGCTCTCTTTTCTCTAACCTCAATCTAACCATCCTTTTGTTCTGCTTCTTCTCTCCTTCCAGATTGCAGCGCCGCCGCCGCAGCCAACGACGGCCTCACGAACCGAGATGTGAAAATGTAAACACAGAAACCGAGAGCCAACCACCACAAAAGAGCAATAAAACGCCCATTTGAGAGGAAGAAGTCGACGCGCGACCCCGCGGGTGAAGAAGTTTAATGACAGGTCCCGCACGAGGTCTGTCGGTGTGTAACGTGAGCGTGTGTGTGTGTGTTCGTCGTTCTGCATGTGAAAAATAAAAAGTCAGAATGTAAGAGCGCGTCCAGAAATGAGAGCCCAACGACGACGACCGGCGGGTACAGTTTTAATTAAACGTTAATTTTTTGCACGAGCAGAAGTAAAAAAAAGTATATCTACACATCGTGATCGTAAAAAGAGTTGCACAAACGTGAGGTCTCGGCGTTTCGGGCCGACCGACAAGAAGAGAAGAAAGAAGTCAAGCGCAGTACGCAGCCATGGCGGTCAGCAACATTGTCTGCGAGTGGCTGCGTGCCCTCGGGCTGGGCCAGTACGCCGAGAGCTTCCTGGACAACGGGTACGACGATCTGGAGATCTGCAAGCAGGTTGGCGATCCGGACCTGGACGCGATCGGAGTCCAGAACGCGCAACACCGGAGCAAGCTGCTCAAGAGTGTGCGGCTGCTGCGCGAGAAGGGCGCCGCCAGTGTGTACTTCCAGCTGAACGACCCCAAGTCGCTGCTGGCGGACAACAGCCTGGACAGCCTGGAGCGGGACCCGTCCCCGCTGATGCTGAGCGAGGTGGAGGCGCTGCTGCAGGAGCAGCTGAAGGCGGACGGCGTCTGCCTGACGGCGCACCCGTACTCGACACCGGTGAGTTGTATTATTTCTGACGACAAAAGATATCGTTTCTTGCAGATCCAATGATTGCCAAATTGGTGTCATTCAATCTAGCTTGGGGTCCTGTAAGTTGAGATTGAAAATGTTTAAGTTTGGTAAAGTAGTTTTAACGCTGCGTTAAAAAAAAAAACATAGGGAAAAGAGAGCTATTCTCTACGTTTTCGCAAATCGATCTTTATTTTTTTTTATTTGGATAAAATTTTGTACATCGTTTACTTAAGTTCAAAAAAGGTATTTTGCAGCATTGCAATGTTTTCACAAAACCAAGGTTGTTAACGATGAATTTATCGAGGTTCGAAAACGATAACGATAGTTCTGTTTGAAATATGGGTATCAAACGATTTGAAATTTTGCATGCATTTCACTGTTTAAGAGTTTTTGAATGAAACACTCAAATTTTCACAACAGTGGAAATGCACGCCAAATTTCAAATCGTTTATACCCATATTAAAAATAATGATTATTTTAGTACTTTAAAAATACGGTATTTTGTGAAAATTTTAGTATTTAACAAAAAAAAAATTAATAAAAGTGAAAAAGCCTACCAAATTTCGCTTCGTTTGATACCCACACAGCAAAAAATCCGATGGTAAAATCGCATGCCAAAGCATGCACATCACCTTCGTCAAAATAAACACTTAATATTACACACTGCATGTACAATTTTTGCAAACACAAAAAAAAAAATTGCAACCGACGGGATTCAAACCCAGCACCAACAGTAAGGACTAGTGCCTTAGCCCGCTCGGCCATCAGACCGATGTAAAGCTGTAAGGATAAACGCATATAGAGCAATTCCAGCTCAAATCAGGAATTTTTCTGGTACTTTTGTACCCGACCCTCTCCGATTTCAATGAAACTTTGTAGACATGTTATCCTAGGCCTATATAAGCCATTTTTGTGTATATGGAGCCAATAGTACTCGAAAATAACATTTGAGGAGGGCGTAAGGTATTTAAATATTTTTGTATTTTGTAATTTAAAAATACTGTATCTCGAAGCCGTTGCGTCGTATCAAAAAGTGGTCAAAGACAAACTTGTAGGAAATTGGACGGGCTTTCTGAAAAAAATACACTGAAACAAAAATACACGCCACATCTATGAGATTTTTTGGTTTTTAAGTCTAAAACTTAAATTTAAAAACAAACTTATGGGAAATTGGACGAGCTTTCCGGTAAAAATATTTACGAGACTTAAAAACCAAGTCTGTCTTATAGAAATTGCCAAAAAGTAAGTCAAGTAGGTTTCCCATTCTGATGGGCTACATATTTCAGGGTGTTAAATCACATAAAATTGCATAAAATAATGCAATATTTATTTTACACCCAGGCCTTTTACACGCAGCTGGATTGCAACTTTTTAAGCTGTGCATATTGCTAATTATGAAAGTTTAAATATTTTCGAAAAAATACGGTATTTTGTGATACCTTGAAACTTACTGCATTATCAAAAATTATATTCGTACTGAATGCAACGATAGATTATCGTTATCGTCCCGACGATTACGTTGTCGTTAGACGATAATATTATCGACGATAATTCTAACGATTAACAACCTTGCTCAATACAAGTCTCCAAATAAATTTTGGGGCTGTCCTTAGAAAAGAAGAACTTTTATGATTGATTTGGTGCCTTCGGCAAATTTGTTGTTTATGATTAGTAGTGCTTCCATCTCGGGAATTCCCGGGACAAAATTCCCGGGATTTTTCCAAAACCTGGGCGGGAATCCCGAATTCGAAAAAAATAATCAAATTTTGGTCTGGAAATTCAGGTTTTGTTGTGGAAATAGATGACATCGATAAAAAATAAATAAAAATAAAATATTGAGGCATGGATGTATGCCTTAATATTTTTTTTGAAAAGGTCCTAGAAGCTATTTTGTTTCATATGTTTATAGGACCTATTTTTTTAAACTTTAGGTATCAGTATTAGTTTGACTTATAAAGGAAAATTGTTAAAAAATAACCGATCCGTAAATTGCCTAGTGCTTTAAATATTTTTTAATTCAAATTCAAATACCTATTTTTGAAAAGACTACGTATATTCATGATTTTAAATTTAAAAGTTATATCATTTGAAATTATTTTTCATGAAACATCTTTGGCAAATCACGAATGTATCGAATTAAAACAGCTGTTTATTAATTATTTTTTTGCATAATGTTTTGATTTTTTTGTATTGATTTTGGTTAAAACAGGAACAGAACAAAACAAAGTACACCGATCTACACATTAATTGCTCTTAAATCTCCTGTACCTATTTAGACTGTAGTCCCGATTTTCTCCAGTTGGCGCTAGTGACTTGAAGATAATTTGTAAAATATTTTTTATATAAAACATTAAACTTATCTAACATTTAACATTGGTTGGTATAATTTTATTTGTTGTCTTTTTATTTGTTATTTTTGATCTTTAAAATATTTTTAAGAAGATTTTCTAATCCCGTCATATAAAAAAATATTAATAAGAGACTTATTTAACTTGAATCACATTAGATTAGAAATTAGATTAGAATCCAAAGCACAACAAAGAACACAACAATATCTTTCAAACTATCTAAAAATTGCTATCCTTGTTTAGATTGAACTCATCATTAATGAATAATATTGAACTTATTCAATGATTTTTTTCTTACTCTTGGTGACACCTTTATTAACAAGCAATAATTGTTCCAAAATGGATTATGATGTAACACACAGCTGAAAGGAACTCCAAAACTCTGTAATGAACCTCAAAAGAACTTATTGTATCTTGATTATTCACCAATAAAACCAAATTGAAATTGAAATAAAATTCAATGATTTTTAGCTTGAAAAACATTCCAAGTATAATGAAAACATAGATTTTATCAATGTTTTAAAAATTTTCCGGGATCCCGGGAATTCCCGGGATTTCAAAAATATTTTTCCCGTTTCTCGGGAAATTCAAAACCCGGGAAAATTGGACGCCCTAATGATTAATGCTTTAAAAAATGCCATTTTTATTGCGCATTTTGCACTTTACTAGAGTCTTGCGCAATTATTTTCATCACAGTATTTTTACATCACAGTGCTGTTTCATCACACTGATGACGAAAATACCCGTTGCCAAGGCAGGCTGTTTATGTTTATTTATTTATTTTGCGAAAGTTTCTAAACTAAACAGTGCAAAGAAAGTGATTCGGTCTGGGTATTCCCTGAACTAGGACTCAAAGAAGACAATTACGATTGCTTGTTCCGGCGGTGGACATCTGGTCTTCGGTGCAAGGATGCAGTTTTGTTCGTACCGGCATTTTGGCATACGGCGGTTCCTCGTCTACTTGCTGGAGGGATGATTAAAAACCAGCGGGCGCATCCCCAACATCCACTGGTCCGACCAAGGATCCGGCGCTTCCGAGAGTGGTCCTTTCATGGCGGAAAGCACGGGATTCCCGAACCGGATTCACGCTACCCATGCAGACCAATCTGAGATGGACGGATGCTCGGAGTAGCGCCGTTTAAGATTTACCCTTCGCTACCCTGCAGCTTGTCTTCCAATGCTTTTTAAGGCAGGTATTTTTTTTTTCATTGAATTCTTTTAAAAAAATGTTCTTTCAGGTTTTAGCACCAATACGATATTAAAGAAATGCTTAGAGTTAGACTGATCATACTGAAAAATATACAGATTTCTTTCGTCCACAATGTATTGTTTTTTTTTTATCCAATTCTACATAATTTTATCTACATAATCTTCACCCAAAATTGACCAGCAATCGTCCGACACAATCATGGCCTCGAGCCGTGGGAATAATGGTACCGTTTATGGACTCAGTGAACACAGCTCGAGGTGGCCGATAGAGTTATGCCCTCAAGCTCATTAGAAAAAAAAAACCCGTCAAAAAAACTCAAAAGTTCCAACTACGAGAATCGAGCCTGGAACCTTTAACAGACCATCTCAATGACTTAACTGCCTCGGCCACTCCAGCTTGGTGACTATATTTTGGTCAGAAGTCGATGTATTAAACTTGTTTTGTTTTGATGGTGTGATGGAAAATCAGTTTGCCAACTGTGATGAAAATTTTCCCGCAGCACTCTACTGAGGTGCAAAGTGCGCAAAGTTGACAGTTCTCGGTCCTGCGAAGCAGTGTGATGAAAAAATCTAGGCCTAGCACGATTGACACAAAACTCTAGAAATTGCTGCAAGACGCAATATTATATTTTTTTTCCTACTTAAAAAAAAAATCTATTTTGACAAACTTTACCCCCTTCGATTTTTTTATGAATATGTTTGAGTGGACAAAAAAGTACCAACTTTTGAGTTATACACTGTAAAAATTCTTTTGTTACATCTGGAAATGGTGATTGATTTGTTGCAAAAACTGTAATTTTACATCAGTTTCTGTTAAATTTTCCTTGAACCGGCTCCGTGACTTAATGGTTACGGCTTCTGCTTCACAAGCAGAATGTTCAGGGATCAAATCCCGGTCGGTACCATTGAAATTTGGAATCAGGAATTGGAACATTGAATATGAACAAAAACGAAACAGAATCAGGTGGGATTCGAACTCACACCTTTGGATTGATGGTCTGGGACTCTAACCAGTCAGCCATCTGAAGGTTATAAAACATGTTGTATTCTTCTCATATTAAATACGCTCTGATCCCTGATTTGGCTGAAGGGATTGGGAGTCTTAAGATAGATCAAGGATCCGTCTGGTGCTTGCTTCTATGTTAAGGCGGGGCCGGACAATGCCCAACGACCTCGGAATTGGGCCGCTAGGATCTCTGCCATTCTGAAATGGGTCGTTGGAAGCAGCGCGAGGGCTATCACCACCTAATACCCGGGACTGAGATAAGTTGTATCAGCATTCGGCATATACAAAATCTGATACAAATTATACTTTCCCATTATTTCGCTACCGGTTAGCGGGTATTGGATTGGACCATGCACATACACACACACAGTTTCTGTTAAATTTTCCTTTTTCACACATTATTTTAGGCCGATGCAAATATCTTTCAATGTTTATGTTGCTCACCCTTTGTAATTGGACCGAATCAGGCGGAATTTTTTCAAGAACCTTATAAATTTAAATAGACATTTTTCAACATTGAAAACACCGACCAACAAAATTTTTGCGCAGGCTCAACTCGAAGGGAAGCATGAAGTTTGGGGTCCCCAGAAACACGTGCACTTTTTATTTTTCAAAAATATTTAGCCAAGGCCGAATGTTTTTTCTCCAAAGTTTTTAAAACTGACTGCAGATCCAACTTATTATGCAGTATTTAAAAGATTTTACCGTTGAGCCATATTCTTTGACACTTTCATTTGTTATTATTTTTAAGTGGAATTTGTAGAATCTTTTTTAAAAAAAGTATCGTTTAATTTAAGAAAAATAACTTCGGAAACTAGCTTTTCATTGGTTCACAGTAGAAATTAGCAAGCGTTCAATCGCAAACACAAAAAATAATATGAAAACTGATTTACTGAACTGAAACTGAAAGTACCTAAAAATAGAATAAAAAACACATAAAATAATCAGAAGTCTACAAAAATTGGTCATGTCAGTTGTCTCGTGTAAAACTTGTTTTTGTATGGACAACTCTCTTATTGCCTCCATACAGTTGAAGCTGAAGCTTTTCTAGAAACAAGAATTAGGGAAATATCAAAAAAAAGATAACTAAGAAGAGAACTGCTCAAATGTGAACTTATTGATTTTTTTTTTCACTGCTGCAACTTTTTTTGTTGTGCTCTGATTGTTGGGCAAATGCTAATAATTTTTAAAATTTATCCTAGCAAAAAACAAGTTAAACAATTTCTGATAATTTTATTGTCTTTTAACTCTTTCGCTAATCATACAAAACATTTAGAAACTGATAAAAACTCTTGATAAATTGTTATAAAAAAGTTGAAACAGGAGAGAATCACTTTTTAAAAAGTGCAACCTCGTTGAATTTAGGCCAACTGGTTTCCAACTTTGGTAAGAAAAAACTCGCCCCAAAATTTATCGACTATCGAAAGCTCACACTTTTCAGCCTAACAGACTGACTGCGCGAAGCGAAATCTATTTTGAGTCCTGACCACACCAATGACAACTGTCAAAACTTTTGCCTGTGCAGAAAAATAAAATAAAAAACCCACCCGAAAAAAAATATTGAAAATTGCATCTTGATTTATGTTTATTATGCACCAAAGTACCCACAAAATTCCGCACGTTGAAGAAGTGGTTGTTGGTTTTTGCGGCGGCGGCGGCAGCTGAGCATACTTGTGCTGACTTGCCAGCCAGCTTTCGATATTCATGACGGGTTTGAAAATAAAATAAGAAGTCTTCGAGCCCCGGCTGGAAAAACGGCCCCCGACAGACCGATTCCAAAGTTGAGAGAGGGCGGAGGAGGAGGAAAAGCCATCGTCATAAATAACGTTTTATTGTCGAAGGCAACGGAATGAACAAGTGTGTCGTTTTTTTTTTGTTGGAGTTTTTGGTGGAGGAGCAGCTCCACGTTGCAGCTACGGGACTTGAGACGAAACTCGTTAGAGACGGCAGAAGTTTTGGGGTAGCACATTTATTGGGGCTGCCAACCTGGCTGGAAGACAACTGCGAGCTTCAATGCGGTGATCTGCGCACGGAATGAACGTCGGACTACAAGCTAATAACAGTTCGTTATGGAGAAGGGGTGGGGGAAAGTCAGTGCAGTAACGCTTTTTTGACTTGCTGAAAAGTTTGCAGGAGAAAATCCAAAAGTGGAGTTAAAAACAAAGAAATAATAAAAAATTGAACAGGTCGTCTTAGATTAAAAAATAGCAAGAAGACTGGAAAGGTAAAAATATACCTGGGTAAGTCAAAATAATACGAGCTGTATAAACAGGAAACATAAAGAATATACTATCAAAATAGCAAACACAAGTAAAACAGTCAACGTTTAAATGAAATTAATATTTTACAAGCTTTTAAAGAATGTTAACCAAATAAAACAAAATTATATTAAAAATATATCATTCTAGAAAAATTCAAAAGAAAATGAAACCCAAGTTAAGACATCAAAGTTAAAAAAGATAAACGTGGCAAAATAATGGGAGCCAAGAAAAAAGACTAATTCAAGACAAAGCTAGGAAGGAACACAAAAACACAATGAAAGCCAATGAAGGACAAAAGATGCCAAGGAAGTACAAGAAAATATATGAAATAAAAAAATAGAAGGTTGAACAAACAATGACAAGTGTATAAGTGAACAGACAAGTTAAGTCAAGCAAATACAAGGAAAGATATGAAAGACAGTGAGAGCAAAGGACAAACGAAAAAAGGTAAGACTAACAAAAACAAACAAAAGCTATAGACAAACTAGGAAAGATAAGAAATGACAAACTAAAGGCAAAAAACGATAATGAAAGGCTATGAAAGACATTGAAAGAAAATGAAAGACAATGATAGTCGACGGAAGACGTATAAAAACAGAAAAGAAAATAACAGACAAAAAAACAAACAAACAAATGAAATTATGTATAAAAAATAATATAAAAGACATAAAAAGACAAACAAAGGTAAGCAAACCAAGACGAAACAATTAACGAATACGAGAGATGAAGTAGAATAATGAAAAGCTAGAAAAGATAACAAATGTCAAGTTAAGCCAAACAAGATAGTGAAAGACTATGTAAGACTATTAAAGATAATGGAAGACAAGGATAGTCGCTGGAAGACAAAAAAAGAAAATTACAGATAAGAAATAGACAGACAAGACAAGACAAACAAAGACAACACAATAGTATAGACATTAAAAGATAATTACAGCAAATCAAAAACAAGCAGAAACTGTATATGAATAGGAAAGATAAAGAAAGTTAATCAAAAACTAGGAAAGATAAGAAATCAACAAGTGAAGGTAAAAATGATACTGAAGAACCGTAAAAGAAAATGCATGACAACTATAGTCGAGGAAAAACAGAAAAAGCTAAGAAAATACAATTAAAGCCAAGAAAATAAAACAAGATTCGAGGGAAGACAAATAAAACAAAAAGGAAAATAACAGACAAAGAATAAAAGACAAGATAAACCAAGACAATTATGTATAAATAAAGGATAGTAAACACATGAAAAGACTATCATAGCAAAGTAAAGTAGCAGTATACTTAAAAAATAACGAAAGGAAAAGATACAGAAGGCTAACGCAAAACTTAACAGAAATGATAACGGAAGACAAGAAAAAACAAACAACATAATTAGATTAAGAAAAATTTAGTAAAAAAATAAAAAAAAATAATCAAAGCAAAGACAAGAAAGGCAGATACGACGAAAATATAGGATAGGCAAGGAAAGACGTTGAAAGAAGAGTAAAGATGAGAGAAGATAATGAAAGACAATTAAATATTAGGAAGGATAAGTAAAAGCAAGGTTATCGAAGAAAATACAATGAAAGTCAAGTAAAGACAAAAAAGATTAGGAAAGACAGAATTCAGACAGCAGAGTTAAGACAGCGATCAGACAACAGAAGAAAATTAATGATTATTGAAAGCAATGAAATACAGCAAATGAAACTGAAACAAAGTCTAAGAAAATGAATGACAATTGTAAACAATTTAAACAAACGAATTATTAAGAAAGACAGGAAAAAATAAAACTAATAGTAAAGGGAAAAATAAAATACAAGAGAAAGAAAGAAAACAAATGGTAAACCATGTTTATACAAAAACAAGGAAAGACAAAGGAAAATAATATAAGAGAAGTAAACAGAGGGAAAATCAATAAAAAAAAACAGTGAAAGACAGTAGAAGTCAATGAATGATAAACAAACATGAAAAGTGAAAGACGAGCAAAACAGAGAAAATAAATTGAAAGATATAGTAAATCTTTGCAAATACAAATACAAAGAAAGAGAAAGAAAATCAATAAAAGACAGTGAAAGACATAATATAAGTCAATGACTGATTATGGTATACAATGAAAGACAGTGAATAACAATAAAACAAAATTAAAGAAAATGAATGACTATGAGAAGTAAAAACTAACTAACTAACTTGAAAGACAAAGAAAGTGAAAGACAATACAAGAAAATGTGTGACGATGAAAAACAATTAAATTATAAAAAAAGTAATAAAGTAAACAAAATAAGAGTTGATGATAGGCAAGTAAAAACAAAGATATGCAAAGACAAAAAACGATAGAAAACAGGAAAGACTCTTCAATTCAGAAAACAGGAAGACTTCAATTTGAAAAAATGATCAGAAATTGTTGAAAACACTCAAAAATGAAATTTATGATCAACCAATCAATTCTAAAGTGAACCCATAAATTCACAGCTGTTCGAACTTCACTTCCTGGTCCATCTTAGCATTCCAAAGCTTATCCCGCGTGTAAACCCTTCCATAAAGTGCCTTTAGCAAATTGAAACTGACCCAAAACGGCCGCTCTCTGCTCCTCCTCCTAAATCGACGGCACTTTTCATCCCTTCGCACCTGCCGCTGATGTGATCGCCATTTTTTGGGGTGAAATGGCTCAGGTGTGCGAAACTGTGTTGGTGCCGGGCAATTCAATCGACTGACCACGCCGTTAAAAGTCTAAAGACTTCACACTGGGCGTTTTGCTTCTTTGGTAAGAATTCATAAGGTCCTAATCGAAATCAAAATTTCATAAATTTAGAATTAATTTCATTTCAAAATTTCGCAATTTTAAAGTTTTTTTTTTAATTTTCATGATTATTTTTTCTTAAAACCCCTTTTAAATTGTTATCACCCAACCGTTTTTCCGGGGTACTTTATCGGCCATTTCTGCGGCATCGTTTAAGGCCGCCACGTACACAATGCTGTGCGCAATCAACGGTAATGAAAACGAAGACGCGACGTTTTTCGGGAGCTTTTTTCCTCAGCTATTCAGCTGGAACCACTTTGCCAAATTTGTGCGCGCTCTTTTTATCCGGGAGGGGACAAATTGTGGCTGCTGGACGACCGTAACTTGCGAAATATTGTTCTCAGGTGTGCGCAATTTGTAGCGTTTACTGGAGGGCGATATTTGAAAAAGAGGCTCTTTAACGTTTTTGTAGCGGAAGCAGGGTTGCTAGTTTAGTTGTTTTTTTTATTTGGATCCCGTATTTTTACATGTAATTATTAAAGTTTGTGGCTGGAGCAATTTTTAAAGGTTCATGATTTTTTTTAAGAAACACAATTTGCAGAGCTGGCAATCCTGCCATAAGATGTCTTTACCTAAGTTAAATGTAGAAATTTGGAACAGAGTTAACACAATGGAGAAATGTAAAAAAATACCTGAAATTCTTATCTTTGAAAATTAAATTTCGCTGAAAACCCCATCCTAAGCAGTGTTGCCAGAGCCACAACAGTAGAAAATTGTATCCTGCGGCAGTTTTTTGTATCGTCACTCGTTCTTATCGCAGTAAATTGCTTTCATTTCTCCAGGGCCAAGCTTCTTTTTTCTTGCTCATGTGGGTAATTTATTTTTCCCGAATGAAAGGGAAAAAAGAAGAAATACAGCTCAGCAAAACCACACACACACACATGATACCATGAAAGTGTGCCATCATCATCGAGAGCATCAAACTCATCAGATGAATTGTGGCAGAGAAGAAAAAACAGTAAAGAACCTGAACTCCTTTTTCCGTTGCCAAGTTCAATTTTCTCCCGTTGGTGCAATCTTTTGAAACAAACAAAGCCCACAAAAAAAAACGAGATAAAGAAGACACAAAATGCCCAACAACAACATCACAACAAAAAAAAGCATCCCGACAGGTAAAAGGCAATTTTGTTTTTGCCACCTTTTATCGGTGGCCATATCGAACCTCGTCGGTTTCTCCGATGAAAAGTTGATTGAGCTTTCCCCCCTCGACCTCCTCCAAGTTGGTCCTGAAGTGACGCCGACGACGACGCAACACTTGAGAGAGCCTGCCAAAAGAGACATCCCTCACTTTACTCACTTACTCTCTTTTTTTCTGCTGTTGTTGCTGTTGAGGAGCCCTCTATAGCAGGGAGTCGTCTGGTCAGAGAACCGAATCAACCGAACACCGATATGAAATAATAGGATCACTTGAAATACGTCAAGGACCCTTCCGCTCGTCCGGCGTTCGTCGGGTTCGGAGGTAGTCGTCCTTGGAGGTGTTTTTTTTTTTTTTCGGCGGTTCACTGCCTGGGTAGAGGAGTTTGGTTAGGGCGAAATAAGGGGACAGCAGGTGAACTGATGCGTACGGTGGGTTTTCGTGTTAGTCTGATGTTCAAGCTTATTTGATAATCCGACATTAACAATACTCTCAAAGTATTGTTGGTATTGATAAACTAACGTGCTAAGAAGTAAAATTATGCACAGCAAAAGCTACTCAGTGTGATGTTCCTATTTTGGGTCTACCAAACAATGCGGAACCACGCGGAAAAAAGTCAATTCTTGAAATCGTGAATTGTGTTCATGAATTTGAGAACCACGAAGGAATATTTCTACGTTTAAAGTGCAAATGCACCATACTCATGAATACATTCCTTCATGGTTCTCAAATTCATGAACACGACTCACGATTACGGGAATTGATTTTTTTTTCTGTTTTTCTCAATACATGTTTAACCAAGAATTTCCAGCTGTGACTAGTCTGGTTGCTAAATCAAAGCTGTTAAATGCAGGCTAGATTGAATCAAATAGTTTAAAATGGAACTTTTTTGGCATGTAATATCTTTGTTTCCGTTAAAAAAATCACAAATAAAATAAAGAAATAGTGTCATTTGTAATACATTGATAACCATTATTTCATAGAGAATTCGATCAAATATTCCTCAATATAGTTATTAACCTGTTTGAAATCATAGTTGAGGCTTCCTTATGCTTAAAACAGCCAAATAGCATAATTGCAAATATGGCAGTTACAGATAAAAAAATGAAATGAAAAATGTTGGTACACGGAAAAAATCAAGATTTTTTATTTCTTTTTTTATCACTTAAACTTTAAATTCCCAAGATACAAAATAAAGCAAAAAGGCTGAATGTAAGGTTTGATTTGAAAATTTGGCAATGATTGTATTGAAAATATTCGAAATTGTATAAAATTTTAATTTTTTAACAGTGAAAATCTATCCAATAGTTTGCGGGATCGGCGTATGAAGAAGGCTAATTACGGGACACTGACAAGAACTATTTTTTTACAAAATCAAAACTTTAAGGGGCTTTATCTCAGCAACCAGCAGTCCAATCAACAAACTCTCAAAAAAAAATTCCGCTTTTTTCTTTATTAAAACTTTAATGCAAAGTCATTTCCGATTGAAATTTGTTTTCCAAACATCATTTTTTTCTAAATTCCATTGCTTTGGTAACAATTTGTGTACCATTCTAAACTCTGGCGGTTAAAGATTGGTGCGCTGGAAGTGGGGACGTGATTATTCAGGTTAATTTTTGTGTGTGCTTTTGTGTTGCTGTTCGTATGGGCCGAGTGATTGTGGTAATCGAATAATAATCGAAGTCGTGATTATTCATTTTTTTGTGTGCTTATGTGTCGCTGTTCGTATGGAGTGAGTGCATAATTTGCGTGTGGTCGTAAAAATTATTCGAAGTGAAAAGTGATTTTTTTCGTGTGCCTTTTGTCGTGAATTGTGTGTGTCGCTTGCGGGCGGTGGGGCAACGTGCTTGCTTGACAGGATCGATCGTGTTTTTATGTGTGCTATTTCTTTCTAGCAATGATAATATGAGTCCTTCCTTTATCATCGTTGATCGGAGGGCACGCCGCCGGTTGAGTTTGTCGTAGTAATTGTGTTCCAAAGTAACAGGGTGTTAATTGTGTTTCCTACTTCAGTCGATTGCGGGAGGTGAGGCCACGCGCTTGCCTTACTGAATTATTTGTGTCTTTTTCGTTGAGTAATTGGTGTTTTTGTTGTGCTTTTGTAAACTTAATTAATTGTTTTGTGATTTTCAAAGCCCTTCCCATATCATCGTTGATCGGAAGGCACGGCGTCGGGTGGATTGTGTTTAAATTTTTTGAATAAGGTTTTATTTTTTATGGTGAAAAAACCATTTCTATATAATGATCGAAAGACGCACTGACATTTTGGATTAATTAATAGTGGAGTGAAATAATTGTGTGTGAGTGACTTTGTGTGTTAACCAGAAAGACCTTCCCATAGCATCGTTGCTCGGAAGGCTCGCCGACGGGTCTGTTATGAAAGTCCTCCCCATAGCATCGTAGCTCGGGAGGCATCGAAAAGCCAATACCTTATCCTACTAACCCAAAATAATAATAATAATCACGTGATGCTTGAAGGAGATGCTGTGGATTCAACGGTCTCAAGCGGTATCAACAAGTATATAGCGAAAAACTGTGTGCTTGATGAGTCTGCAACTTCAACTATCGGGTTAACATTCCTCCAGAGGATCTTCAGAGGTTAAACAGTGAACGGATGGTTGGCTCCCACTGATCATTTTTGATTCATTGTTTAACTTCAGCAGATCTGTCAATAACGGAGTAGCAGCTCATTGGCAGTCAACCATGCTCATGCTCATGCTCATGCTCATTCTAAACTCTGGCGGTTAAAATACCTTTTTTAAGTTCCCCTAAACATTTAAAAAGCAATCACGCAAAAAAAAAAAATGTTTAAATCGATCAGAAAACATCTTATTTCATGAAAAACTAAACTAATGATGGGAATGCATGGAGGAACTTTCAATCTTAACATACAAATTTAAAAATTTCAAAATAATTGTGAAAGTTTAGAAACTGAGTAATGATATTTTTTAATATTACTCAAAATTCACTAAATTACAAAAAAACATTTTAAGTTCAATCAAACCACCATTTGTTCAATCAAATTAGCCATCGGAATAAATTCATTTTTGATTGTCAATTTTTGAAAAAAAAAAAGATTTTCAAAATGCTCAGAAAATAAATGTTTTGACTTGGAAATCGGATAATGAGTTACTGAAAAGAAAATAAATTGTAAAATGACAATTTGCACGTGATTTTACAACTGACTATTGCTCGGCAACTAGAGGTCAGATTTTCGAATAATATTATTTTTAATACTTCGGAATTAATTCTAATATTTGAAACGGTCTTAACACAAATTTTGACCATAAAGCAATTCTCTACCAAAACCGGAAATGTATTTTATTTGTATTTTTTGGTTTGGCTCAAACTTTGTGGGGGCCTTCCCTATGACCAAATAAGCTATTTTGTGTCATTGGTACACCCATACAAGTCTCCATACAATTTTGGCAGCTGTCCATACAAAAATGGTATGTAAATATTCAAACAGCTGTAACTTTTGAGTGAATTTTCTGATCAATTTGGTGTCTTCGGCAAAGTTGTAGGTAATGTTGAGAACTATTGAGAAAAAAAATAGTTACACGGAAAAAAAAATTGCGGATTTTTTAATCAACTTTTTTTTCACTAAAACTCAATTTCTCAAAATATTTTTTGATTTTCGAGATTTTTTGATATGTTTTAGGGGACAAAAATCCGCAACTTTTGAGGCATAGAGAAACATGGTCAAAAAATCTGCCGCCCAGCTATGAATTTTTGAAAAAGTAGTGATTTTTGAAAAAAATCGAAGTTTCATGCAAAAACAAGTTTGACATTATTTTTTAATGCAAAATTGAATTTGCAATCGAAAAGTACTTAACAGATTTTTTGATAAAGGGCTCCGTTTTCAAGATATAGCCACCGAAAGTTTGATTTTAGCGAAATATTTGCAGTTTTTCAATTTTTAAAAATAGTGACCATGAGTGACCATTTCTAAAAATATTTTTTTAGAAAAGTTCAAAAAATTTGCTATAAAATTGTCTAAGAAACATTGAAGATTGGACCTCGGTTGCTGAGATAGAGCCGCTTTAAGAAAAAGAAACACGAAAATTGAAGTTTTCTAAGTTTCACCAAAACAACCCACCAATTTCTAATGACGATATCTCAGCAACTAATGGTCCGATTTTCAATGTTAATACATGAAACACTCGTGAAATTTTTCGATCTTTTCGAAAAAAATATTTTGAAATTTTTTAAATCAAGACTAGCATTTTAAATGGGCGTAATATTCAATGTTTGGCCCTTTTAAAATGTTAGTCTTGATTTAAAAAACTTGTATCGAGCTCCAGGGTGCTCCAAACTTCAATGTTATATATGCCAAAAGATGCGCCAGTGATGTTGAAAATAAATGCTTTAGTGGCCAAAGTGCCTCAAAAATTGACATTTATGAAAAAAATCTTTTTGTACGGGTTAAATCCCATTTAAAATTCAAATGCAAAGCGCCAGCTCCTGTTACGTCCAATCAAGTTCATATTTGGAATTTGGGCTCAGTATGCCCACCGGGACAAACCCCTGAATGCCCGACAAAAAGTCATTTTTGTTACACTCTAATCGCTAGTCTATTTAACGAAGTTTTTCAAACAAAATTTTCAGCTTCCTTAAAAACATTATATCTGATCTTACAAACTTTTATTTTTTTGTCCCAGTTTTTTAAACAAAATTTGAGCACTTAGGTATTTCGAAAGTTAATTTTTTTCGAATTTGAGAAATGTCCCGAACAAGAATCAATAGAAATTTTAAATTTGACTAACTTGTGGGTCTTGGAAGACCCTGCCGAGTTAGAAACATATGGCGAGTGCTAAAAAAATCGAAATTAGTTCTGTGTTCGTGTGTTTGGGCAGCTCAAAAACCAAAACAAAGTATTACTTTTCAATACCGTAAACTGGGGTGACTTTGATAGCCCGGGGTGACTTTGATAGGTTTTTCAAATGCCCGTCAAATTAACATTTTTGAGAATTTTGAGTATGTAAGCATTAAGTGATAGCTTATTATCGAATATATTTGCAAAAATGTGACTGTTACATTGGATGTATCAAAATTAGTGGCCGAATCAAATTTCTATCAATGTCACCCAGGGCTATCAAAGTCATCCCAGTTTACGGTACATATTTTGATAAGAAGAACTTTTCAGTACTGTTATTTTTAAAGCATTTTACAATTCCGTCTTAACACTCCTCCGTCCAAGGCGGAAAAAAAGTTGGAACGCTAACTTCACCTCGCTGGTTCTCAGCCAAAACTCAACCAATCTGGATGATTCCTTTTTCCAGAGATTTGTACGGATCTCCAGATGAGCCTAGAACTATGCAGATCTCGATTTGATCAATCCTCTAATTACTACGACTAAATTAGTCGGAGCAACTTTTTTTCCGCGTGTATTTCCGAAAAGCGACTCAAGCGGGAACATTTTTGCTACGCTGCAAAAATACAATAACTTTGCTAAAATGTTAGCAAAACCCATAAAATTATATATAAAAATTTCCGTTATGATCTCAGGATTATGATGAGCTTCTCAAATTTCCAATATTTTCTCAAAAAAATTCACAAAACTACGTAAAACTACAGAAAAAATAAAAATGCCTCATTTTATGACAAGAACTTTATGGTAAAATCATTGATTTCATTGATTTTTTTATGAAAATGTTTCAAGTCATCTAAATTATATGTTTCAAAATCATTCTGGGTGTGTTTCTTCCTGAATACTACAAAATTTTACCAAAACTACGTAAAATACAGAAAATTTTATGCTTTCCTTTAGAACTTTATTTGCTGCATGGTAAAATCATTGATTTATTTCATGAAAATGTTTCAAATGATCTAAATTATAAGTTTCCGAATCATTCTGAGTGTGTTTCCTCCTGAATACTACAAAATTTTACCAAAACTACGTAAAATACAGAAAATTTTATACTTTCCTTTAGAACTTTATTTGCTGCATGGTAAAGTCATTGATTTATTTCATGAAAATTTTTCAAATGATCTAAATTATAAATTTCAGAATCATTCTGAGTGTGATTCTTCCTGAATACTACAAAATTTTACCAAAACTACGTAAAATACAGAAAATTTTAAACTTTCCTTTAGAACTTTATTTGCTTCATGGTAAAATCATTGAATTATTTCAAGAAAATGTTTCAAATGATCTAAATTATAAGTTTCCGAATCATTCTGAGTGTGTTTTCATCCTGAATACTACAAAATTTTACCAAAACTACGTAAAATACAGAAAATTTTATGCTTTCCTTTAGAACTTTATTTGCTTCATGGTTAAATCATTGAATTATTTCATGAAAAATTTTCAAATGATCTAAATTATAAATTTCAGAATCATTCTGAGTGTGATTCTTCCTTTAATACTACAAAATTTTACCAAAACTACGTAAAATACAGAAAATTTTATACTTTCCTTTAGAACTTTATTTGCTTCATGGTAAAATCATTGAATTATTTCATGAAAATTTTTCAAATGATCTAAAGTATAAATTTCAGAATCATTCTGAGTGTGATTCTTCCTGAATACTACAAAATTTTACCAAAACTACGTAAAATACAAAAAAATTTATGCTTTCCTTTAGAACTTTATTTGCTGCATGGTAAAATCATTGAATTATTTCATGAAAATTTTTCAAATGATCTAAATTATAAATTTCAGAATCATTCTGAGTGTGATTCTTCCTGAATACTACAAAATGTTACCAAAACTACGTAAAATACAGAAAATTTTAAACTTTCCTTTAGAACTTTATTTGCTTCATGGTAAAATCATTGAATTATTTCATGAAAATTTTTCAAATGATCTAAAGTATAAATTTCAGAATCATTCTGAGTGTGATTCTTCCTGAATACTACAAAATTTTACCAAAACTACGTAAAATACAGAAAATTTTAAACTTTCCTTTAGAACTTTATTTGCTTCATGGTAAAATCATTGAATTATTTTATGAAAATGTTTCAAATGATCTAAATTATAAATTTTCAAAACTTTCTGTTTATTTTTTCATCCGAAAATTAATATTAAAAAAAATTACAAAATAAACTTCAATACAGATTTTTTTCAAAAAATTGAGATATTCGTCGCAAAAATTTTCCAACTTTATTTATCGATGTAAAATCGAATTTGCTATCAAAAATTATTTTAGTGATTTTTTTATAAAGTGCACCGTTTACAAGTTATAGCCATTTTTAGGCAACTCTTTTGAAATTTGTTCATTTTTTAAAATTAGTGCCCATGTTTGCCCACTTTTGAAAAAAATATTTTTTAAGCTGAGAAAATTTTCTATATTTTGCTTTTTGAACTTTGTTCAAAAGTTAAAACACAGGAAAATTGATGTTTTCTAAGTCTCACCCAAACAACCCACCATTGTCTAATGTCAATATCTCAGCAACTAATGGTCCGATTTACAATGTTGAAATATGAAACATTTGTGAAATTTTCCGATCTTTTCGAAAAAAATACTTTCAAAAATTTAAAATTAACACTAATATTTCAAAAGGGCGTTATATTGAATGTTAGACCCTTTTAAAAATATTTTCAGCTTTTCAGCTTTTCAAAAATATTTTTTTCAAAGGTGGGCAAACATGGGCACTAATTTTAAAAATGAATAACTGCGACTTTTTTCAAAAAAGTTACCTAAAAATGGCTTGACTTGAAAACGGTGCACTTTATGAAAAAAATCACTGAAGCTCTTTTTGATTGCAAATTCGATATTACATCGAAAAATGAAGTTGAAATTTTTTTGCGAACAATATTTAGATTGTTTGAACAAATCAGTATTGATTCAAAACATCATAACTCGGTCAAAGATTTTTTGCCCATTCTGGAAATTTATGAAAAGTTGGCATTTGATGTCCTCTAAAACATATCAGAAAATAAAAAAAATAAAAATAGTGTTTTTTTGCAAATCAAGTTTTCGTAACAAAAAGTAAAATTAAAAATCACCAATTTTTTTTACAGTGTATTATTTTTTTCAGTGTAGTCCTTATCCTTACCTACAACTTTGCCGAAGACACCAAATCGATCAAAAATTTCCTTCAAAAGATACAGAATTTGAATTTTCACATATCATCTTTGTATGAACAGCTGCCAAATTTGTATGGAAAATTAAATGAACGAACTAATGATGCAAAATGGCTTCTTTGGGCATACCGAAGACACCAAAATAGTTTCAGCCGGATTAAAAAATAAAAAAAATAAAATTAAAGAAAAAATACCGATTCTGTAGAGAACTGCTCCTATACAATAAGCTTCCAAAACAATGCTCTACATTCTAATACCAACATAAAATTATAAAAATTATAAAATTTTCTGTAGTTCACGTAGTTTTGGTAATTTATTTTTAGTATTTAGGAAGAAACGCACTGGTTCTGAAACTTATAATTTAGATCATTTGAAAAAACATCATGAAATAAATCCATTATTTTTCCATGAAGCAAATAAAGTTCTAAGTTCTCAGAATGATTCTGAAATTTATAATTTAGATCATTTGAAACATTTTCATAAAATAAATCAATGATTTTACCATGAAGCAAATAAAGTTCTAAAGGAAAGTATAACATTTTCTGTATTTACGTAGTTTTGGTAAAATTTTGTAGTATTAAAGGAAGAATCACACTCAGAATGATTCTGAAATTTATAATTTAGATCATTTGAAAATTTTTCATGAAATAATTCAATGATTTAACCATGAAGCAAATAAAGTTCTAAAGGAAACATAAAATTTTCTGTATTTTACGTAGTTTTGGTAAAATTTTGTAGTATTCAGGATGAAAACACACTCAGAATGATTCGGAAACTTATAATTTAGATCATTTGAAACATTTTCATAAAATAAATCAATGATTTTACCATGAAACAAATAAAGTTCTAAAGGAAAGAATAAAATTTTCTGTATTTTACGTAGTTTTGGTAAAATTTTGTAGTATTCAGGAAGAAACACACTCAGAATGATTCGGAAACTTATAATTTAGATCATTTGAAACATTTTCATAAAATAAATCAATGATTTTACCATGAAGCAAATAAAGTTCTAAAGGAAAGTATAAAATTTTCTGTATTTTACGTAGTTTTGGTAAAATTTTGTAGTATTCAGGAAGAATCACACTCAGAATGATTCTGAAATTTATAATTTAGATCATTTGAAAAAAATTCATGAAATAAATCAATGACCATGCAGCAAATAAAGTTCTAAAGGAAAGTATAAAATTTTCTGTATTTTACGTAGTTTTGGTAAAATTTTGTAGTATTCAGGATGAAAACACACTCAGAATGATTCGGAAACTTATAATTTAGATCATTTGAAACATTTTCATAAAATAAATCAATGATTTTACCATGAAGCAAATAAAGTTCTAAAGGAAAGTATCAAATTTTCTGTATTTTACGTAGTTTTGGTAAAATTTTGTAGTATTCAGGAAGAAACACACTCAGAATGATTCGGAAACTTATAATTTAGATCATTTGAAACATTTTCATAAAATAAATCAATGATTTTACCATGAAGCAAATAAAGTTCTAAGAAAAGCATAAAATTTTCTGTATTTTACGTAGTTTTGATAGAATTTTGTAGTATTCAGGAAGAATCACACTCAGAATGATTCGGAAACTTATAATTTAGATCATATGAAACATTTTTATAAAAAATATCAATGATTTTACCATGACGAAAATAAAGTTCTAAAGGAAAGAATAAAATTTTCAGTATTTTACGTAGTTTTGGTAAAATTTTGTAGTATTCAGGATGAAAACACACTCAGAATAATTCGGAAACTTATAATTTAGATCATTTGAAACATTTTCATAAAATAATTCAATGATTTTACCATGAAGCAAATAAAGTTCTAAAGGAAAGTTTAAAATTTTCTGTATTTTACGTAGTTTTGGTAAAATTTTGTAGTATTCAGGAAGAATCACACTCAGAATGATTCTGAAAATACTTTAGATCATTTGAAAAATTTTCATGAAATAATTCAATGATTTTACCATGAAGCAAATAAAGTTCTAAAGGAAAGTTTAAAATTTTCTGTATTTTACGTAGTTTTGGTAAAATTTTGTAGTATTCAGGAAGAATCACACTCAGAATGATTCTGAAATTTATAATTTAGATCATTTGAAAAATTTTCATGAAATAATTCAATGATTTTACCATGCAGCAAATAAAGTTCTAAAGGAAAGCATAAATTTTTTTGTATTTTACGTAGTTTTGGTAAAATTTTGTAGTATTCAGGAAGAATCACACTCAGAATGATTCTGAAATTTATACTTTAGATCATTTGAAAAATTTTCATGAAATAATTCAATGATTTTACCATGAAGCAAATAAAGTTCTAAAGGAAAGTATAAAATTTTCTGTATTTTACGTAGTTTTGGTAAAATTTTGTAGTATTAAAGGAAGAATCACACTCAGAATGATTCTGAAATTTATAATTTAGATCATTTGAAAATTTTTCATGAAATAATTCAATGATTTAACCATGAAGCAAATAAAGTTCTAAAGGAAAGCATAAAATTTTCTGTATTTTACGTAGTTTTGGTAAAATTTTGTAGTATTCAGGATGAAAACACACTCAGAATGATTCGGAAACTTATAATTTAGATCATTTGAAACATTTTCTTGAAATAATTCAATGATTTTACCATGAAGCAAATAAAGTTCTAAAGGAAAGTTTAAAATTTTCTGTATTTTACGTAGTTTTGGTAAAATTTTGTAGTATTCAGGAAGAATCACACTCAGAATGATTCTGAAATTTATAATTTAGATCATTTGAAAAATTTTCATGAAATAAATCAATGACTTTACCATGCAGCAAATAAAGTTCTAAAGGAAAGTATAAAATTTTCTGTATTTTACGTAGTTTTGGTAAAATTTTGTAGTATTCAGGAGGAAACACACTCAGAATGATTCGGAAACTTATAATTTAGATCATTTGAAACATTTTCATGAAATAAATCAATGATTTTACCATGCAGCAAATAAAGTTCTAAAGGAAAGCATAAAATTTTCTGTATTTTACGTAGTTTTGGTAAAATTTTGTAGTATTCAGGAAGAAACACACCCAGAATGATTTTGAAACATATAATTTAGATGACTTGAAACATTTTCATAAAAAAATCAATGAAATCAATGATTTTACCATAAAGTTCTTGTCATAAAATGAGGCATTTTTATTTTTTCTGTAGTTTTACGTAGTTTTGTGAATTTTTTTGAGAAAATATTGGAAATTTGAGAAGCTCATCATAATCCTGAGATCATAACGGAAATTTTTATATATAATTTTATGGGTTTTGCTAACATTTTAGCAAAGTTATTGTATTTTTGCAGCGTAGCAAAAATGTTCCCGCTTGAGTCGCTTTTCGGAAATACACGCGGAAAAAAAGTTGCTCCGACTAATTTAGTCGTAGTAATTAGAGGATTGATCAAATCGAGATCTGCAAAGTTCTAGGCTCATCTGGAGATCCGTACAAATCTCTGGAAAAAGGAATCATCCAGATTGGTTGAGTTTTGGCTGAGAACCAGCGAGTTGAAGTTAGCGTTCCAACTTTTTTTCCGCCTTGGTCGTTCGTGTAAGTTTGGGATGCCTTGGACGGAGGAGTGTTAAAATATTAATTTTATTTTTCACTTTGTAGTAACAATATAGCCTATTTGTCATCACAAAATAAAACAGTATTGAAAAGTTCATTATAGCACTCTTTTGTGTGTTGAATAGTTCAATGTTTGAACGATAAACAAAAAATATTGTGTTGTAATCGTTGCAAAACTTGATTATTTCAGCACTCGTCATTTTTACCCTGCGTGACTTTAAAAAATCATTTGCAACTAGATACATTAACTTTGATTATAGAAATTTTGATATAGTGGTGTTTGCTTAAAATATCTGTCAAAAATCATAAAAAAATGTTTGTCAAGTTACGCATTTTCAATTAGCTAATTTAAAAAAAAATAAAAATCACATAATTGTAGTAATTTAGAGTTCCAAAAAGAAGATTTTTTTCAAACACTTTTTTTTGCAACTCCGGAAACTCCAGTTGAATGGAATTTTAAGTCAATTCATCGTTCAAATCATAATGATATTAAAAAATTATTGCTTCCAGTACGAGTGCTGAAAAGTGCAACTTTATAGCAAAAGTAGACATTTTCAGCCTTTGTATCGAAAAGTATTAATGATTGATACAGAAAAGTAGGCCTTTACGTCATTCAAGAATGAAAAGATAAGTAAGAAGATTCACAATAGAGTTTCAAAACATGGATTTATTTCAATTTTTTTTTCAAAATCAAACTTGATCTAAAATTTTGGTAAAACGCTTTTTTTCTGAAATGAAGGTTCAACTTTGGGAATCATTTTTAAATATTTAACAGATTTTCTCAAGTTTTTGTTCACAATTAACTCACAATTTCACACGTTCAACCCCTCCTCAAACAACTCGTTGATGATTGCTGTGGCCAGATTCCGCACAGATTGCCACTAGATTGTCGTCGAAGGCCAGCCGGGGACCCGATGACGAGGGCGTTCAAGAGGGTTTTCACCGGTTTCGCCGATTTTTGTTTCATTTGATTTGCCATGTTTGCCGTTGCTATCAGCAGCAATTTCCTCTTCTCTTTCAAAGGGTTGTGAGGGTTCGAGTTTGCGTTCTCCGGTGGGATTTGTGGGGTCGAGTGGGTTCTTTTTTTTTGTTGGGTTGCTTTGGAAAGGGGTTGTTTGCTCAGTGGCGGGATTTGGGTCAATGTTTTGCCAATGATGTTGCTTTTTTGAGGTTTGAAGTGCAGTCATGTGAAAAAGGGATCTGTCGAAACTCTCTCTCTCTCTTCAGTGAACCTGTAATGAAAGTTTCGAAAAGTTTCGATTGTTTTTTTAGCAGAACTTCAAGCTCAATTCACCAAGTTTCAAACTGTTTGCTGTCAGTACCAGTCCATAATACTCCGGATTAGACTCGTCCGCTTACGTAATCCGTACCGGTTCCGCATTCAATCATGAAGCAACCTTTTCTGCTGACTTCCAACATTTTACGGTCGGTCTGTCTCTGTCCGTTCCGACATCAAATGTGAACTTGCCCAAACCGCTTCAATGTTTCAATGTTTACTTTCTCACTATAAATTTCCCCTACCCAAGAAGTTTAGAGAGTTTCTGAGCCATACAGAACATGCTACCACTGCCGGTGATGATGATGATGCTGCTGCTGTTGATTCCGTGGCCGGGTCGTAAAACCGACTCGGCACCAGAACCAGACGACGACCTGCAACTCTTTACTCTTGGTTTACGGCTCTTTTTTCTTCGTCTTCTTTTCGGTGGCCAGAAGTCTGCGGGGTCGAAAAGTATCTCGAAAGGTAGAGAGAGAGAGAGAGCGAAACCCACTGTGAAGGTATATTATTTTCATAAATTTACTTTTATTTCGACTTTTATGTGGATATATTGAATCCTTTTTTGCCGCTGCTGGAGCTGCCCGGTTGACCTGTTTGTACACTGCTGCTGCTGGCAGAACTTCCACCCTCGGGTATGACCCCATCACCGCTGGGGGAAGAAACGGAACGGCAATGATGATGATAGCGGCGAGAGGGAGTTTGCACACGTGAGAGTTGCAAGTTTATTTCAAAAAGATCTTTATTTTAACCTTACTCCCAGAACGGCCGGCGCCGGTCCGGGTGTACCCGTTCCGTGTGTCGGGTTTCGGGATCTAAAGTTTGCATCGTTCTGAGCGGTGTGCCTCCGGAGCTTTCTGGGGGATGACCTGCAGCGAAGAGGGATTTTTTAGGGTTGCAAAAACATGATATAATCTCCTTGTTGATGAAAAGGGGCTTTTCTTAGGAAACTGACAGATCTAAATAGTAAAGTATAGAAATGTTTGGTTGAAGAAATATTTGTCCGAAAATTTAAAACTGAATGCTGAAGAATGAAGAGTAGAGACTCAAATCTAAAGAATTCACAAAAATGAAAAAAATGACAAAAATGACAAAAATGACAAAAAAGACAAAAATGACAAAAATGACAAAGATGACAAAAATGACAAAAATGACAAAAATGACAAAAATTACAAAAGTGACAAAAATTACAAAAATTACAAAAATTACAAAAATTACAAAAATTACAAAAATTACAAAAATTACAAAAATTACAAAAATTACAAAAATTACAAAAATTACAAAAATTACAAAAATTACAAAAATTACAAAAATTACAAAAATTACAAAAATTACAAAAATTACAAAAATTACAAAAATTACAAAAATTACAAAAATTACAAAAATTACAAAAATTACAAAAATTACAAAAATTACAAAAATTACAAAAATTACAAAAATTACAAAAACTACAAAAATTACAAAAATTACAAAAATTACAAAAATTATAAAAATTTCAAAAATTACAAAAATTACAAAAATTACGAAAATTACAAAAATTACAAAAATTACAAAAATTACAAAAATTACAAAAATTACAAAAATTACAAAAATTAAAAAAATTAAAAAATTGAAAAATTACAAAAATTACAAAAATTACAAAAATTACAAAAATTACAAAAATTACAAAAATTACAAAAATTACAAAAATTACAAAAATTACAAAAATTACAAAAATTACAAAAATTACAAAAATTACAAAAATTACAAAAATTACAAAAATTACAAAAATTACAAAAATTACAAAAATTACAAAAATTACAAAAATTACAAAAATTACAAAAATTACAAAAATTACAAAATTTACAAAATTTACAAAAATTACAAAATTTACAAAAATTACAAAATTTACAAAAATTACAAAAATTATAAAAATTACAAAAATTACAAAAATTACAAAAATTACAAAAATTACAAAATTTACAAAAATTACAAAAATTACAAAAATTACAAAAATTACAAAAATTACAAAAATTACAAAAATTACAAAAATTACAAAAATTACAAAAATTACAAAAATTACAAAAATTACAAAAATTACAAAAATTACAAAAATTACAAAAATTACAAAAATTACAAAAATTACAAAAATTACAAAAATTACAAAAATTACAAAAATTACAAAAATTACAAAAATTACAAAAATTACAAAAATTACAAAAATTACAAAAATTACAAAAATTACAAAAATTACAAAAAATACAAAAATTACAAAAATTACAAAAATTACAAAAATTACAAAAATTACAAAAATTACAAAAATTACAAAAATTACAAAAATTACAAAAATTACAAAAAATACAAAAATTACAAAAATTACAAAAATTACAAAAATTACAAAAATTACAAAAATTACAAAAATTACAAAAATTACAAAAATTACAAAAATTACAAAAATTACAAAAATTACAAAAATTACAAAAATTACAAAAATTACAAAAATTACAAAAATTACAAAAATTACAAAAATTACAAAAAAAAACAAAAATTACAAAAATTACAAAAACTACAAAAATTACAAAAATTACAAAAACTACAAAAATTACAAAAATTACAAAAGTTACAAAAATTACAAAAATTACAATTATTGAATTTCAGATCAGTAACAAATGCAATACCTCGCACGCCCCGAGGAAGCAAAACCTCTGAGGAATAACAACCCCTTAAATTTGCGACTCCTGCACCGCAGCTTACCTTGCGCCTTACTCCTTTATTTTTTTTTTGTGAAACAAAGAAGGTCGTCCAAGACTTACCGCTATAAAATTGGAAAAGTTTTCTCCATCAAGTCTTACGCCGACGACGGGGTACACGTGTGAGAAGAAAAGAATAGGACCTGGGAAAATGTGGCTCACACAAGTTTTCGCAACCGCGAAGGCCAACCCATCTCTCTCTCTCTGGAGATAGGGGTGACGCAAAGTTAAAAGTTTGTTCGGCCTCTTACCGATGCAATGGTATTAAAAGGCCAAGTTCTAGCGCCAATTTTGAAGTTTGCTGCAACTTGGGTCCTGGAGGTCAAGTGGCTTTTCCGGCTATCGATTGAAAGTTGTGTGCTTTCGATTTTGAGATGTTGGTTCTAGATAAACTAGACTCTAGACTTAAATTGATTCTGAAATAACATGACTTTCTCAAAATGACATTTTAAGAAGCGATTGTTTTTCTTGAACTCCAAATGACAGTTCAGCCGCGCTGAACCACGAAACTGCCGGGGAACTCGAGCGTGTGATTCGAGAACGAGCCATTCATCTTAATTATCGCTGTCACGCATCGCGTCTTCCTCTCTCCTCGCGCGCTCTTCTTCTCTGAGAGATTCTAGGGGTCGCCGCAGCGATATATTGGGAAGTGTCGCGCAGCGACTTAAGCCGAAGGGTGCCGAGTTCTTAAAAAGCGAAGAAGAACACGCAGAAGCCGACGCTGATGGTTCGGTTTGATTGAGACTGACATTTCGGGAGTGCGCCTCACGTCGCTGTCGTTGAGTTTTAAGTTAGATAAACTGCTTAAGTAGCTTTTGTGGAAGTATGCCGAGTTTTGACAGCTACAAGACCCTTTAAAGTCTTCTCGGTCTTAGAACGTGCAGCTGTTTGTCCTGAGGCGGTTCCAGCCAGCGAGAGGAAAAAAAAAATTAATTTCGCAAATCACAACCGTTTTCGTAATTTGTCGGAGCGCTCCGGGCTCTCGAAATTACGCTAATTAGTCTGCACCGATTGCTTGCATCTGACTGTGGAATTTCTCCTCGGGATATTTTACAGGAGACAGCGTGTAAACGGGTTCTGCCCGTCATTAGCCAAATTGTTCGGCAAATTACGTGCACCTTTGCGAGGAATCGCTGCAGTTGGCGATTCATCACCGGGTCGCGCGCAAAACCCGCAGTCATAAAGATTAATTTCCATAAAATTTTAATTGCAATTCAATGTGCCTAATTAGCCGACCCCGGCCGGGGGTTAAATTTATTGTTAATTACGATTGTTCGACATAATTTCCGCTCTCTTTGGAGTGCGAGCGAGCGCGAAATGAGTCGGGAATTGGAGGGCGAACCTTTGACATCATGTTTCATCGAAATGGGCAATATCTGTTTAAACGAGGTGAAGACAGGGTCGCTAATTCCCGGCCATTACCGGTGTGACAATTGCGGTACTCGTAAAAAGTTGCGAGCGACCGACCCTATTATTTTGACCAAGGTGGCGAATTTGAGAAAATACCAAGCAAGCAGCCTAAACTGTCACTAATACACCTTTACTTTCGACGCATCGCTGTCATTGCGTTCTGCCGCTCTTCCGCCTACAAGCGTGCGTAGCATAGCGGTAAGAAGAGCAGATTCGAAACAAAGGTTTTGAGTTTGATTCCCGACTCGCAAGATTTTGTTTACAGTTGTTTGAACGATTTCTTGATTTGTAGCACGGAGAAAAATCAGTCCCGTAAATCGTGAATAAGCGCTCATGAAATTCGGAACCACAAACAAAGTGTTCAAATTTCATGGTACGTCTTAAAAAAAACGTACTATGAAATATGAACACCTGGTTCGTGGTTACGAAATTCCTAAACATTTGTACACAATTTTGTCAACTGATTTTTTTCCATGTAGTCAATTTCATCAATTGTTTTAGAGTAAACCGATCACTTCCAACGTAAAATTAAACTTTGGATATCATTTTACAGTCAAACTTGCAACGTCCGTCCCGTAACTGATCCTCCCGCTGAGCCACCTGTACGCGATCAAGTTTCAAAACAAGGTTCTTCTCGCGGAAAAAATGCGGGTCACAATTCGAACAACACTCTCGACGAATTCCATTACCAGGAAAACTTGTTTTGACAGGCCGGCCACCGAAATTTCTCTCTCTCTCTCGCTCCGCATCTCTGAGTATTTATAGTAAAGCCAAACGATTCACTCAGCGTAGAAAACAAGAAACAAAGTAAAGACCCGAAAGGTTGGCCCCGAAAACAGAGACATCTCCGGGACAGCTACTCTGTGTTTGTCTTCGGCAGCAAAAGTCGAAAATTAAGAGTGACGAAAAAAAAAAGAAGAAAACAAGCCACATTCATCATCGGCATTTAAAATTCTCGTTAATTGATTTAAGCTGTTATTTTATCACCTCTCACTTCCTTTCCCCGCTAGTTTTTGGGGTTGTTCTTTTTCGGTTGTTGTTATTTCAACGCGTGGAACTCTTTCGAGACACGGAGGGAAATCATCCTCGCTCCAAGTGAGTGGCTGGCTCGGTGGAATTCCAAAATTGTGGTTGCGCTACTGGAAGCATGCGTCGTTATGCTTGGATGATCATTAAAATGGGAAAATGAGACCGCACGCACACTTGTCCCCACACATGCGCCCACCATCAATCAATCCGCACGGTGCTTGAGCGCAGCAAATCTTGGGACACTGTGAGAAAAAATTGTGTGTTGATTGGTGAAATGGAACATGTCTTGTTGCAGAAAAAAAAAATCATATTTCAGAACAAATCTTGCTGTAGAGCAAGTAAACCGTAGTGCTCGGCAAGTTTTGTTGTGAAAAAGTTTTGTTCGGAAAGAGAATCTTTATAGAACATGTCATGTTGTTGAACAAATCTCGTTGCTCAGAAAGCCTTATCTAAACATGTCTTGTTATGAAGTAGACTTCTTATAAAACGTTTCTTGTTACAAGAACAAGCATTGTTGCAAAAACATGGCTTTTTGCAACACAAGTCTATTGCTGACCAATCTTGTGGCAGATTATGTTTTCCCGGGCAGACGGTAATAACAAAATTCATGCCATTTCAATAACAAATACTGTTAAAATAACAAAACGTGTTATGGAATATTCTTGCAAAATCCATTTTTGCATAAGAGTTTAGTAACAGTTTATGTTATCATAACAAAATATGTTATTGGTGTAATATTGGTTGAAAGCCAAAACAACTTTGAAATAACATTTTTTGTTATGGAAAATACCGCCAACTGTTATTGGGATGATCGGATTAGTTGTTAAAATAACAAAAAAGAATAACAAAGATTTGTTCGAAGAATAACTCAACATGTCATTAGTCTGTTATAACAATACCGTCTGCTCGGGTTTTAAGAACAGGGTTTGATTGTTGAAACGGAACAATTCTTGTTACAGAAAAAATCGTTGAAATTATCTTGGTGCAAAGCCTGCTAGCCGTAATGCACAGCAAGTCTTGTTGGAAAAAATACTTGTTTCCATGCTACGGAACAACTTTCGTTGCGATTGAGTCTTGTTGTAGAACATGTCATGTTACAGAACAAGTCTTGTTGTTGTAATAGCCTCATTTTTATTTTCTTAATACGAAACAAGACTTCTTGTATAAAAAAATACTCAAATTTTAATAAGTTGCAATATGGGTATCAAACGAAGCGGAATGTTGTATGGTTTTTTACATCATATGATTTTTTTTTTGGAAAGAACTCAAATTTTCACAAAGTACCGTATTTTTTTGAAAATAACACAGCGTAACAAAAAATATTTTTTTGTTATTAGCAGGACGATTCAAAAAACTCCCCGAGGGATCGGCTTCCTGAACACAATGCAACCTGGCCCATGTCTTAATTGTTACCCTAGCTCGAGATATTCAATGCAGAAGTTTTGCATATGAATCACCCCCCGTCGAAAAAATATTTTTTATTTTGTTTTCACTGTAACTTAAGTTCTATTAGGTCTTTTTAGATGCTTCTGGTGTCATTGGACGGTAAATTGTTAGAAAAACCCAAAATATAGTCCCGTTGGTCGGTTCCCGTAACCGGTTCCGGTGGAAATCCGGATTAATGGCCAAAATTGTGCGAAATCTTCAAAATTTTGAAATTTGTTGCTCTTTATGCGAAAAAAACATACTATTGCTTCAAACAATCAATACAAACTCAAAAACTGGTTTGTCCAAGCATATCCGAAGGTGTTTTATCGAAAATGTGGCCATTGAGAACCAGTTCTGGCCAATCCGGATCCGGAAACTAGAAAACATTTAAGCAGTTTTTTTTTTCAAAATTCCTATGTGTCAGACAATTTAGAAAAACAAATGTGGTGTTGAAGCATTTTTTGCTACTCTATATTTTCAGAATCCCAAAATATGGCCAAGGGGCCAATGGGAACCTGTTCTGACTGTCCCGGATCCGGGAAACAGTGGTCACATGACATTTTTATTGAATTTATTAAAAAGTTGTTTTAGTTACCAGAATTTCAAAATTCCTTGAAAAAAATCTGATTTTATTTATAGCCAGAATCAGAAATGTGGCCATCGGGAATCTATTCTAAATGTTCCGGATCATGAAACTAGTGGACACTTGACAATTTTATTTAAAATAAAAAAAATAAGTTTATTTTTTTTTAAATTAATCTAAATTTCATCAAAATCAGATTCAGACATGTAGCCAAATGGTTAACCGGACCCTGTTTATATATTCCGGATCAGGGAACCAGTGGACAAAATTCAAGATTCCTGGAAAACAAATCAGATCAGAAATTTGGTCGAGTGGCCTACCGGAACCTGTTTTAAATGTTGTTAAAATATTGTAAAATATTTTTATTAAGAAATTTTCAGGATTCCTTAAAATGAATCTGAATTTATTTAAAATCAGATTTATAAATGTGGCCAATGGGAACCTGTTCTAAAAAATCCGGATTAGGAAACCAGATGACACTTGACATTTTAATTAAATTTATTTAAAAAAAATACTGGATTTATAAGATTCCTGTAAAACATATGAATTTATTTAATATCAGATTCCGAAATGTTGCCAAATGGCTAATGGGAACCTGTTCTAAATAATTTGGATCAGGAAACCAGTGGACACTTGACAATATAATTAAATTTATTTAAAAAAAAACATATTCACCGGATTTATAAAATTCCTTGCAAAATTCTGAAATAATTAAAAATTATTTTGACAATTTAATTTCATTTATTTTAAAAACATAGTAACTGGATTTATAAGATTCTCCGAATTATCTGAATTTATTTAAAATCATTTTGAAATTTTAATTAAATTTATTTCTACTGGACTTAACAGATTCTTGGAAAAAAATCTGAATTTATTTAAAATCAAAATCAGAAATGTGGCCAAATTGCCAATTGGAACCTGTTCTAAATAATCCGGATCATAAAACCAGTTGACACTTGACATTTTAATTAAATTTATTTAAAAAAAAATTACTGGATTTATAAGATTCCTGTTAAAAAATCAGAATTTATTTAAAATTATTTTGACATTTTAGTTAAATTTATTTAAAAACATAGTTACTTGATTTATAAGAGTCCCTGAAAATTATGACTTTACTTAAAATTATTTTGACAATTTAAATTCATTTATTTTAAAAACATAGTTACTGGATTTATAAGATTCTTCGAAAAATCTGAATTTATTTAAAATCATTTTGAAAATTTAATTAAATTTATTTTAAAAAATAGTTACTGGACTTAACAAATTCCTGAAAAATCTGAATTTATTTAAAATCAGAATCAGAATTTAATTAAATTTATTTAAAATCAGAATCAGAAATAGGTCAAATGGCTAATGGGAACCTGTTCTAAATAATCCGGATCAGGAAACCAGTGGACACTTGACATTTTAATTAAATTTATTTAAAAAAGTTACTGGAATAATAAAATTCCTGTTAAAATAAAACAGATTTTATTTAAAATTATTTTGAAATTTTAATTGAATTTATTTAAATAAATAGTAACTGGACTTAACAGATTCCTGGAGAAAAACTGAATTTATTTAAAATCAGAATAAAAAATGTGACCAAATTGGAACCTTTTTCTAAATAATCCGGATCGTGAAACCAGTTGACACTTGACATTTTTATTAAATTTATTAAAAAAAAATACTGGATTTATAAGATTCCTGTTAAAAAAACAGAATTTATTTAAAATTATTTTGAAATTTTAGTTGAATTTATTTAAAGACATAGTAACTGGATTTATAAGAGTCCCTGAAAAAATCTGACTTTTCTTAAAATTATTTTGACAAATTAATCAAATTTATTTTAAAAACATGGTTACTGAATTTATAAGATTCTTCGAAAAATCTGAATTTATTTAAAATCATTTTGAAATTTTAATTAAATTTATTTCTAAAAATAGTTACTGAACTTAACAGATTCCTGGAAAAAATCAGAATCTGATGTGTGGCCAAATGGCCAATTGGAACCTGTTCTAAATAATCCGGATCATGAAATCAGCTGACACTTGACATTTTAATTAAATTTATTTAAAAAAAAAATACTGGATTTATAAGATTCCTGTTAAAAAAATAGAACTTATTTAAAATTATTTTGAAATTTTAGTTAAATTTATTTAAAGACCTAGTAACTGGATTTATAAAAGTCCCAGAAAAATTCTGACTTTACTTAAAATTATATTGACAAATTTATCAAATTTATTTTAAAAACATGGTTACTGAATTTATAAGATTCTTCGAAAAATCTGAATTTATTTAAAATCATTTTGAAATTTTTATTAAATTTATTTTTAAAAATAGTTACTGGACTTAACAGATTCCTGAAAAAATCTGTTTTTATTTAAAATCAGAATCAGAAATGGGTCAAACGGCTAATGGGAACCTGTTCCAAATAATCCGGATCAGAAAACTAGTGGACACTTGACATTTTAATTAAATTTATTTAAAAAAGTTACTGGAATAATAAGATTCCTGTTAAAATAAAACAGATTTTATTTAAAATGATTTTTGAAATTTCAACTGAATATATAAATAAATAGTAACTGAACTTAACAGATTCCTGGAAAAAAAAACTGAATTAATTTAAAATCAGAATAAGAAATGTGACCAAATGGCCAATTGGAACCTGTTCTAAATATTCCGGATCATGAAACCAGTTGACACTTGACATTTTAATTAAATTTATTTAAAAAAATACTGGATTTATAAGATTCCTGTTAAAAAACAGAATTTATTTAAAATTATTTTGACATTTTAGTTAAATTTATTTTTAAACATAGTTACTTGATTTATAAGTGTCCCTGAAAATTCTGACTTAACTTAAAATTACTTTGACAAATTAATCAAATTTATTTAAAAAAAACATAGTTACTGGATTTATAAAATTCTTTGAAAAATCTAAGTTTATTAAAAATCATTTTGCAATTTCAATTAAATTTCAATTAAATTTATTTCTAAAAATAGTTACTGGACTTAACAGATTCCTGGAAAAAATCAGAATTTATGTAAAATCAGAATCGGATGTGTGGCCAGATGGCCAATTGGAACCTGTTCTAAATAATCCGGATCATGAAACCAGTTGACACTTGACATTTTAATTAAATTTATTTAAAAAAATACTGGATTTATAAGATTCCTGTTAAAAAATCCGAATTTATTTAAAATAATTTCGACATTTTAGTTAAATTTATTGAAAAAACAAAGTTACTGGATTTACAAGAGTTCCGAAAAAAATCTGACTTAACTTAAAATTACTTTGACAAATTAATCAAATTTATTTTAAAAACATGGTTACTTAATTTATAAGATTCTTCGAAAAATCTGAATTTATTTAAAATAATTTTGAAATTTTAATTAAATTTATTTCTCAAAATAGTAACTGAACTTAACAGATTCCTGGAAAAGAAATCTGAATTTATTTAAAATTAGAATAAGAAATGTGGCCAAATGGCCAATTAAAACCTGTTCTAAATAACCCGGATCATGAAACCAGTTGACACTTGATACTTTAATTAATTTTATTTAAAAAAAAAATACTGGATTTATAAGATTCCTGTTAAAAAATCAGAATTTATTTAAAGTTATTTTGACATTTAATTAAATTATTTATTTAAAAACATAGTAACTGGATTTATAAGAGTCCCGGATAAATTCTGAATTTGCTTAAAATTATTTTGACAAATTTATTAAATTTATTTCAAAAACATGGTTACTGGATTTATAAAAAAAGCTAAGCTCATTTCTAGGCGTCCGAAGGTTATGTGTGGTGAGTCACTCAAAAACTCTTTTACGCAAATGGACCGACGTTTTACTTCCCCATCCGATAGAAGGCGTGATCAGGCAATTCTCGTCTCGAAAAATGCCACCGGGTCCGTCTGGGATTGAACCCAGGCCATACTGTGGTGAGAGGCAACTACGCTAACCACTGCGTCACTGGACCCGGCCCGGATTTATAAGATTCTTCGAAAAATCTGAATTTATTTAAAATCATTTTGAAATTTTAATTAAATTTATTTTTAAAAATAGTTACCGGACTTAACAGATTCCTGAAAAAATCGCAATTTATTCAAAATCAGAATCTAAAGTGTGGCCAAATGGCCAATGGGAACCTGTTCTAAATAATCCGGATTAGGAAACTAGTTGACACTTGACATTTTAATTAAATTTATTAAAAAAAAAATTACTGGATTTATGAGATTCTAATCTAATCTAATCTAATCTAATCTAATCAGACCCTAGCGCAGCCAATCTTTCGAAGGGATCCTGGAGAGTGCCTTAGGTTAGATGACGCCTAGCACTCTTCTTGTCATTTATTAACATTTGTAGTGCGCCATTGCATCGGAATGCATTGAAACATCACAAGCGTTAAAGCGGCCAGGCCTACGCCGTATCGCAGAGATGACTCGTAATTGGGTTGAGTTTGAGTACTGAGTGTTCGAACAACAACACAATTCTGAATCGACAGGGGAGGAAGAAGCGTGGGGACACACCACCATACGCTCCGAGATTTTAGTTGTATTCGTTGGGAGCACCATGCTAAGAAGGTTTGGTACTCCGGGACCCTCTGGGATGGGACATTGTATTTCCACGAATGCCCTGGACACTATTTGCCGTGGTTATAGCGCCACAACTCGCTCTCTGTATCAGTATTCCTAATTCCAGTCCACGCTCAACAAGTCGTAATGGCCTAGTGGTTAGCATTTTTGCTTACCAATCCAAAGGACGAAGGATCGAACCCCGCCTCGAGCGACTTTGATTTTTCGTTCATATTCATCATTTCAAATTTATGTGTTCTTAAACTTTCTCGTTGGGAGCAGATGGGAATCGAACCCAGAACCATTCGCTTACAAAGCGAACACCGTAACCATTCAGCCACGGCCGCTCCCCGCAGTTACTGGATTTATGAGATTCCTGTTAAAAAATCAGAATTTATTTAAAATTATTTTGACATTATAATTAAATTTATTCAAAAAAAAAAATATTTGACTTAATAAATTTCTGCAAAAATTCAGAATTTACTTTAAATCAGAATCAGTGGCCAACCGGAACCTGTTTTAAATGTTGTTAAAATGTTGTCGAATATATTAGTTAGGATATTTTCAAAACTCACTAGAATGAATCTGAATTTACTTAAAATCAGATAATTTCTGATTCTTATTTTAAATAAATCAAGATTTTCTGCAGAATTTTTGTAAGTAGTGTAATTATTTTTAAAATAAATTTAATTAAAATTTCAAAATGATATCAAATAAATTCATATGTTTTACAGGAATCTAATAAATCCAGTAACTATGTTTTGAAATAAAATTAATCATAATGTCAAAGAAATTTTAAATAAATTCTGATTTTAAAACAGGAATCTTATAAACCCAGTATTTTTTTTAAATAAATTTAATTAAAATGTCAAGTGTCATCTGATTTCCTAATCCGGTTTTTTTAGAACAGGTTCCCATTGGCCACATTTAAAAATCTGATTTTAAATAAATTCAGATTCATTTTAAGGAATCCTGAAAATTTCTTAATAAAAATATTTTACAATATTTTAACAACATTTAAAACAGGTTCCGGTAGGCCACTCGACCAAATTTCTGATCTGATTTGTTTTCCAGGAATCTTGAATTTTGTCCACTGGTTCCCTGATCCGGAATATATAAACAGGGTCCGGTTAACCATTTGGCTACATGTCTGAATCTGATTTTGATGAAATTTAGATTAATTTAAAAAAAAAATAAACTTATTTTTTTTTATTTTAAATAAAATTGTCAAGTGTCCACTGGTTCCATGATCCGGAACATTTAGAATAGATTCCCGATGGCCACATTTCTGATTCTGGCTATAAATAAAATCAGATTTTTTTCAAGGAATTTTGAAATTCTGGTAACTAAAACAAATGTCATGTGACCACTGTTTCCCGGATCCGGGACAGTCAGAACAGGTTCCCATTGGCCCCTTGGCCATATTTTGGGATTCTGAAAATATAGAGTAGCAAAAAATGCTTCAACACCACATTTGTTTTTCTAAATTGTCTGACACATAGGAATTTTGAAAAAAAAAACTGCTTAAATGTTTTCTAGTTTCCGGATCCGGATTGGCCAGAACTGGTTCTCAATGGCCACATTTTCGATAAAACACCTTCGGATATGCTTGGACAAACCATTTTTTGAGTTTGTATTGATTGTTTGAAGCAATAGTATGTTTTTTTCGCATAAAGAGCAACAAATTTCAAAATTTTGAAGATTTCGCACAATTTTGGCCATTAATCCGGATTTCCACCGGAACCGGTTACGGGAACCGACCAACGGGACTATATTTTGGGTTTTTCTAACAATTTACCGTCCAATGACACCAGAAGCATCTAAAAAGACCTAATAGAACTTAAGTTACAGTGAAAACAAAATAAAAAATATTTTTTCGACGGGGGGTGATTCATATGCAAAACTTCTGCATTGAATATCTCGAGCTAGGGTAACAATTAAGACATGGGCCAGGTTGCATTGTGTTCAGGAAGCCGATCCCTCGGGGAGTTTTTTGAATCGTCCTGCTAATAACAAAAAAATATTTTTTGTTACGCTGTGTAATCAAACTTTCATAGTTTAGCAATATGGGTATCAGACGAAGCGAAATTTGGTATGCACTTTTACAAAGTTTCTTTTGTAAAATACTAAAATTTTCTTAAAATGCCGTGTTTTTTTGAAAATACTCTGTTTTTTATTATTTGCAATACGGGTATCAAATGAAGCAAAATTAGGTGTGCATTTTCGCTTTATTTTGTTTTGTAAATTTTCACAAATTACCGTATTTATGTGAAAATACTAAAAATGTCACAATTCGTAATATTTGATAATCGATGCGGAATTTCTAATGCATTTTAAATTTATTTAAGTATTTTATTTTTTTGTAAAATGCTCAAATTTCGACTAATTACCGTATTTTTCGAAGAAACACTCATATTTTCATTATTTGCAGTATGGGTATCAAACGGAGCGTTTTTTTTTGTAAAATACTAAAATTTTCACAAAATACCATCATAAATTAGGCTGGTACAAATATTTATAAAAGTTTTTGTAACCCCCCACCTTTTTTAATTGGTCCGAAATACCAGCGAGCAAAAGCAATTTTTTTTTATCAAAAAACTTTAAAATTTGAATGGAATTCCAAATGCTGAAATCAATTCAAATGCATTCTCTTGCGTTTAGAATCATTTTTAAGCATGTTTGGGTTTATTCAAAAACCTTTCGAATTTCTGAAAAAAATCGATGTACATTATCGCAAAATATTTTTTTTTCTCTACAACATTGGTTTTCGTCAAATCTCGCATTTATTGCAAAAATTAATGATTGCAAAACAACTAAACTAGTGTAAAATGTATTTTAAAACACCTTTTTTCATTCATTTCTTGAAACTATGGTTTGTTATTTGAATTTTATTTTTATATTAAAATTCAAATGTTTTAAATTTCTTTCAGAACATAGTTTGATTAAAAAAACTTATCTTCCAAACAAATGAAGCAAGTTTTCTGGCGGAACAAGTGTTTTTTTCTGACTCTCAACATTAAATTTTCTTTTGCAAATTAAATCATGTGTCAGAACAAGTCTTGTTCCAGAACAAATCTTGTTCCAGAACAAGTCTTGTTGCAGAACAGGTCTTGTTGCAGAACAGGTCTTGCTCCAGAACAAGTCTTGTTGCAGAACAGGTCTTGTTGCAGAACAGGTCTTGTTCCAGAACAAGTCTTGTTGCAAAACAAGTCTTGCTCAGAACAAGTTTTGTTACAGAACAAGTTTTGTTACAGAACAAATCTTGTTGCAGAACAAGTCTTGTTGCAGAACAGGTCTTGCTCAGAACAAGTTTTGTTACAGAACAAGTTTTGTTCCAGAACAAGTTTTGTTACAGAACAAATCTTGTTGCAGAACAAGTCTTGTTGCAGAACAAGTCTTGTTGCAGAACAGGTCTTGTTCCAGAACAAGTCTTGTTGCAAAACAAGTCTTGCTCAGAGCAAGTTTTGTTCCAGAACAAGTTTTGTTGCAGAACAAGTCTTGTTTCAGAACAAGTCTTGTTCCAGAACAAGTCTTGCTGCAGAAAAAGTCTTGTTCCAGAACAAGTCTTGTTCCAGAACAAGTCTTGTTTCAGAACAAGTATTGTTTCAGAACAAGTATTGTTCCAGAACAAGTCTTGTTGCAGAACAAGTCTTGTTCCAAAACAAGTCTTGTTGTAGAACAAGTCTTGTTGCAAAACAAGTCTTGTTCAGAACAATTCTTGTTACAGAACAAGTCTTTTTACAGAACAAGTCTTGTTACAGAACAAATCTTGTTACAGAACAATTCTTGTTGCAGAACAAGTTTTGTTGCAGAACAAGTCTTGTTTCAGAACTAGTCTTGTTCCAGAAAGAGTCTTGTTGCAGAACAGGTCTTGTTCCAGAACAAGTCTTGTTTCAGAACAAGTCTTGTTTCAGAACTAGTCTTGTTCCAGAAAGAGTCTTGTTGCAGAACAGGTCTTGTTCCAGAACAAGTCTTGTTTCAGAACAAGTCTTGTTCCAGAACAAGTCTTGTTCCAGAACAAGTCTTGTTCCAGAACAAGTATTGTTCCAGAACAAGTCTTGTTGCAGAACAAGTCTTGTTCTAGAACAAATCTTGTTCCAGAACAAGTCTTGTTGTAGAACAAGTCTTGTTGCAAAACAAGTTTTGTTCAAAACAAGTCTTGTTACAGAACAATTCTTGTTACAGAACAAGTCTTGTTGCAGAACAAGTCTTGTTCTAAACTTATCTTATTCAAGAACAAGTCTTGTTCCAGGACAAGTCTTGTTCCAGTACAAATCTTGTTATGTGAATAAGTTGCTGTTTCAGTTACAACCCAGTTTTACACTTCAAGGTGTGTTTCTTTAGCACTTTCAATATTTTTTCCCAGTTAAAAATCTGAGCTTGCTTTTCAATAGTGTCACCCAATCCCAAATCGGCTCCCCGAAAAAGATTGAAAGCGCGCTCGGGATTATCGTCTCATCCAACCTCGAAATAACTTGCTACTAATTAATTGCCTTTCCCATTTTCCGCCACACAGAGCAAAGGAAAACCTTTCATTCGTCGTAGACGCAGCCGTCGTCGTCGTCGTCACAGAGCCATTGTTAATTACCGAAAATAGACAAATTACTTGTCAGACGCGATGCGATGCGATCTCGGGAAGGGGAAATTGTTTTTTCTTCTCGAAACCATGGATTTTGGGGTTCGGGGTTTTCTGGTTTATTTATCTGGACCAGTAGGGAGGGATGCTGTGTTGTTTCTCTTTTTTTATTGGTTCGGCTCGTTTTGGGTGCGTAAATCTGTGGTTTTTGGTAGAAAGTTTCCAGGAAGGGTTGTCAGATTAGGCCAAACTTAAGGCACTCTGGAATCATCGATAGCTGTAAGAAATCATTACCAATACGTAGAATTAAACAATTATTCCTCTCATAACTTTCCTCGAAGCTCGTAAACCATTTCAGCCAACGAGTCTGGCAACGATGCCGCATCATTACGACACAGATAATGTTCTAGCACCACCTACTCCCAGCCCTCCCTCGAAACATAATCTATGCGCTCCACCGAGAATGTAGAAGACACTAAAACCGGCAACATTTGTCTGACTGTTTTTGGAAATGGGCCGTAACGAGCATTCCGACATTGCCGCAGCTCAGAGCAGAGCAGACACCTCGAAGAAATGTCTTAATTTATGGCTCACCACCGCCGCCAGGCGAAAAACAGTGACAAGTGGGCCCGTCGTATCGTGGCAAGTGCAGAATTCTGGATTTCGGGACCATTTATCTCTGGCGAGAGGCGAAGATGATGTGACCTGTCACGTCAGCCAGCGCTGCCGACGCAGAACTTGAAGGTTGCAGAGGTCGCAGATAAAAAAAACTTGCTTCATTTTCATTTTGATGGAAATTTATTAAAGAAAAAAAATGGACGTGGAAAGGTTGCTGGAAACAGGAATTCGTTACGGGTTTTGGTAGGCTGAAGTTGGGGTGAACCTGCTCGGTAATCCGATGTCCTCGCTGGTTGAGATATTGGAATATTGAGGGGACTTGACGCAGGCGGGGGAAAAACAACACAAGCCGACCGCAAGATAGTGATCTCACACATTTCCATTCTAATTTGGGAAATCATCTAAATTCTAGTTTGAAGGGGTTCACCCCTTTTACGCAAGCTGACAAGTTTTGGGAGGGAAATGCGGTTGATGAGATAGATCGATGTTGTGATAAGTCTCTTGAATTAAGGTCATCTGTTCGAAAAATGCATCAGCGATAGTGATGAAATCTGAATAAATAATTTTTTTTCCGAACTGTGGTTGATTAAAAAATTGCAGAGTTTTACTTAGAACTAAAGACCTTCATTTTTTTTCAAACTCATGACAATTTCCTCAATTTCTTCAGGTTATGCAATTTGAATCGATTATAAATTAAAAGTCCAAGTGGTGATTTTTGTCTCACAATAGCCAGTGAAGAATTGCTTTCCAATTTCATCAATTATTTATCAAATGCCCAACTGGCGATTCTTGTCTCACAATAGCCTTTCCAATTTAATCGACTATTAATTAAGTGTCCAAGTGGTGATTCTTGTCTCACAATAGCCAGTAAAGAATTGCTTTCCAATTGAAATCGATTATCAATTAAGTGTCCAAGTGGTGATTCTTGTCTCACAATAGTCAGGAAAAATTGCTTTCCTTTTTCATCGATTATAAATTAAAAGTCCAACTGGTGATTCTTGTCTCACAATAGCCAGTGCAGAATTCCTTTCCAATTTAATCGACTATTAATTAAGTGTCCAAGTGGTGATTCTTGTCTCACAATAGCCAGTAAAGAATTGTTTTCCAATTTCATCAATTATTAATTAAATGTCCAAGTGGTGATTCTTGTCTCACATTAGTCAGTGAAGAATTCCTTTCCAATTTAATCGATTATTAATTAAGTGTCCAAGTGGTGATTCTTGTCTCACAATAGCCAGTAAAGAATTGCTTTCCAATTTCATCAGTATCAATTAAATGTCCAAGTGGTGATTCTTGTCTCACAATAGCCAGTAAAGAATTCCTTTCCAATTTCATCGATTATTAATTAAGTGTCCAAGTGGTGATTCTTGTCTCACAATAGCCAGTAAAGAATTGCTTTCCAATTGAAATCGATTATCAATTAAGTGTCCAAGTGGTGATTCTTGTCTCACAATAGTCAGAATTCCTTTCCAATTTCATCGATTATTATTTAAATGTCCAACTGACGACTCTTGTCTCACAATAGTCAGTGAAGAATTCCTTTCCAATTTCATCGATTGTTGATTAAATGTCCAAGTGGTGATTCTTGTCTCACAATAGCCAGTGAAGAATTGCTTTCCAATTTCATCAATTATTAATTAAATGCCCAAATGGTGATTCTTGTCTCACAATAGCCAGTGAACGATTGTTTTCCAATTTCATAGATTATTATTTAAATGTCCAAGTGATGATTCTTGTCTCACAATAGCCAGTGAACGATTGCTATCCAATTTGATCGATTTTTGGTTAAATGTCCAAGTGGCTGTTCTTGTCTCACAATAGTCAGTGAAGAATTCCTTTCCAATTTCATCAATTATTAATTAAATGCCCAACTGGCGACTCTTGTCTCACAATAGCCAGTGAACGATTGTTTTCCAATTTCATCAATTATTAATTAAATGTCCAAGTGGTGATTCTTGTCTCACAATAGCCAGTGAAGAATTCCTTTCCTATTTAATCGACTGTTAATTAATTGTCCAAGTGGTGATTATTGTCTCACAATAGTCAGTGAAGAATTCCTTTCCAATTTAATCGACTATTAATTAAGTGTCCAAGTGGTGATTCTTGTCTCACAATAGCCAGTGAAAGATTGCTTTCGATCCAAGTTCTGATTTGTTGGTAAAGAGGCTAATTTTAAATACGAACTTTTTCAAATGCCATTGTCGATCAATACTGCCAACTTCAGCTAAAAATGACCAACGAGTGGAAATTTTCCCAAGCTGGTTTGCTAAATTCCCACTTCCAGCAAATCATTCCAATCGAAGAAATTCCTTCCCCTATCGTCGCTGCCATTATTCTTCGAATCAATAAAAAGAGTCGCACGACAGAAAATCAACAAACAGTAAACACATCTCCATTTCCCGCTCATCGAAGCAAAAAACCGGGCGCGTGAAATGGAGCTGAGCGAACGCGTCTTCATCATGATCTGAAACGCTTCTTCACTTTACACAAGGGTCAAAAGGCTATCGGAGCTTCTCGATTGATGTAGATTCGCCGGCGTCAGACTCTTGAGTTAACCTAGAAGTTGCTCGCCAAGATGAACTCATTGACGCGCTGATGTTGCTTGATTTGGAATCGGTTTGCCGCTCGAACTCACAATCGAGTGCTTCCCAATAAATTAAAGCTAAATTAGATTGAAATTGCGAAGATAACAATCACTCCGGTCTGGCCGGGGCACCATTTCTCAATCCCAGGACGGCGCATCTTGATTGACAGATCGTCCTCATCGAGATTGACCCCTCGACCCGCGACCCTTCCTCCGCGAAGTTCTTCCCCGAGCGCAGCGAGTAATAAATTGTTCCCCAGGAAAATTTATTCCACTTGGGACACGCCAAAGACGACGACGACCGTCTTTACGGAAAATTTCGCGGAAACCGTCCCCGAAAAAAGAAGGGCGCAGAACTTCGACCTTATGCAAATTGTACACTTCTTCGCGCTCTTCGTCTTTTTCTTCTTCTTTGGTTCCAAGCAGTGAACAGGTCCCACCCGGACAAAAAGTTCCCACGATTTCCGGCCGGCCTTAAAGAAGGTCAGCAACCGCCGTATCGCAGCGAGTTCGGAGGGACTCGAGAACCTCTTCAGCTTCAACAGCATTCAGAGCTGGAGTGGTTCGATTTGTCACACTTCTTTCATAGCAGCCAGCGGCTGGTCGTTTTGTGAGATTGCAGGTTGGCAAGCTGTTGACTACGTGATGAATTCGTCATAACTCGTTGACAAGGAGGTTTGAGAGGGGACTTGGAGTTGGGAACTCAAGATAAAGGTAAACTCTTTGTAAATGAAGAAAAAAAAACCATTTAGTAATCATTTTTCGAGTAGAATTTACTTGAAGCCGTTTTTGCAAGTACACAATTTTTCATATTTTTCTGTATAAGTATCATCAAAAGGAAAATGTTCATTGACTTGCAAAACCATGCGTACATTCAATAATTCGGAATTTGCTTCCACTATCCACTTTGGAGAGACGAATGCATTCCATAAGCTTTTTTGAATCTGTCATTTCAAGGCTCGGGGTGGCTTTGCAGCAATCATGAGCAATTTTTTTACAAATTTATTTAATTTTTTAATTTTTATGAAACTTTCATGTGCACCTTTTCTATGACCTAAGAAGACATTTTGCATCATTAGCTCGGTAATACAAGTCTCCAAAAAGGGATTGGACATACAAAATATATGTACAAAAATCTGAGAAAGGATTTTTGATCTGATCTAGTGTCTTTGAAAAAGTTGTTTATTGCTTAGAACTTTCAAGAAAAAAAAGTTACACTTTAACAAAATACTATTTTTCCAATTCGACTTTTTACACAAAATATTTAATTTTTGATAAAACATATATATTTATAGTAAAGATCTAATGTGTTTTTATATTGAAATGAATTTAATTTATGTTTTTTTTTGTTCAAACTTTTCGCCATACAATTTTGGCAGCTGTCCATACAAAAATGGTACGTAATCATTCGAAGATCTGTAACTTTGGAAGGAATTTCTGATCATTGGTGTCTTCAGAAAACTCATCAATGACTATTCAGAAAAAATAGGCACATACATTTTTTTCGGCCGATTTTTAAATTGACTTTTTTCACTGAAATTCAATTTTCTAAAAACTTTTTGTTTAATATTTTGATTTTTTTTTAAATGCTTTAGACAAAAAATTTGCCGTCGAGTTCTGAATTTTTATATATTTTTAACTTTAGTTTTTAATGTATAATAAAATTGCAATCGAAAGTCCTTCGCAGATTTTTTGATAAAATGCAAACATAAAATTTAATTCAACTGTAAAAAAACCCGTTTTTGTTTTTTTGTTTTTATTGTGTCCATGATTCGTTCAAAAAAGTTCAGAAACCTTCCAATAAAATTGCCTAGGAGACATTGAAGATTGGATCTCGGGTTGCTGAAACACAGCGAATTAAAATAAAAAGAAATAAGATAATTTAAGTTTTTTAAGTCTCATCGAAACATTCCCTCATTTTATAATGCCAATATCTCAGCAACTAATGGTCCTATTTTCAATGTTGTAAAATTAAACATTTGTGAAATTTTATGATCTTTTTGAAAAAAAAATATTTTCCAAATTTTGAAATAAGTGATCATTAGTTCCAAAGATTCTTTAAAAAAATATTTCAGGAGTGGACAATCATAGACAACTTTAAAAAAAACGAAACACGGGAATTTTGCAGTAAAAACATAAGTTTGAGTGACAGTGCACTTTACAAAAATTGAGAAGATCAGGAAATTTCCTGCAAATTTGCTTAACCCTCTACAACCCACACCGCCTTTAGGCAAGCTTTGATCAAAAATTCACTTTAAAATATTTTTTGCAATTCCGTCGTAAAACTACTTACTTTTCCTGTCATTCTTGAACGACGAAACAGCCTACTTTTCTGTACCAAAAATAATAGAATCAAATAGTAACCCTTTTCAAAACAAATGCTGAAACATTCTACTTCTACATTCTATTTTTGTAATATTCGAGACTCTGCCTCTATGCTGTTAATATCATGAAAAATGGTAATGGTATCTTTATACTACAAATAATGTGAAAAACAAGCAAAACATTGAAAAAGTGACCGTAAAAATAAGAAAAATAGGGAAACAATAATTAAAAGAAATGATACAACTAGCCAAAAACTTTCCAAAACAAATATGAACTCAACAAGATAAATGCAAAATAAAATTCAAAACATGAAATAAGAAAAATATATAGCAAAAGAAGTTAAGTTTTTCGTAGAACAAAAATTGCTTAAAATGACCTCCTGAACACGGTTAAAATAAAACTTAAAAAAATGTGGGCATTAGAGGGTTAAAAGACATTCAGGATTGGGCCAATGATTGCTGGGATAAATCTTCTGAAAGAAAAGCAAAAAGGAAAAATGAGGTTTTTACGCATCACAAAAAACAAAAAGCGTCGATTTTTTTAGTGACGATAACTCAGCAAATAGGTTGTCAGAAAATTAAACTTTTGTGAAGTTTTCTGTTCTCTCGACATTAATTGCAAAATTTTCATATCGAACCTAACATTTAAAAAAAGGCCTGAAAACATTTAGTTTAAAACTTAGGAAATACAAGATTCAACTTTTTTTTGTTTTTAAAGAAATTTTTGATAAAATCGGCCTTAACATTAAAAAAGGCCTTGAAACATTGAGTTTCGAACTTTGGCAATATAAGATTAAATTTAAAAGATTTTTTTTTATTTTCTGATAGTTTTATTTTCAGATATTGAAAATCAAACGCATATTTTTTTGTTAAGCAAATTTTGTAAGAATTTTTTTTATATGACTTTTACAAGTAAAAAAATCAAGTATTTAACAAAAAAATAAATAATGTGTTGCTGTAACGTGAAAACGGTACAAGATACCATTTTTAAGCATTTGATTTGACATCAAGAAAAATAATCTAAAAAGTACACACAAAGTTTCATTTGATTGAAACAAATGAAAATATAATTATCGTTGTCAGAAGTCTCAGAGAATTGCACTTATGAACAACCGAAAATTTAAAATTTTAAGATTTTATGATTTAAGATGAGCAATTCTCTACGAAATCGGTCTTTTTTCTTCAATTTTAATTTTTGTATTTTTTAATCCGGCTGAAACTTTTTTGGTGCCTTCGGTATGCCCAAAGAAGCCATTTTGCATCATTAGTTTGTCCATATAATTTTCCATACAAATTTGGCAGCTATCCATACAAAAATTATTTGCAAAAATTCAAAAATCTGTATCATTCGAAGGAATGTTTTGATCGATTTGGTGTCTTCGGCAAAGTTGTAGGTATGGATAAGGACTACACTGAAAAAAATGTTACACGATAAAAAATTTGGTGATTTTTCTTTAACTTTTTGATACTAAAACTTGATTTGCGAAAAACACTATTTTTATTTTTTTTTTATTTTTTGATATGTTTTAGAGGACATTAAATAACAACTTTTCAGAAATTTCCAGGTCGTGCAAAAAATCTTTGACCGAGTTATGATTTTTTTTAATAAATACTGATTTTTTCAAAAAATCGAAATATTGGTCCAAAAAATTTTCAACTTCATTTTTCAATGTAAAATCAAATTTGCAATCAAAAAGTACTTCAGTGAAATTTTGATAAAGTGCACCGTGTAATTCAAATCTATTTTTAGGTGACTTTTTTGAAAATAGTCGCAGTTTTTCATTTTTTTTTAAATTAGTGCATATGTTTGCCCACTTTTGAAAAAAAAAAATTGAAAAGCTGAGAAAATAATCTATATTTAACTTTTTGAACTTTGTTTGATACGACCCTTAGTTGCTGCGATATTGCCATGCATAGGTTTAAAAACAGGAAAATTGATGTATTCTAAGTCTTACCCAAAAATCTCACCATTTTCTAATGTCGATATCTCAGCAACTAATGGTCCGATTTACATATTAAAATATGAAACATTCGTGAAATTTTCCGATCTTTCCGAAAAAAAATATTTAAAAAAAATTAAACCAAGAATAACATTATAAAAGGGCCAAACATTCAATATAACGCCCTTTTATAATGTTAGTCTTGGTTTAAAAAAAATTAAAAATATAGAGAATTTTCTCAGCTCTGCAAAAATATTTTTTCAAAAGTGGGCAAACATGTGCATTAATTTAAAAAAATGAAAAACTGCGACTATTTTCAAAAAAGTTACATGAAAATGGCCTTAACTTGAAAACGGTGCACTTTATCAAAATTTCAGTAAAGTACTTTTTGATTGCAAATTTGATTTTACATCGAAAAATGAAGTTGAAAATTTTTTGCGACCAATATTCGATTTTTTGAAAAAATCAGTATTGATTAAAAAATTCATAACTCGGTCAAAGATTTTGTGCACAACCTGGAAATTTCTGAAAAGTTGGCTTTGATGTCCTCTAAAACATATCAAAAAATGAAAAAAATAAAAAAATAGTGTTTTTTTTTGCAAATCAAGTTTTAGTGACAAACAGTTAAATAAAAAATCACCAAAAAAAATTTTACCGTGTAACATTATTTTCCAGTGTAGTCCGTATTCATACCCAGGGGTGTGCTTATGGGTAGATTTGAGTAGATGACATCTACTTAGCTGTTTGCAAAAATTTATTTATTTTTTAAGGAAAAATATTCAAGTTAAACGATATTTTTGACCATAAAAGGGCTTGCACCAAGTTTCACCAATTTCTTGGCTCAATTTTGAAGCGCCCTTTTCTTTTTTTCAAGTCATATGCACTCTTTCTGGAAAGTCAACCAAACATTTCAGTGTTCCAAGGTAGTGCTGTCGCAGTCAGTCGCAAAATCGCCAAGTCGAGGAGCGATATTTTTTAAATTATGTTTGTCTGAAGGCGCCCCTAGGATTTAAAAAATTGTATTAAAATTCTCAATATGAAAATTTGACTGGAGGCGCCCCTACGACTTAAAAAATTGTATTGATATTCTCAATATGAAAATTTGACTGGAGGCGCCCCTACGACTTAAAAAATTGTATTGATATTCTCAATATGAAAATTTGGCTCGAGGCGCCCCTACGACTTAAAAAATTGTATTGATATTCTGAATATGAAAATTTGACTGGAGGCGCCCTTATGGCTGAAAAAAATTGAACAGGGGTGTGCTTATGGGTAGATTTGAGTAGATGACATCTACTTAGCTGTTTGCAAAAATTTATTTATTTTTTAAGGAAAAATATTCAAGTTAAACGATATTTTTGACCATAAAAGGGCTTGCACCAAGTTTCACCAATTTCTTGGCTCAATTTTGAAGCGCCCTTTTCTTTTTTTCAAGTCATATGCACTCTTTCTGGAAAGTCAACCAAACATTTCAGTGTTCCAAGGTAGTGCTGTCGCAGTCAGTCGCAAAGTCGCTAAGTCGATGCGCGATCGCTGCGCGATGGTTTGTTGTTTGTTTTATTTAAATTTAGCTTTGTCACTCTTGCGATGCATAAGTTTTTTTTATTTGACTAAATGATTTTTGGTTGTTGTGGGCACGCAACTATATGTTTCCCCAAGAGCGAGAGAAGCCGACTCGCTCACCAAAATGTATCATATTTGGACCAATGATTTCAAATGACTTTCTCAGATTGAAGGAGTAAGCCTACCCTTCAGGTGAATCGATACTCCGAATTGGTAAAAATGTTGGAGCTCGTTTTAAAAGCACAATCGCATTGATTTATTTTTTACTTGTTTGGAAGTGCGCAAAATCTAATTCGTCATTCATTTGCGTAATGCGTTTTATTTTTTTGGCACGATCATCAATGTTTATGAAAACATTATCATCTTTCATATTGTAAATACGTGCTATTCATCCTTTAATTCTGTGCTTACAGTATTTAACGGTGTAGCATTCTTGAACAACCACTTCGCAGCAACAGCCTCACAGGGCATGCAAACCTTATGCATCGCTTTGTCAACATGTTTCCAACAGATGACTTGTGTAGGCTGACTTACTCTTTGTATCCTCTAACAGAGGATGATTTTTGACGGGTAGAGTTTTTTGGAACATTTACTCCGAAGCTTTGAAAAAAAGAAAACTTTTGAAATCAGTACCATTAATATTAATTTTTTTATTGCTGTTTTATTTTTTGATGAAAGAGATCTTCGCTTCTGGTTAAGGTTTTTTTCGAAGTGATAGGGACTCAAAATAAATCGCTCTATGTGGCAACTTTATTCTAGTAGAGGACTTTACTAAGTGATTTCGTTTACTTTATAGATCGAGAACTGATATGGGAAATGAAACATAGTTTGATTTTAATTAAGTCATACACTGCCCACCATTGAAAAAACGGCTAATATCCACTTTTGGCAAAAATGAGATATTAGCACCAGGTGGTAGAGGATGTTCCAACGCATCTCCTGGAACTTGAATTTCACTGAAATAGTGTTTAGACTTGGCTGCCGATGCGAAAAACCAAACGGCTAATATGCCACTCTTATGGGAAATTGCCTAGACGGAGATTTTGTGACAAACTCTAAAACGCGTTTTTCTCGGAATACTTGATTTGGCATAATAGCCGAATTTTCAATTATGGGCAGTACAGTGTACAATGAACACGGTGTGATTTTTTAGAGTTCTCCGAGATAAATAAGGTAGGTCTGATATTTTGCACCTTGTAAGAAAGTCTATTTCCCGAAATTTTGAGGGGTAAATTGAAATATAATATTTAGCCCCAAGTGCAACTTTTTCTAAGAATCTCAGAATTTTATAACGATCTTATCAGATTTTTCTTTGGAAAGTCACTGAAAATTGATTGAAACAATATGCTTATTATATTTTTTAAGCACTTTGGCTACTGAATCGTAAAAAAGATATACGTCGCATCTCGCGGCGTCCGAGACACCATTTGATTATGCTGGGATCGATTTTTCGAAAAAATGCCAAACTTTTAAGGTCTGTACCGTTGTTATAGATACCAAAAGATGTGCAAGAATCGGGCCTACACGCCAGTGATGTTGAAAAAAGCGCTTCAGTGGCCAAAGTGCCTTAAAAAATTACATTTTTGAAAAAAAAATCTTTTTACGGGTTAAATCCCATTTAAAATTCAAATGCAAAGCACCAGCTCCTGTTACATCCAATCAAGCTCATATTTGGGATTTGAGCTCAGTATTTTTGTTACATCCTAATACATATACATAATCTATGCAAATTGCACATATTCTTCTAAATTATCTAATTTGATTCCACTTTGTATAATCTAGACTTTATCAATTAGATCTCTAAGAACAATTTTCGGAACAAGTTCTCATAATAAAATATCAGTATTTGTTCGTTACTAGCTGAGATATGCGAATTTCGCTTAGTTACACAATAGGAAGCGTTAACTGAGACATTTTGAATGCTCATATTTATTTTTTTAAAGAAATAAAATAAAATTTTGATATCAATTTTTTGTCTCAATAAAGCAATGCCGTTAAAAGTAACGATAATTGCACATAATATAATTTCATAATTTTCTTAACTTTTTGGTACATTTTTTTAAATTTTCAAAAAAATAGTAATGAAAAACTCAATTTTATTTTATTCATTTCGATTTATTGTTCTTATAACCATTCAGTTCGCCTGAAAATTTCATATCAGAGTATAAATATTTCAAAAAATATTAGTTTCTGAAGCTTTCACAACTGGAATCTTGTTTATTCGTTGAGCAACAAAAATTACGATATTATGAAATGAAAATTAACTATTATAATTCTGGTTAGTTTTTTAAACAAATATTGTTGTTATATCATTTGAAACTTAGGTATCCTGTTCTGCCAAGATCAAATTATGTTTTTTTACGGTTTTGTTTACCATGGCCAAATTGGATGAAAATTGAAAAAAAAATATGAATTGATGTCTCAGAGAGGGTCATTAAAAATTAAAAAAAAAAATGGCAAATTTGTTAAAAAGTGTTAACAGTTTAATATCAAGAAAAAAAAACTTGAGCTAACAAGGGCGTAAGAGATTTAATATGAACTGAACTACTTTTATTGCTATGAAAATTCTTTTAGACGAAATCATTTATTAAGCTGAATCATTAAAAAAAACTACTTCGTATTATGTAGAAAATGATTTATGAAAATGATATTTCAAGTGAAAAAGCTGATATTTAAGGTGAATTCAATGCTTATCTATTTATTCATGAGCTCAAAGAAGTAAGATTTGTTCAAGAAAAAAGATTTGCCAACAAATCCATATTTTCTTCATTATTTTTTATTTTCATTTCAACGTCGTCTCAATATTATTCTTTATCATATTCTCTCAAACTGTTCACAGAGCCATAATGTATAGCAATGTTATGGTTTTGAAGCATGGATTCATTTTACTCGCCGTCAAAAGACTGTGATTGGAAAAATATCACTGCAAAAAAAAATTTAAAATTTACCGTTTCCCGGGAATTTTGTAACTCTGGGAAATTGGACGCTTTAAGTAATACTAAATCGCATCAGATTATTCTATTGAGAGCTAGTCAATCTGTTTTCTCCGATTTGATTGCAAAGATAAAGTTCAAAAGCCATACACTGAAATAAAAAAAAAGTACGAAATTCCTTTATTTTAAGAATTCTGCCTCCTTTCCTTATTAAGTAATTGTGTTTTTCGGATAACTGAATAAGGATTTTTTTATATGTTATTTTCAAGTTGGGACCATCCATAAACCACGTGGACACTTTTTGGGAATCTGTTACCTCCACCACCCTCCCCCCTCCCCTTGTGGACAATTGTCCATACAAAAAAAAACTTTTTTGTATGGATCATGGACAATCACTAGGGTTAGTGAATTTTCACGATTTCGCGGACAGCGTGAAATTCGTGAAATTTGGAGATTTCCGTGAAATCCCGTGAAATTTATCAATTATCTCAAATTAATTAATTTAAATAACAACATAATAAATATTTCATTCATAAAGACTTTTTAAGTAAATTTTATTGGTTTTCAATTGAAAAGCGTGATATAAACCATTTGAAGAATTGTTAGCAAAACATAAATTAACATGAAATTGATACAACATTTATTGAAAAGTTAATGCTGCGAATGATTAAATGATGTTAACAAAAATCAGTCAAAGAAGAATATATATGCTCGGAATTTATTTTTTATTAATTTTGTCTTTTTCTACCTAACCCTTGTTAAAATTGACTTATATTGTGATTTTTTTTAAGATTGCCCAAATTTTTTTTAAATGTATTAATTTATTTTTAAGAAATCAATTAAATGCAAACAATCATGCAAAAGTAACATTCAGTAAAAATAGTCAATGATATAACCGGAGGAGCAAAAAAAGAATAGATTGAAAAATGTCGTCGCCATCAGAGTATAGAAAAATATTGAGCAAATAGATTGCTATTTTCTTGATACTCTAAATAATAGTTTATCAATTTCTCTTAGGAAATTAACTGAATTTAGAAAAGAATTGATTCGCCGTAATAACAATTTAACTATTACTTAATTTAAAATTTGAAAAATAAAATTTTAAAAGAAGTTGAAAGAATCAAGCTTGGATTATTCACGATTAAATTAACAGTTTTTTTATCTTTAAAGTCACCTTTTGAGAACATTTCAGATTTTTTCTGAGTTCTGTTCAATTTTCACGATATTTGATTATTTGGGTGAATAGTTCCCGTGGAAGTTTTTTGTTTTGTTTTCTATTCTGATTTTGAATAAAATTTTGAAGATTTCGTTACAGATTAAGTTATTTTTGCCTATCGATTTTTAATTTGATTTTTGAAAAAAGTCGCAAAACAGTTTTTCCAATTGTTAGATTGTTTTGTCAAATTTAACCTTGATATGAAATTTAATAAAATGTAAAAAGATAAAATAGTAGCAAATCAGCGAAATCTGTTTAGTTATAAAAGTCGAACATTCAAAAAGCAGCTCAATGAATGACAAAACGCATGGCCTACATTTTCATTTCAAAATATATATAGAGCCCATCCATAAACCTAGTGGATTTTTCATTAAATATTTAAGTAAAAGTTTTTTTGTGTCACGTTCCAATTAAGTTAAGATTCTATAAGTTTATTGAAAAATAATATATAATAAAGCTTAAAAAGTAGGTTCTGTTAGTTTAACATAAGATTTTTATAGTTATTTTAATATTTTTTACGATCCGTGAATTTTGGTGCTTTGGAATTAAGGTCCCCGTGAAATTTGCGATTTTTGAGCGTGAAAAATCACTAAGCCTGACAATCACCATACCCTCCTAAAGTGACCACGTGGTTTATGGATGGTACCGTTCAAGTCATTCCAGGCATGTTCATGACAAATTTGATAAATATGAATGTGTCTATCAATTTCATGTGATTTTTCCATAGAAATATACATTAAAAATATTCATTCAGAAATTTACTTAAAAAATATTCACTTTTATCTTAGATTTGTTCTCCGAAACTTACCGTGGATCTGGATACCCTGTTAATATATAATTCTGACTTCTGGATTGAATACGCGAGAGTCAGTTTTTATTATCAATTCCAAAATGGATCAAATTTAATTATGTGTAGATAGAGTTATCATTTATGATAGGTGCGACCTTAAAAATTTTAAATAACTAAAAGATTCTATTGTTTCATTGCAATGGGTTGCGTTTTTCCACGCTGCAGACAAAATATTTTTATTTGTCCACGTTGGGGGATGGGCATTTTCATTATCGAGTAGGACGGGACAAAGAAAGGGTTTACGACTAGGTTTAGAGTCAATTTTATGAATTTTCAAAAATAATGTGTAGTTTGTGTATGTTAAGGGCAAAAGTCACTGTTTGTCTGTTTTGATCTTATATTTGAAGTTTACTAAATAATGTTTTCAAACCTATAGGTTCTTGAAATCTTTGACACTTTCAAGCAAGTGTTTAGCCAAGCGAATTACCTTACTAACCGCTAAAGAATTTTTGAAATTCTTTTTATTATGTTTTCCTAAAATAAATTTGCGGGAAGGTGCGTACATTTTTGAATGAAAAAAAAAAATCAAAAACATAAAATAACTTTTATTTCTGATAATGCGGAATCGACGTAACACCTTATAATCTAGCCCTCTTAAACCTTGCGGTTTCGGCAACGGATTCACAGGCGTGTATCGTTCTTTTTGCGACAAGACTTTTTTTAATTTCTAATAATATTGATTCAAAATCACAGAAAAAAAAATATCAGCAGAAATCGTACCAAAAATAAAATTTATGCAAAAATAGTAATCTTTAATCCCAAAAATTAAACTTAAGTTATATAAGTACTACTTTGTTAAAATAGGTAAATTTACCATAATTTTTTTTTAATTTTTAATTTAATCTACGCTTTGTTTATTAACCATCAAGAACCATGTGTATGTTTAGGTACTTTAGGATTTTGTTTTATTTTTAAGTTTAAAAATACGTTTCCACTATAAGCGCCTCACATATCAGTTAGTGACTGTCAGCGCCCTAAAAATCATGTATGCACTGTAGGCGCCCTCAGCCAAATGCGCATCTACCTAGCTCAAGCCCATCAAACACACCCCTGTTCATACCTACAACTTTGCCGAAGACACCAAATCGATCAAAAAATTCCTTCGAATGATACAGATTTTTGAATTTTTGCAAATAATGTTTTTATGGATAGCTGCCAAATTTGTATGGAAGGCACCAAAAAAGTTTCAGCCGGATTAAAAAATACAAAAAAAAATTCGAATGACCGAAATCTGAGAGAACTGCTCAGATATAAAAATCAAAAATTATTCAATTAAAGATTGAAGCTTTGAAGATAATCAAATTTC